>NW_016808231.1:554228-583468 GCF_001698545.2 Rhinopithecus bieti | reverse complement strand
TTTTTTTTTTTTTTTTTGCAGATATAGGGATCTTGCCATGTTGCTCAGGCTGGTCTCAAAACTCCTGGCCTCAAGCAGTTCCCACCTCAGCCTCCCAAAATGCTGGGATGACAGGCATGAGTCACCATTCCCAGTCTTGTACATAGTTTATTCAACTCAGTCCTTCCTCCATCACTACCTGAGTTATTGCTACTTTTCTTTTTTGCGCTTTCTAACAATGAACATCTTTGTACGTCTGTTATTGAACATCTTTGTACGTCTGTCTTTTATATAACTGTGTTTCTGCACATATCTGTAGGTTAAAATGCTCTGAAGCAGGAGTACTAAAGAATAAGAATGCGTGAGACCAGGCACGATGGCTTGACATTTTGGGAGGCCGAGGCATGAGGATTGTTGAACTCAGGAGTTCAAGACCAGCCTGAGCAACACAGCTAGACCTCTTCTCTATAAAAAACTTAAAAAATTAGCTGGGTATGGCAGCAAACGCCTGTGGTCCCAGATACTCAGGAGGCTGAGGCAGGAAGATCACTTGAGCCCAGGAGGTCCAGGTTACAGTGAGCCGTGGCCACGCTATTGCACTCCAGCCTAGGTGGCAGAATGAGACCCTGTCTCATTTAAGAGAAAGTAAAAATTCAAAGGAGAATAAGAGTGTGTGTACTGTGGGTAGGTATTTGTGTAGGCATTGTCAACTCTCATTGTGACTCTCCCAAAAGCAGTGAATGAGACTGTTTCTCAACAGACTCACCAAAATCAAACTGTTGGATTTTTGCCATAAATTCACTTGTGTTCAGTGCCCTTTCCTCCAGGAAGCCTGCCCTGACCTCCAGAGTGTAAGCAAGCCTCTTCCCCCCATCCCCAGCACTCAAGGCTTCTCCAGTACAGCGCCATGTGCATTTGAGATGACTTACATAGTCCTTACTAATTTTTTTTTTTTGGTGGTTTTTTTGTTTTGCTTTATTTTTTTATTTTTATTTTTATTTTTTTGAGACAGAGTCTCACTCTGTCGCCCCGGCTGGAGTGCAGTGGCGTGAACTTGGTTCACTGCAAGCTCCACCTCCCAGGTTCACATCTCCTGCCTCAGCTTCCTGCCATTCTCCTGCCTCAGCTTTCTGAGTAGCTGGGGTTACAGGCACCCACCACCACACCCGGCTAATTTTTTTGTATTTTTAGTAGAGAAGGGGTTTCACCGTGTTAGCCAGGATGGTCTTTATCTCCTGACCTCGTGATCCGCCCGCCTTGGCCTCCCAAAGTGCTGGGATTACAGGTGCAAGCCACTGCTTCCGGCCACTGCTTCCGGCCACTGCTTCCGGCCACTGCTTCCGGCCGGTCCTTACTATTATTACTTCTTTACCATTTGCCTACCACCAGGCTATAAGCTCCATGAGGGCGGAGACTGTGCCCTAGTCCTCAGTGCAGCATGGGCATGTCATAGATGCTAAGCACACCTTTGTCATCTGGGACAGCCCCCTGTGTGCCCAGCACCCTAGCAGATGCTTTGACTGGTTGGCCTAAGCTGAGCCCCTCAACAACCTTCTGAGGGAGGCCCTGGTATTAGCTCCACTGAGCAGATGAGGAGACAGGAGATAATTTGCTCAAGGACTCACAGCTGGCCAGCTGGGAAGTCCTTACCCCTCACCCCCACCCCTCCTCCCAACATCCTGGCTTGATTTCTTCCCTGCTCTGGTCCGTGGGGTCTCCAGTCCCCAGGAGGCATAGTCTGGCCCAGGTCATAGTAGCAAGCCCAGGATCAGCCCCTCCACACCACCTGCAGTGATGCAGAGTCAAGCTGGGAGCTGGCCTGAGTCCCTAAGGGCCTTGTCAGCCTGCATGGTCAGGTTCCCTGTGCAGTGGCAGTGGCAGGGACCACAGTGACCCTGGTAGCCATACAGTTGCTACAGCCATTTCCCGGAGGCCCCGTGGCTGTGCTGGCTTTGTGCCCAACTGTCACTCTGTCCCCAGTGGCTCCTCATGCTGGCTGCCTGCCTCCCTGCCTCCCATTAATCATGTGTGCAGGATTTATTTTCTCCAGCAATTTATTTCAGCAAATGCAATCTGGGTGTGCCCGCAGGTGGGCAGGATGCTCCGTTGCTGCCAGAGTCACAGAGCCCAGCTTTATTGTCAGGCTGACAGGCATGATTCACCAGCGAGCACCCCCACCGCAGATGCCAGGTCTAGCCAAGCCCTGGGGCAGGATGCTAAGGACCCCTGGGACTGTTCCCACCCCAACATCACTGTAAACCTCAAAGTCCCATAGACCTGGGAGTCCAGCTTGCCCCACTCTCTTTACTTGGGTTTTGCTGCCCCTACCAATGCTAGCTGGCTAAAGGGGTGTAGGGGGAGATGAGCCCTCTCTGTCCTTGGCCTAAAACGGGCAGCCAGAAGTCTTTTCTGAAGATCCAGGTGGTGGCTCTTTTCAGTTTCCTGACCTGGGAAAGGAGGAGGTCCTCCCTCCAGAGCCCCCTCCTCCCCAGCACTGCCGGGCAGCCCAGCCCTAATTCCCATGACAGTCACGGAGGGAAACAATCAGCTAATGCAAACCCTGCCATCCCCATCACCACACCCACAACACGCATCCTCCTTTCTGGGGCTCCCTTTCATTCCTTAATCACCCCATGCCCCTCTCCCTAGGCTACCAAGTATGGCCCCCTGGGGCTAGGGAAAAGGACATGGCTTTCAGGCCAGGACAGGAGCCAGTGGCTGCTCAGCTATGATTTCAGGTCCTGAGTCACTGCTGCTCCCAGTTATCTGCCCACTTACAGGCCTTGGAAGTAGAAAGGGAAAGAGCTGTGGGCAGGGGTGGGCAGGGACTCGCCACTTGTCCTGGCCCTCACCAAGCCCTCTGCAGCCTGCACCCACTCCCCCCAGTCCTGCAGTGTTTCCAGGGGCCCAGACCCTAGCCTGAGGGTCTGGAAGCACCTGCTTCCTCCCTTAGTATCCCCCAGGTTCATCCTGAGGCCCTGCCCCCAGCTCGCCCTGCCTGGCCAGGCTGCCTCTAATGCTGCAGATAATTTCTGCTGTCGCAAAGCCATTACCCTGCAAATGGGCTGGCTCCAGCATGTGTGTGTGTGTGTGTGTGTTCCTGTGTGTGTGCATGCGCACGTGTGTACAGGGGAGGGGTGGCTGCGGCAGGCAAAGCGCCTTGTTTATGCCTCGCTCACCGCTGTAATTGCCTCGTGGGATTTATTGGCTTTGTAAGCTCTCCCTGCACCCTACATGGCCTCCACCTGGCCCTGAGTGATGAAGCTTGGAGCTCTGGGCAGGGGGCTGGACATGCCCAGCGGGAGGGTAAGTGAGGCCTTGCGGAGGGCCCCCTGATCTAGGCACCTACCCCTTCCTGCTCCCTGCCTGGTGGCTGGACACAGGAGAGAGTAGCTGGGGCACCCCCAGGAGGCCTCCCCAACCTCAGGGGCTCTGAGGAGGTTGCCAGTCTGAGGGTGCAAGATAGATGCAGAAGGGACACTGGAGGAACTTTGGTGGCACCCGTGTCTCTGGTTTCTCCTCCTCTCTCCCCTTTAGGTCCCTGGTCTCCCATCATCTACAGGCCCCAATCCCACGCCTAGGTGTCTTCTCAGCTGTTCTGCCTCACCCACTCCTGCCTCACACAGCTGAGTCCCCCGCAAGAGGAGACAAGGCCTCGGCCCCAACCCTTTCATCCATTTCAAGAACCTTCAACCTTTATGTGGATACCTCAGAAAACCCCTGCAGGGTTAGCAGTCAGAAGGCACCTATGGACTCCTGAGGCAGGGCTGGGCAGAGGTTGAGGGTGTGGCCTCTGGCAGTAGGCAGAACAGCCTACTCCAGTTCTCTTCTCCAGTTCCTACCAGCGTGGTCTCAGCTACGTCAATCAACTTCTCTGAGCCTCAGTGGCCTCATCTGTAAAATGGATCTGACAACAGCCTGCCTCAAACAGTTATTGTGAAGGTTTGATACATTGTAATACATCGAACTACATGAAATTCCCTTTACTCAATCAGCTTTTGACATTAATGAATATTTGCTCGGTGAAATACTATGTCAATAAACTGTCTCATTGAGAAGATTTCTACTTGATGCCTGTCCTTTTTTTTTTACTCTTGATGTTTTGTATTTGTATAAATGCTACCTGCTGATTTTAAACAATTCAAATAACACAGGAAAGCACACAGAAGAAAGTAAAAAGCAAAACACAATAAAATAAATCTCAATTTCAGAAATTAAGGCATTGTTAATAAATAACCACCATTTCCAAAAATTTATTTTTGCATTGATGCAGATAAAAGCTTGGAGAGAGAGATTGCTAGAAATTTGCTATAAGGAGGGATCCTATTGAAAATTTTAAATATGACTTATGAAATCTAATTTGAGTTTATGTTGGCAGCAGTAAATTACTAGAAGTAACCAAGAAGAGAACCACATGACTCCAAGAAACGTCTCTGCATCAGAGAGATGGTGTTTTCTAAAAAGATCATCTAAGGCTGGGTGCAGTGGCTCACGCCTGTAATCCCAGCACTTTGGGTGGCTGAGGCAGGTGGATCACTTGAGGTCAGGAATTTGAGACCAGTCTGGCCAACATGGTGAAACCCCGTCTCTACTAAAAATACAAAATTAGCCAGGCATGGCCCATGCTACACAGGAGTCGCAGCTACTTGGGAGGCTGAGGCATGAGAATCCCTTGAAACTGGGAGGCAGAGTTTGCAGTGAGCTCAGATCATACCACTGCACTCCAGCCTGGGTAACAAGGGTGAAACTCCATCTCAAAAAAAAATCATCTAAGTTAACAAAAAGATTTGAAAGCAACAGCAATGGGAAATATTGATCAGGGAAACTCTACTATGTAGGAGGAGGGGAGAATGTTAATAGTAGCATAGAAATTGAAGGTGTTAAATTAGCAGATTTCAAAGAAACACAGCCATCAGCCAGATTGAAAGAAAGGAAAGAAAACTTATGGAGATCACAAGAAAAAAGACAAAAAAAAAAAAAAAAAAAAGAACAGGAGAAGAAACAAGTAAAATTGTGAAATGGTTTGCATTCTTTTATCACAGGATTGAACAGTGGTCTTCAGTGGCATCGGTAGTGGTCTGGATGTGTCCATGCCCAAAATATTGGGTGAGAAGAGAGTGGGCAGGCCACAGGTCTCACCTACTACAGAAAGCCCTGGATACAGATTCCAGGATCACTCCATTGTCAGAGACCCACAGAGCCTGCAGGCGTCCCAGCTTCAGCAGAGCTCTCTCCTGGGCTAGACAGCACCTCGGCGTCTTCAGAGCCCTCTTAAAGTCAAATACAGGCCAAGCATGGTGGCTCGTGCCTGTAATTCCAACACTTTGGGAGGCTGAAGCAGGAGGATTGCTTGAACCTAGGAGTTCAAGACCAGCATGGGCAATATAGCAACAACTCGTCTCAAAAAAAAAAAAAGTCAAGTTCAGCCCATGAGGGATAGGGAAGGTCAGAACAGAAAGCAAAGCTGAAAGAGAGGCAATCCATGAGGAAGGCCCCGTGGGGTGAAGTGAGCCCCTACTCAGACAAGCTGGGGCCCAGGCCACACACAACCTGGGGAGCCCCTGCCCCTTCTGCAGTTTCGCATCATTCTCTGGGCCCCCACAGCTCCCTTGCTGTCTCCCAAGCTCAGGCCGTCCCTGCCCTCTCTCTGTTCATGCAGGGAAACAGCATTTATCTCTTCCGTCCCATTTACAAAGAGCTGATCTAGAGCAATGACCACAATCCCTGGCAGCCCTTTGCAGGAGGCCTAACTGTGTCAGCTCCTTTAATCCCCGCCAACAAGATGGGGGTTACTAGCCCATTTCCCAGATGAGGACATGAGGTTGAGAGAGGAGAAGTATATTCGTTTCTGAGGGCTGCTGTTACAAGTTACCACAAACCAGGTGGCTTCAGACGACAGAAATTTATTCTTTCACAGTTTTGGAGGCTAGAAGTCTAAACAAGGGGTCAGTGGGGCCCTGCTCTCTTCAAGGCTCTCCAGGAGAACCTGTCCCATGCCCCTGTCATAGCTCCAGTTATTGCTAACTGTCCTTGGCATTCCCCAGCTTGAATTGCATCTCTCCAGCCTCCGCCTCTCTTGTCACATGACATTCACTTGTGTGTCTCTGTCTCTGTGTCTTCTTGTAAGGACACCAGTCATATTGGATGAAGGGCCCACCCAACTCCAGTGTGACCTCATTATTAACTAACTACTATAGCAGCAACCCCATTTCTGAATAAGGTCATAGTCTGAAGTACTGGTTGAACTTCCACATATCTTTTCAGGGACACGATTCCGCCCATAACAGGAAGAGATTCACCCAAAGTCACATGGAGGTGCAATTGAATCTCCATGCCAAACTCTGAATTGTGGTCTCATGCCAAGAAGACCCTACCTCAACCTCCCCTCACACCGTCATAGGGCAGCCGCACTGTGGTCAGCAGAGCTGGCCTAGCTGCAGGTCCCACCCTCCCATCTAGGGACAGAGCCCCAAAGGCAGCCTGCTCAGCTGCTGCTCCCACTCTGCCTTTTTCATTTTTTATTTTTTATTTTTTTCTTAAGACAATGTCTTGCTCTGTCTCCCATGTTGCAGTGCAGTGGCGCATTCTTGGCTCGCTGCAACCTCTACCTCCCAGGCTCAAGTGATCCTCCCACCTCAGCCTCCCGAGTAGCTGGGACCACAGGTGCACGTGAACATGCCCAGCTAATGTTTGTATTTTTTCTTTCTTTCTTTTTTTTTTTTTTTTTTTTGTAGAGATGGGGTTTCACCATGTGGCCCAGGCTCCTACTATGCTTTTGTCCACTTCATTGGAGAGGACTAGGAGGTCAGGGGAGTTTGGGAAGGAGGGAAGGACAAGCACCTCTGTGACATGGGGGTTCTTCAGGGGCTTGGAAGAGGAAGGCCCTTCCCCAAAGGACAACTGCAGAGATGCTGCATCACAGGCGGGTGCCCTTCCAGGTGCCGGCTCTCTCCTTTCCATTTCCGGAGGCCCAGCCCTTCCCACCTTCATTCCTCCTCTGAGGAGCCTGCGGGACTGACTTGTATCACCTGAGCCCACTGGAACCTCCTGACAGGAGCCTGCTGGGGTTTTCCAGAGATAACAGCGACAAGGTCCAAAGTTCTTTCCCTGTCTCTTCTTGAAATGGGAAGGTTGAGACCAAGGCTTGCCTCTGCCTGTGGGGAGGATGGAGATGGAGCAGCTGTGACCTCGGAGGACACCCAGGGGTGGAGAGAGGGTCTGCAAGTGACAGACCAGGACCTCTCTCCTCCCAGGGAAGAGATATGGAAGCCTGGAGTGGAGGCAGTGAGGAAGGAAGAGGAGAACTAGGGGCTTTCCTGGTCACCTTTGCATCCTTCCTGCAACCTGGACAGTCACCAGGCCCCGCCCAAAAGGAGAAGAAAGAGGGAGAGCCTGGGACAGCAGGGGTGGGGGCGAGCTCTGCACCTCTCTGAGCCACATTCTCTCCCTGTATCTGGAAATAGCTGCCTTAAGTTCCCCTCAGAAAATGTTGCTTCTCTTTGTCTGACCCAAACTCGAAGGAAGAGGAACTGCTGGACCTGCCAGAGGAGGGCAACCGGGACTGGACAGGCCAGGTGCGGCCGTGAGAGCAAGGGCAGCAGAGCATGGACAGGGAGCTGGCAGGGGAGGGGAGATCCCAGCACTGCTTTGGGCAGGTTGAGATAGAAGTGCCAGGAGGCAAGAGATGCAGCTGGAGCAGGGGAGGGGCCAATGCTGGTTTTTTTTTTTTTTTTTTTTTTTTGAGATGGAGTTTTCCCCTGTTGCCCAGGCTGGAATGCAGCGGTGCAATCTCGGCTCACTGCAACCTCTGCCTCCTGGGTTCAAGCAATTCTCATGCCTCAGCCTCCCAAGTAGCTGGGGTTATAGGCACCCCCCACTACACCAGTTAATTTTCGTATTTTTAGTAGAGGTGGGGTTTCACCATGTTGGCCGGGCTGGTCTCAAACTCCTGACGTCAAGTGATCCGCCTGCTTCGGCCTCCCAGAGTGCTGGGATTACAAGCATGAGCCACCACATCTGGCCTTCAGGGCTGATCTTTCATTCATTTAGAACATGCATGAGTCAGACTGTGGTCTAGATGCTGGGCCAGCACAGAGCCGGACAGACAAGCCCTGCCCTCCAACTGGGAACTGAAATGCAAGCCTCTCCCTCTTACCAGCTTCCTTGATTCCTGATCAAGGAATTCAAATTCCATGATTCCTCCTGAGACCTCACCTGTCCTTTCCAGCTTGGCTGGGGAAGCGAGGGAGGCTGCTGTGCTCCACCAAGGCCCCTCGCCCCGTCCTGTTTTCCTATTCACTCGGGGAAGGAGCCATAGAGGATGGCATGCATTTTGGCAGGTCCCTGGCATCGAGCTGCTCACTGGCAGGAGGTCTGGGGCCAACTGCTGGTACCCTCTTAACTAGACTATGGGAGACTGAGCTCCTTATAACAGCCAAGAACCCCCTTCAACATCCTGCAACACAGGAATAAATACTCTAAAGAAAATACAAAGTCCGGGGCCAGGTGCAGTGGCTCATGCTTGTAATCCCAGCACCATAGGAGGCTGAGGTGGGCAGATCACTTGAGCCCTGGAGTTCCAGACCAGCCCGGGGAATACAGGGAGACCCTGCCTCTACAAAAAATTTAAAAATTAGCCGGCGTGGTGGTGTATGCCTATGGTCCCAGCTACTCAGGCGGCTGAGGCAAGAGGATCACTTGAGCCCAGGAAGTCGAGGCTGCAGTGAGCCGTGATTTGTGCCACTGCACTCCAGCCTGGGTGACAGAGTGAGACCTTGTCTCAAATGTAAAGACAAAAAAATAAAGAAAATAGAAGAGGGTTGTGTTACAGAGAACAAGACTGCAGGGATAGAGGCCTGGAAGTCTCTCCATCACGTTCCAATGGAGGAAGCAGACAGGGAGTGAGTGCACACTTAATAATAAACAAAGTAATTTTATGAGGTGGGATTTTGATGTGGTTTCTAAGAGGTGACCTGTGGGAGTGGACAAAATTGAGCCAGACTTGGGGGTGGATCCATACAGAAGAGAGGAGAGGGCTCGGGACCCAGCTGTGGGCACAGGAAACAGAGAACAGTAGAACGGGGTTGAGCAGTACGGTCCATGCCAAAATGTCCCTCCGTTTTCTTTGGCAGTGGCTGGATTCTCACCCTGCCTCCCAATTGAAGACCAGAGGCAGGAGGGAGGCCCAGGGACTCTGTGTGGGCTTGCTGTGGCCTGGCCTGCATGACTCGGCAAGAATGGGCAGGACATACCTTCCTGGAGGGATTCCCTAGGGGAGGTGTCCATAGAGCTGCCTGCTGGGCTGGCTCCATCTGCTTATCCCCTCAGCTTGGATGCGGTAACCTGCAGGGCAGAAGCGGTGCCGAAACTGTGGCCTCTCCATCCAGAGGCCTATGAGGATTTCCCAACCACCTTCTCTGTTCCTGGGTCCCCTGCCTTAATGGCTCTTACTGGGAACCACAGGTGATCTTCCTTTGGACTCTTTCTCTGTGTATGCTAAAATTCAAGCTGTGTTGAGCTGATGCCCTGTCTGCTAAGATTTTGGAGGTCATTGATAAAAAGATGCCCTGCAAGATGGATAGACACTGGTGAATAGAGTCCTTTCCAACGTCACCAAATTCACTCACCAGAATCATCCGCAGACAGTATTTTCAGGGCATTCCTGAAGCAGAGGTACGTCACGGTGAGATGCGGTGATAACTGGGGAAAGGGGTCCTTAGCATGGTGTGCTGGTGACTGTGGAACAGCTGGCTCTCCAGGGGGAAAGAGCCCTGGGTCATAGCATTTGCTGATAAATATTCTCACCAGTTCACCTCACATGAATTGGGGAGCCTGGGCAGTGCAGACGGGCACTACCCTACCCCAGGTGGTAACTTGATCCCAGGAGAGCTGCGTGACCCTACCCATGAGACTCCAGAGGACTCCAGAAGAATCCCCACTGCCCAATCAGGGTCACAGAACAATGTCGGACAGGCGGAGCGAGCACCGTGCAGGGCCAGGGGGTCTGGGAGAGCGTCAGAAGCTGCTAGGGCCTGTCCTCCCGGAACTGGGCCACTGTGGGCCTTTCATCTCCCGCCTCCCTTTCTGCACCACTCCTGCGGCTGCCTGCCTCTGCCCCTTCCCACCCCACCACCCCCAGTGCAGCAATTACGGCGCTAATTAGGCTGCTTTGATCATCTTTAGAAATGGCCACATTGGGGAGGGACTCTGCCAAGCAATTAGGGGCAGAGGGGTGGGGAGCTCCAGGGCTTCCTCAGGGGGTGGGGCTGCTGAGAAACCCCAGACACCCCCTGCCCTCCTCCCTCCAGGAGTGTCTGCCCCGTCATAGCTGTAAGCTCCTCAGGGGTAGAGGCAGATGGGGATCCCCCCCCATCCCAGCCCTGAAGCCAGGGCCCGCCCCCACCCAGCAGCCCCCTCTGCCTGGCCTGCAGCCCAACCGTCAGCTCTTCTTCCCTGTCTTGGCCCCTTTGATGGAGCCGCAGAAACAAGGGCTCCTTTGACAGAAGGGGGGCTCGGAGCTGGGATGATGAGACTTGAAAGGTGAAGGTCAAGCCCACTACTCCACTCCTCCCCCAGTCTTGGCCACCCTCCCATGCACCCCTCCCCCAGGCTGTCCTCTATAAAGACCCCGCAGCCCCGTTCCCCTGTGGGCTCCTAGGAGTTAAGGGCCAGGTGAGGGCTGACCAGGGAGGCGGGTAATTTTGATGTAAGAGAACGGGGTCAGATGATTTGAGGGACAAGAATTCAGTGCCTGGGGGCCGAAAGGCAGCAGAAGGCGGGCACCAAAGGATAGGCGCCCGGAAGGTGGACTCCGAGGAGGAGAGAGGACGGGGGTCTCTCACCCCAGCTCCTGGTCACCATGCTGCTGGCTGTGCTGCTACTGCTACCTCTCCCAAGTCCATGGTTTGCTCACGGGCACCCACTGTACACGCGCCTGCCCCCCAGCACCCTGCAAGGTAAGCCCAGGCTGGTCTGAGAGCCGCGGAGTCGGGAAGAATGTAGAGGAAGTGGGATCCTGGGCGGAAGAGGACAGAAGAGCTTGTCACCCCTACTCATAAGGACCTTTGGCCCCTTCTGCCCACCCTGCTGCGAGAAGGGGCCAAGAACTGAGATATAGGTGGGAGAGGAGGGGTGTGGCGGGAGAGGGAAGGGGAGCTGTCAAGCATGCCGAAAGGAATGGAGAGAAGGCCCTGTGGAGCAGAGAGAAACAGCCTGGGGCAGTACCACACCCTTGGCTGTCCTGGCCAAAGGTGGGCCACTCAAACACAGCTACTTTCAGTCAGTAAGACTGAGTTCTGTGATGTATCTTTGGAGTGGTGTCTTTAAAAAAAAAAAAATTGTTAAGGAAAAACACCTTTCAAAGATTCCAGTCCAGCTCAGTTGAATTAGGGAGATATCTTGGGCTGAGAACCTGGAACCATGGGCTCTGAGTGCTGGGCCCAGCTTCCCAGGGGCTCACTCGCCTCCTCATTTTGTCCCAGGCTTGTGGGTCTCCTGAGGCAGGGCTCAAGGCTGGAACCCGGAGGATAAGGCTGAGGCTCCTCCCCAACCACGCATGATTGTGTGCCCCCTGTCCCAGCAGTTCTGTCGGCCCAGGGGACTCAGGCGTTGCAGGCAGCCCAGAGGAGTGCCCAGTGGGCAATAAACCGAGTGGCGATGGAGATCCAGCACAGATCGCACGAGTGCCGAGGTGCCCACCCTGCCCCCCATGCCCCAGTGGACTTGCTGCCTACCCTGGGCCCATTCTGCTGCCCCTGTCCCTTCCCTTCAGTCTTAACTCCCCTCTTGGAGGCAGAGACTGAGTTGGGCCGCAACCAAGACGATATTTGTGAAGGTCTGTCTCTCCAAGTGGAAGAGACACGCTAGGCTTGGGGCACGGCCTGTGCAAAGACAGGGAGGTGGAAACACTCTGTGCTCCTGTGGTGACCAGGAGAAGTTCATGGTTGCTGAAATAGAACCTGTGTGGGCTGGAGGGCTGAGAGATGGGGAGAAAGAGGCTCGGCCCAGCCTGGGGTGAGGACGGGCGAGAGGGCGGCAGTAAGACTCAAAACCCTCTTTCTCCGCAGGATCTGGGCGCCCCAGGCCTCAAGCTCCCCTCCAGGACCCACCTGAGCCAGGTGAGGCTGAAAAGGCTGGAGAGGGCAGGCCTGAGAGCCCGGTGGGCCTCGAAGGCGAGGATGGCCAGAACATGTCCCTCGTGACACCCCTTGCCCCTTTCTAGGGCGGTGCGGCGAGAGGCGCCCGAGCACTGCCAACGTGACGCGGGCCCACGGCCGCATCGTTGGGGGCAGCGCGGCGCCGCCCGGGGCCTGGCCCTGGCTGGTGAGGCTGCAGCTCGGCGGGCAGCCTCTGTGCGGCGGCGTCCTGGTAGCGGCGTCCTGGGTGCTCACGGCAGCGCACTGCTTTGTGGGGTAAGTAGGGCCCCCAGGCCCTGCCCAGCCGGGGTCCCCAGCGCTGGGCCCCGCACCTGCCGGGTTGTCCGGCAGGCGACGCGCGGGAAAGGTGGTCTCTGCTGCCCCCTGGCGGCTACCGGTCCCGGGCTTCCCAGTCTCAAGGGGCCGAGCCCGCCCCGCCAGGATGCCAGCCCGGAGGGGGTGGCACCGCCGGGCGCGTTCGCCCCTCTGGGACGGGACCCCTCCCCGGCCCGCCCTCCCTGCCCCCAAGTAGAGAAAGCCCTGCGTGCGGGCGGAGGGGTAGGGTCTCCGAGGGGCCTGCTGCGTGTGCCCCTGTCCTTCCTGCGTCTCAGCCACCGCTCGTCCCACAGCGCCCCGAATGAGCTTCTGTGGACTGTGACGCTGGCCGAGGGGCCCCGGGGAGAGCAAGCGGAGGAGGTGCCAGTGAACCGCATCCTGCCCCACCCCAAGGTAAGAAGGCAGTCTCCAGGCCCCCAAGGCTGGGCACCACACCTCCTTGACCCTGCTCCACCTCCCCCTCCTCAGTTTGACCCGCGGACCTTCCACAACGACCTGGCCCTGGTGCAGCTGTGGACGCCGGTGAGCCCAGGGGGGCCGGCGCGCCCCGTGTGCCTGCCCCAGAAGCCCCAGGAGCCCCCTGCCGGCACCGCCTGCGCCATCGCGGGCTGGGGGGCCCTCTTCGAAGGTACTGGGCGTGGGTGAGCCGGCCCATAGTGGGAAGAATTGGAGGTCCGAGGTAATAGAGTATGGGGAGGCCAGGCTGCCTTGGAAAAATGCTGCCTGCTCTTTCAAAGGGGAGGAATGGGGGGGGGGGGGGGGGGGGAAAGGGGCAGCAAAGGCGGAGCTCTTGCCCTCCAAACCTGATCCTTCCACCCCTTCCCTGCAGACGGGCCTGAGGCTGAGGCAGTGAGAGAGGCCCGTGTTCCCCTGCTCAGCGCCGACACCTGCCGAAGGGCCCTGGGGCCCGGGCTGCGCCCCAGCACCATGCTCTGCGCCGGGTACCTGGCGGGGGGCGTTGACTCGTGCCAGGTATGAACCTAGTCTGAAGAGAAAAGGCCGGCTGAGCCTCCCCAGGGCCACGACGGCCTCCTTTCCCTCCATGTCTGGCTGTCACTGGACTTCTCTGAGCCTCTCTGTCCTCATCGCTAAAATGGATACAAGTGGCAGCTCACACCTGCCAGGCGTAAGGCGGGCGTCACAGGGGGCAGGTGAATGCAGCGTCCTCTCTCTTGGCCCCGCAGGGTGACTCGGGAGGCCCCCTGACCTGTTCTGAGCCTGGCCCCCGCCCTAGAGAAGTCCTCTTCGGAGTCACCTCCTGGGGGGACGGCTGCGGGGAGCCAGGGAAGCCCGGAGTCTACACCCGCGTGGCCGTGTTCAAGGACTGGCTCCAGGAGCAGATGAGCTGTGAGCGCTCTCTTTCCAATGCCCCGTTCCCAGTGTCCCAACGGACAACCGTGGGACAAGCCCGTTTCCACCCGGCCCGTGCCCATTCCCAGCTCCCTTCTGCCTCGGCATAGCCTGTCTCCCTCCGGGGAAGGAGTGTGGGAGCTAGGGCGCCAAACACAGGGTGAGCCGACCCCTGTCCCGCCCGCAGCAGCCTCCTCCAGTCGCGAGCCCAGTTGCAGGGAGCTTCTGGCCTGGGAACCCCCCCAGGACCTGCAGGCAGACACCACCCGGCTCTGCGCCTTCTATGCCCGCCTGTGCCCGGGGTCCCAGGGCGCCTGTGCGCGCTTGGCGCACCAGCAGTGCCTGCAGCGCCGGCGGCGATGCGGTCAGTTCTGTTCACCGGGACCGGGATGGGGGGCGTAGGGAAAGGGGCCTGTCCAGCCTCTGACCGCAGCTCCGACTCCTGTACGGTCTGCAGAGCTGCGCTCGCTGGCGCACACGCTGCTGGGCCTGCTGCGGAACGCCCAGGAGCTGCTCGGCCCGCGCCCGGGGCTGCGGCGCCTGGCCCCCGCCCTGGCTCGCCCCGCTCCAGCGCTCCAGGAGTCTCCCCGGCACCCTGCCCGCGAGCTGCGGCTGCACTCAGGTACCCCGCGCCCTCCAGCCCAGCCCAGCCCTGGCCCGGCTCCACCCGCGCGGCGGAGCCTCTTTCTCCGGCCGAGGAGGTCCCCTAACCCTGTGCCTCCCCAGGATCGCGGGCTGCAGGCACTCGATTCCCGAAGTGGAGGCCGGAGCCGCGCGGAGAAGCCAACGGTAATGACGCCCTCTGCCGACCTTCGGGAGGGGATAGGTCGAGGGCCTGGATGAGGTCGGAAGCGCTTTTAGGCAGCTCCGGGAAGCACTCACCCGGTGGGGCAACAGAGTGAACTCACTCTCCCCTCCCCGCCATAGAGCGTATGACTCTTTTGGAGGACTTGTGGTTTTAGCTCTCATCAGTGTCAGAGATGCTTTGCCTGGTGTTACTGCTTAACTTCCCCGAGCCTCAGTTTCCCCATCTATATCATAAGAGGCTAAGTGTGTCTCCTGGGAGGCCGTCCTGAAGTGCTGGTGGGAGTGCCACCTCCAGTTCCATATCGCATCCGTTCATTATTCCCGGGGCCTCACCTCTTTCTCCAGGCTGCCCTGGGCTGGAGCCCCTACGACAGAAGTTGGCTGCCCTGCAGGGGGCCCATGCCTGGATCCTGCAGGTCCCCTCGGAGCACCTGGCCATGAACTTTCATGAGGTAGGTCCCCAGGCTTCCAGACTCCTTCACGGTGGCCTGGGAAGGCTAAGACCTAGCCCAGGGAAGGTGCAGAGGGCCCAGCCCCGATGCCCTCCCAGCAGCCTGGGGTCGCCTCTGCCCCTGCTCTGGGGGTAGGTAGAGGGAGTAGGGCCCACGGAGTGTGAGCCAGGCCACTGGGGATGGTGGTGGGGAGAGTGAGTAGAGGGGTGGGTGGGGGTGTCCACGTGAGCGGGAAATGAGCAGGGTTTCTGGGAGAAAGGAAGGAGCATGGGTCTAGGTGAGAGTTTCTGGGGCCCAGGGGCAGAGGGGGTGATCTCTGGGATTCCAACTCAGGGCCCCTGATCCCCACTCCTCCCTCTGTAGGTCCTGGCAGATCTGGGCTCCAAGACACTGACCGGGCTTTTCAGAGCCTGGGTGCGGGCAGGCTTGGGGGGTCGGCATGTGGCCTTCAGTGGCCTGGTGGGCCTGGAGCCGGCCACACTGGCTCGCAGCCTCCCCCGACTGCTGGTGCAGGCCCTGCAGGCCTTCCGCGTGGCTGCCCTGGCAGAAGGGGAGCCTGAGGGACACTGGATGGATGTAGGGCAGGGGCCTGGACTGGAGAGGAAGGGGCACCACCCACTCAACCCTCAGGTACCTCCCGCCAGGCAACCCTGAGCCATGTCTGGGCCCCCAGCCCCTGGGGAGGACCCACTGCTCCCAGGAGCTGAGAGGGACTCAGGAGCATAATGACAAACTGTCGCTGCCACATTGGTGGGTGTGTGAGGGTGGGATGGGGTGGGGGTCCTGGGCCCTCTATGTCTTCCCAGGTTTACAATCAGAGAATCACAGCTGCTTTAATAAATGTTATTTATAATACATGGAAATAACTCTGGAGCTTTCTTGGGATGGGACCTGGTGGGTGGACATTCAGTCTCAGGGGTGGGATCCAGGCAGGGCTGCCTCTGGAAGCATTTGGCAAGGGTCACAGAGGCTGGAGAGAGGCTGTGAGGTCCCCATCTGAGACTGTCTCCTGCCTTCTGAGAAGTGGCAGCAGCTGGCCTGCCTGTCGCCCCACCCCCATGCATGGCTGCCCAGCGCTGGCCCCACTGCCCAGCATCTCCACTCAGCGCCCCGCCCCCACAACGTCCTCCCTGCTCCGCCCCCTGCCACCGAGCTGCGGGGAGTCCCAGCCTGGGATCTTTGCCTCACGTCCTTGGGCTCCTGCCCTGGCTGGCCCGTCTCCCACCACCATGAGGTGTCAGATTGTGTTTCCGGCTGCCTCTTCCCTTTGACTCCCTCCTCCACCAACACCTGTCCCCTCTCCCACCCACCCTCATTCCGCAGCCCTGTAGATGGGAGGTGCAGATGCAGGTCCCAGTCAGAGGGTTGGGATGGAGGGGCCAGTGCTGACACTGGGGCTGCTGGCCGCCCTGGCGGTGTGTGGTAAGGGTAGACATCCTCCCCACCCTGGGGTCCCCC
Organism: Rhinopithecus bieti; assembly: GCF_001698545.2. Classification (NCBI taxonomy): domain Eukaryota; kingdom Metazoa; phylum Chordata; class Mammalia; order Primates; family Cercopithecidae; genus Rhinopithecus; species Rhinopithecus bieti. Next base: position 566,952 of record NW_016808231.1, on the reverse strand, counting down.
ATGATGCCCACCCAGGCGCCCCACAGCATGGCCTCCTCTCACTCCCTACTCCCACTCTGCCATCTCTCCCTGCTGGGGGGCCGCCTTCTGGGGCCCCCACTCCCAGGGAGTGGTTGGATTTCCCCCTGCTCATCCCAACCTCATGGTCCAGAAGGACCTCAGGGCAGCTTCCCTCCTGAGTCCCCTGCCCAGGGCCCCATTCAGTCCTTGTCCCTGACCCTCCCCAGGCATCTGGGGGCTGAACGAGGAGGAGCGGCTGATCCGGCACCTGTTTCAAGAGAAGAGCTACAACAAGGAGCTCCGGCCCGTAGCGCACAAAGAGGAGAGTGTGGACGTCGCCCTGGCCCTCACGCTCTCCAACCTCATCTCCCTGGTGAGAGGCCCTCGGGTGCGGGGTTGGGAGGGAGAGCAGGGACAGCTTCCCAGGACTAGGATAGCCGTGGAGGAATATAGAAGCCCCCGACTGGCCTGTGGTGGCTCCTTTCTGGGAAATGTGCTGGAGCTGCTCTGTGCCCTGACAGGTTGCTCTCCTGCCCCTCCAGTGTAAGCTCTGGGGTGTCCCCCATCCACACCCATAGCACGACCCATCTGTGACACACTTCAGAGGCCACCGGTCCTCTCTGCTCCCTAGCTGCCCACCCACTCCTGACTGTGAGTGATCAGGGCCCAGATGCCATGGTGTCCCTGGGTGCCAGTTGAGAGTGGGTGAATGTAAGCCGGGCGTGGTGGATTACGCCTGTAATCTCAGTACTTTGGGAGGCCAAGGTGGGCAGATCAGCTGAGGTCAGGAGTTCGAGACCAGCCTGGCCAACATAGTGAAACCCTGTCTCTACTAAAATTACAAACATTAGCCGGGTGTGATGGCATGCGCCTGTAATCCCAGCTACTAGGGAGGCTGAGACAGGAGAATTGCTTGAACCAAAGAGGCAGAGGTTGCAGGTTGCAGTGAGCCAAGATCGTGCCACTGCACTCCAGCCTGGGCAATTGAACAAGATTCAAAAAAAAAAAAATACAGAGAGAGTGGGTGAATGTGTGCGTATAAAAGAATGATATGGCTCTACCGTCTAATTACAGAAAGAAGTTGAGGAGACCCTCACTACCAATGTGTGGATAGAGCACGTAAGAATGCCCCTCCCAGCCGGGCGCGGTGGCTCATGCCTGTAATCCCAGCACTTTGGGAGATCGAGGTGGGCAGATCACGAGGTCAGGAGATCAAGACCATCCTGGCTAACACGGTGAAACCCCGTCTCTACTAAAAATACAAAAAATTAGCCGGACGTGGTGGGGGGCGCTGGTAGTCCCAGCTACTTGGGAGGCTGAGGCAGGAGAGTGGAGAATGGTGTGAACCCAGGAGGGGGAACTTGCAGTGAGTCGAGATTGTGCCACTGCACTCCAGCCTGGGTGACAGAGCAAGACTTCATCTCAAAAAAAATTAATGCCCCTCCCAGAGCCGGTGGGGTAGGGGGAAAGCAGGGCTCCAGGTTGCTTCCACTTGGAGATCCCATCTGCCTTGGACACTGTCTCTCAGGAGGGGTTGGTGCCTCCCTACAGAGAAGCCCCAGGCCCAACTGTCCTTCCCCCACCTAGTGCCCTCACCAGCCCCTAGTGTCACCTTCAAGTGGATTAGGATTCACATGTTGGAAAACTGCCACTTTATCTTGGTTTTTATTAGAAAACATTCTCCTCCTGTCTGTCAAAAGTCCACAGTACAAACACAAATCTCCTATGCTCACAGTGGAAATAATGCTCTCTTAGTTGTGCAGTGAGCATCCTGCACAACTGTCTATGACAGACCTGAATCCACACTCTGTACCTGCCTTCCCCAAACCTCTTTTGTCACAGCTCTCAGACCCTGTTCAGTCTTCTCTCAGGGAAGTAGGGGGAGCCAGGAGCCTGGACAGCTGCAGAGTGCACTGCTGACATGCCTTTGGGATTCCAGGGCTGGACAGACAACCGGCTGAAGTGGAATGCTGAAGAATTTGGAAATATCAGTGTCCTGCGCCTCCCCCCAGACATGGTGTGGCTCCCAGAGATTGTGCTGGAGAACAAGTTGAGCCAAGCCCTCCCTGACCTCCTCTCTGTCACCCTGCCTCCTTTCCTTAAGCCTCCTCTGCATCCCCCAACTCTGCCAGTCCTGAGTCGCCAGAGCTCACTGTGGTTCTTGTCCCTGTTCCCCAGCAATGATGGCTCCTTCCAGATCTCCTACTCCTGCAACGTGCTTGTCTACGACTACGGCTTTGTGTACTGGCTGCCACCTGCCATCTTCCGCTCCTCCTGCCCCATCTCTGTCACCTATTTCCCCTTCGACTGGCAGAACTGCTCCCTCAAGTTCAGGTGCTCCCATTTATCCAGCCACCCCTCACCCCAAAGCACCCTACCAAGGGCCGAAGGAGGTGACTGAAGCACCCCCAGACAGAGGCCCCTGCCCTGTCCGGATTAGTGCTGCCCTCCCCACAATGGTCCTCCTTTACTAACCTTTCCCCGCTCTGTGGCCCCAGCCAGTGACTGAGTGTCACTCTCTGCCCATTGCCCTCCCCAGTTCCCTCAAGTACACGGCCAAAGAGATCACACTGAGCCTGAAGCAGGATGCCGAAGAGAACCGCACCTACCCCGTGGAGTGGATCATCATTGACCCTGAAGGCTTCACAGGTGCTGGGAGCAGCCACCAGTGGGTGGGCAGGTCCCTCAGACACACACACACAGACACACTGGCACTGCCCACCCAAGAGATACACACGTGCACACACACATACCTAGAACACCGATACACAGCTACTCACACGATCAGCTAGACACAGAAGGGCAGACACATGCCCGCCCACAGAGAGGCACACAGACACTCACACTTCGTGAATGCAAAGCTATCCCAAAGGCAGAGAGAGACGGTGCCAGTGCCCTCCCCTGCCCCTGCCCAGGCCCGGAAGTCATGCTTCTCACACATGAGATGCCTGTGGCTGGCAGGGGTTTAGTCTTTCCTGTATCTGGTGAACCCAGGGGTGTGGTTGGCATGAGGGCTGTGTCATCCTGATGGGGGGTATCTGCCACCCCTCCTGACATCCTCATCCCCGATCTGTACCCAGGCTCGGATTCTTCATGGGGCCTACCGCTCACCCCGTCCATCAGAAGGGACCCTGTCTCACTGTCTCAGGCTGGCACGTCATGGCAGGGATAGTTTTACTGTCACTGGCTCGTTATCCCCCAGGCCCAGGCCGAGGAGGAGTGGCTCAATTAATGTCCAGGAGGTTTTTCTTTGTTACTCAGGAAGACAGGCTCAATATCTGAGAGCATTTGTTTGACTTGGTCTCTTTAATCTGCAATACCTATTTTTGGCTCGTGTATCTTTTGAGCCAAAAGATACCCCTTATTTGAGTCCTGTATGGGCTCAGCTTCTACTTTTTCCGAAAAGATAAAAAAGAAATCAGTCACAGAGGAAGATTGCCCCTCACAGATGGAAACTTCCATCCCGACCCCCCAGGGAACAACACCCACCAGCCGGCCGCGTCTTGGACTGGCTTGCCCCGCCCAGCCCCTCATTTTGTCCCCAGGCCCTGCCTAGCCCCTTTGGCCTGGCCTGACCCTAAGGTGTCCATGTGCCGCCCTCAGAGAACGGGGAGTGGGAGATAGTGCACCGGCCGGCCAGGGTCAATGTGGACCCCAGAGCCCCTCTGGACAGCCCCAGCCGCCAGGACGTCACCTTCTACCTCATCATCCGCCGCAAGCCCCTCTTCTACATCATCAACATTCTGGTGCCCTGCGTGCTCATCTCCTTCATGGTCAACCTGGTCTTCTACCTACCAGCCGACAGTGAGCCTCCAGGCCCTGTTCCCTGCTCCCCCTCCCCATGCCCACCCAAACACGGCCAGCCCCAGCCCTGCCCCCTCACTTCCTCCTGGGAGCCACCTGGGATTTCCATTCCTGGAGCTCCCTGCCTGGGCCAAGTGTGAGGGCCACCCAGAGGGAGGGCCGTATGATTCTGGGCAACATTCCCAAATGGACAGGGCAGGGCATCTCCAAGATGCTACTTCCCACGGACTCGCAGAAGAACTACTAAACTGTCCCTCTGTCAGAGCAGAGACTAAGTCCCTCATGGTCACCAGTATGTGACCTTGAGCCTGGCACACAGAAGGCCCTCAACTATTGAACCAGTGGGTGAATAACAGGGTCTCTAGGACAGTAGGGTGTGAGGCAGAAAACCTGTCTATGCTCACCTGACTCTAGGAGGCAGTGGTTTACAAGTTCAGAATATTTACTATGAGCAGGGCATAGTGAGTCCCAGGGTCAAAGGCCACCCAGCCCCTGCCCCTGGCAGGACATCAGGAGGGAGAAGGGGGGCACCTTCCATCTGCAGTGGGGTTGGGAGGGCTCCTAGAGGAGGTGGAGAGGAGGTGGATTTGGAATGGACTTGAGCAGGATTGGGTGGGGCTACCCTCGGCAGGAGGGGCAATGCTGATGAGGAGGGGGCCAGGCAGGGGCTGAGGGGGCCTCAGCAGCGGAGCCCCCCTTCCTGCCCTTGCAGGAGCTCAGGTGGGAAGAGCAAGATAGCACTGGGCTGGGGTGTCCGAGTGAGGGGCTGGGAGTTGGGGTGTTATCCTGGTGCTATGATGACACCCTGGTGTTTTCTGAGCAGGAAGTAATGCACACAGATCTGTGCTCCAGGAGGGTTCAGTGGCATGGGTGGGTTGTGACAGCTGATTTTCATGAGCACTTACCCAGTGCCAGGCAGAGTGATGTGTGTTAAACACACTCTCACCATATTCAACAGTTGAGAAAACTGATGCACAGAGAGGTTGGGCTACTTGCCCAAGGTCACCCAGCTAGTAAGTGGCAGAGCTGAGATTTGCACCCAGGCACTGTAGCTCCATAAACCATGATTTTCATCAGGGCACCATGGTACTACTACAGAGGTGCCAGGGGCCACAGCAGGACCCTCTAGGACTAGGGCCCCAAGGTCCTAGTTTCCCCAAAGAAGCTAAGTCTGGCTTCCCCAGGTGGTGAGAAGACATCAGTGGCCATTTCTGTGCTCCTGGCTCAGTCTGTCTTCCTGCTGCTCATCTCCAAGCGGCTGCCCGCCACATCCATGGCCATCCCCCTTATCGGCAAGTGAGTGATGCCCAAGCCCGGCCCCACCCTGCTTGCCCAGCCCAGCCCTGGGGGCTCCAAGCTGAGTGTGTGCCCACAGGTTCCTGCTCTTCGGCATGGTGCTGGTCACCATGGTTGTGGTGATCTGTGTCATCGTGCTCAACATCCACTTCCGAACACCCAGCACCCATGTGCTGTCTGAGGGGGTCAAGAAGGTGAGTATTCGGCCCAGCGCAATGGCTCACCACTGTAATCCCAGCATTTTGGGAGGCTGAGGCAGGAGAATCTCTTGAGCCCAGGAGTTGGAGACTAGCCTGGGCAACATAGTGACACTCCCATCTCTACAAAAAATCAAACAAAAAATTAGCCAGGTGTGGTGGCGCATGCTTGTAGTCCCAGCTACTCAGGAGGCTGAGGTGGATCACTTGAGCCTGGGAGGTCAAAGCTGCAGTGAGCTGTGATTGCCCCAGGGCACTCCAGTGAGACCTTGTCTCAAAAAAAAAAGGAAATGAGCACTCTCAATAGCCAAAAGCTGGAGATTGAGCCAGGTACAGTGGTTCACACCTGGAGTCTCAGCTACTCAGGAGGCTGAGGTGGGAGGATCCCTGGAACCCAGGAGTTGGAGATTGCAATGTGCTATGATCACATCACTGCACCCCAGTCTGGGCAACAGATTGAGACCCCATCTCTAAAAAAAAAACCAAAAATCAAAAAACAAAAAAAGCAGGGGCCGGGTGTGGTAGCTCATGCCTATAATCCCAGCACTTTGGGAGGCTGAGGCGGGTGGATCAACACCTGAGGTCAGGAGTTCAAGACCACCCTCGCCAACATGGTGAAACCCCATCTCTACTAAAAATACAAAAATTAGCCAGGCATGATAGCATGCGTTTGTAATCCCAGCTACTCGGGGGGCTGAGGTACGAGAATTGCTTGAACCTGGGAGGTGGAGGTTGCAGTGAGCCAAGATCCCACCACTGCACTTCAGCCTGGGTGACAAGAGCGAAACTCCGTCTCCAAAAAAAAAAAAAAAATCTGGAAGTTGTCCAAAGGCCATCTGTAGAATACATAAAGACACTGGCCACATACTCCCACGGGAGTGCTGCTCAGCAGTGCAGAAGCACCCGCAGCTACTGCACCCCTGCATGCGTGAACCTCCTGGCAGATTGATCCCTGAAAGAAACCAGACACAGCGGCACATGCTGCAGGCCTCACTTTGTAAGAAGTTCAAGAACAGGCCAAATCAATGTTTGGTGATAGAAGTCAGAATGGTGGCTATCTCTGGGGCTGGGAGGGAACTGAGCGGGGGCAGGTATGAGGTTGATTTTTGGGGATCATGCTCACTATCTCATCACCGGGGATTTACCCAGGGGAATGCATCTGTAAAAATTCTTCTAGCTATATACTTAATGAGTTCATTCCACTGTTTGCTGCAACTCAGAAGGAAGAAGGAGAGGACTGAGTGGGCAGGGTGCCCGGGAGAGGGATGCCCTTGCCTCTTGGCTACTGCAGGGCTGGCTGGTTGTTCTGGGACAGCTGAAGTCAGTTTAGCAACTCTTTTTTTTTTTTTTTTTTTGAGATGGAGTCTCCCTCTGTCGCCCAGGCTGGAGTTCCATGGTTCGATCTCAGCTCACTGCAACCTCTGCCTCCCAGGTTCAAGTGATGCTCATGCCTCACCCTCCTGTGTAGCTGGGATTACAGGCGCATGCCACCATGCCCAGCTCATTTTTGCATTTTTAGTAGAGATGGGGTTTTGCCATGTTGGCCAGGCTGGTCTCGAACTCCTGACCTCAAGTGATCCACCTGCCTCGGCTTTCCAAATAGTTGGGACTATAGGCGTGAGCCACCATGACGGGCCTTAGCAACCCTTTTCTTTTCAGCATTTGATGGAGGGACACTGTAGCATTTGGAGCATTTACCTTAGTTTTTGGTCTTTAATTAATCATTTTTAGTGAATGGGTTCTCCTCCGCACCATGGGTGATGTGGTCTCCAGAGCCGGAAGCAACCTACAGGTGCATCAGTAGGAGATCGGGGAATCAATGACAGAGTCAGACGGGGGAGCACTTTGTGGCAGCCAGGAATGAAGTCACGTATGTTAGGATGTATAAAGGTCACCCCATCCTTGTAAAATGGCCTTTCTTGGCCGGGCGCGGTGCCTTACGCCTGTAATCCCAGCACTTTGGGAGGCCGAGTCGGGCGGATCATGAGGTCAGGAGAGCAAGACCATCCTGGCCAACATGATGAAACCCCATCTCTGCTAAAAATACAAAAATCAGCTAGGCATGGTGGCATGTGCCTGTAGTCCCAACTACTTGGGAGGCTGAGACAGGGGAATCACTTGAACCCGGGAGGTGGAAGTTGCAGTGAGCCGAGATGGGGCCACTGCACTCCAGCTTGGCGACAGAGTGAGACTCCATCTCAAAACAAAACAAAACAAAACAACAATAACCAAACGCCTTTCTTGTGGCCCCTTGACACGGCCCCAGCTCTTCCTGGAGACCCTGCCAGAGCTCCTGCACATGTCCCGCCCAGCAGAGGACGGACCCAGCCCTGGGGCCCTGGTGCGGAGGAGCAGCTCCCTGGGATACATCTCCAAGGCTGAGGAGTATTTCTTGCTCAAGTCCCGCAGTGACCTCATGTTTGAGAAGCAGTCAGAGCGGCATGGGCTGGCCAGGCGCCTCACCACTGCACGTGGGTCCCCGCTGGTCTTGGTTTTCAGCCCGTCTGTGGGAGGTGGGTGGGGGCAGGCCTCACACCCACTCTGGCCCCTTGTCCATAGGCCGGCCCCCAGCAAGCTCTGAGCAGGCCCAGCAGGAACTCTTCAATGAGCTGAAGCCAGCTGTAGATGGGGCAAACTTCATTGTTAACCACATGAGGGACCAGAACAATTACAATGAGGTAAGGGACCACAGGATTGCCATGTACAGGTGTTCAAGTAGGGCACTGATTAAGCGTATTCTATCTTAAGAGGGCAGGGTTCCCCTTAGAGACACACACCAACTTAGATGAGGGAGTTAAGGTGATACAGATTCCAGGCCCCTCCCAGGGAGAGAGAACTCCTGCCTGGCACCCTATAGCAGCACTGGGGCCAGGCACACACACATAGGCATACAGCTCCACCCTGTCCAGGCCACACTCTGAGCATCCCTTAGGGTCCCTTCTTTCTCCCAGCTGCCAATCATTTTCTGTCCCTACTCAGTTTCAAGCCTGATACTCCAGACGGAACCAGACATTTTAAAGGTAGCCATATATGGTTATTCAACATTATACAACTTCTAAAAATTCTCTCTTGAGAAAAGGCATCTATTCCCAGTTCACATATGGGCTGACAGCAGCCCTGACTTGCTGGGATGGGGGAGAAAGAGGAGAGGGGTCTATCCACCTTCCTTAGCCCCTAGGAGCGACCCCTGGGCCTCAGTTCCTCTCTAGCCCCAGAGCCCTGTGCTATAGCAGAGAGGGAGGCTATGGTCTGTTCTCTGCCTCCTCAACAGAGTGTTCAGCCCTGCCTGTGGCCAGAGGCGCCTGGGACCTTGCTGGGGACAAGCTGGCAGTATCCTGCAAGCCAGAGGCAGCCTCTGCAGGCACACTGAGCCGGGCCTCTGCTCCATGGCTGGGCCCCAGCTTGGGGGTGGGGCTCTGTGGCCTGAGGCCCTTCTCACCCCATTCTTTCTGCTCCTACCCACAGGAGAAAGACAGCTGGAACCGAGTGGCCCGCACAGTGGACCGCCTCTGCCTCTTTGTGGTGACGCCTGTTATGGTGGTGGGCACAGCCTGGATCTTCCTGCAGGGTGTTTACAACCAGCCACCGCCCCAGCCTTTTCCCGGGGACCCCTACTCCTACGACGTGCAGGACAAGCGCTTCATCTAGGGTGGGCCTGTGGGGGAGCCAGGAGACAGCAGGGTCTGAGAGAGGAGCCATGGTCCCTAATGAGACCCACTCCTAGCCCTGAGGCTCGCGCCCCTCAGACTGGGGAAGAGTCCAAGGAAGGGAGGGAGCAGCCACTCCTCAATGCTCAATGGCTCCCCTGAAATCAAGACGGGGCCACTTGAGATGGTCTGAGGGTGGACACTAGCTACAGCGGGTGGGCAGGACGATCTGTGGGGAAGCAGGAGGCTGGCTCGGGGGCCAGGGAGGAGGCCACTCAGGGTGGCCTCACAGGGAGAACTCTGATAGGGGTGAGACAGATAGGGCCCCTTCTCTGCTCCTCCTCCCCCAAGGTGTGGGGTAGAGCAAGCAGGAATCTGCGCCTTCACTCCCTGGCTCCTCCAGCCTCCCTCTTCCCACCTACCCTTCAACCTCAGGCTTCTGAGGCCTCACCTGGGACTGAGGTTGAGGACACCTCCCTCCCTCCAGACCCCAGAGTATCCTTTCCTAGCTCTTTCTGCCTTGACCACTCTGCCTAGGTCCCTTTGGGAAGTTGAGGACTGGAGTGGAAAGGTCAGGATTGACATCCACAAAGACTTGGGGTCAGCCTGAGGTCGCACACACAATCCTAGAGGACCAGAATGCAGCACCTCTCCCCAAAGGACCCCTACCCCCCAGCACCTACTCCTCCCCAAAGTAGGGTTGTCATACATTATTTGGGGCATATTCTAAAAAAATCATTTGTTGTTTTTCTGAAATTTGTCCTGTATTTTTATTTGCTAAATCTAGCAACCCTATCCCAAAGACAGCCTCCATTCAATCCTATCCTGAGGGCCAAAGGCCAATACTGCAGGAATTGGGAGACAAGGGTCTGTTTGTGTGGCAGCCCACCTCCACGATGGCCCCAGTGACACCCAGTATTCACACTCCTGTGCAGTCCCCTCACTCTGTACCAGGGTGGGTCTGGGTAACCAACAGAATGAGGCAGAAGTGATGGTACCTCACTTCCCAGATTCAGTTAGGAAAGACACTACGGCCTCTTTCTTGCTCATTCACCCTCATTCTCACATCAGTTGGATCTCTCACTTTGGAGAAGCCAGCTGGCATGTTGAGGAGCCCTATGGAGAGGCCCACACGGCAAGGAAGTAAGGCCTCCTGCCATTAGCCACGTGAGTGAATGTGGAAGTGGATCCTCTGCCCCAGTAGGGCCTTTGGATGAGATCACAGCCCAGTAGACATCTTACATGCAGCACCATGAAAGTCCCTAAGCCAGAACCACCAGCTAAGTGGCTCCTGCATTCCTGACCCCCCAGAAACTGTGTGAGATAATAAATGTGTGTTGTTTTAAGTAACAAAGTTTTGGTGTCATTTGTTATACCAGCAATGTAACCTTGAGTGAGCTGCTCTTCATCTCCTACCTTCCATTTTCTAATCTGCAAAATGTGTGTCTAGTGAGTCCTAGTCATGGGGTGTTGTGAAAATTGAATTTCTAGTAGTAGCATTTTCATGTGACCTGCCCATTTAATGGGTGGTGATTTAACCCATTTCCCTCAGTGGGGAATTGGTGACCTCATTAACTCAGATATATAGAAGGTGAGATTTTAATGTTTAGATGTAACCAAGGAAAAGAAAACCATTTAAAACCAAAACTGACCCCAGTAACTTCTGCCTTCCAGCATGAACTATATTCACAAAATTCAAGGTACAAATCTTTTATTTTCCTGTCTAAATAGGAAAGCCAGTTTGTTCTCACACCCGTCAGGTGAGCAGGAAGTCTGAGACTTCGCCAGGAATAGTCCATCAACTCAGGGAGGGTCTGTCTTACGTACAGAGATGAGAGTGAGTCTAGGGCTCTCAGCCACATTCTTTGCTTCTCTCTGCCTCATGGTGGCGCTGTTGGCAACAGGTCTTGGTTCAACCACCAGCTGAGTCCTCAGTTCTATTAGGCCCTGCTCAAGTGGCTGTGGACTTCCAGAGAAGACAACCCCAAAATGTCACACAAAACCGGGGGGTGCCTCTTACACAGGCTCCCAGGGAAACCACGGTTTCCACCAGCGGCACCCACTCCCCCAGCACTGTGGTGCTGTCAGGACTGGTCCACTCTGACATGGAACTCCATATTCTGTCCCCAGGAAGTCATGCTCACAGGCACAGCTTTCCGGGAAGCCAGAGAGTGTTCCTTACTCTCTCCAGACCAACAGGGCTATCTGCTCTCTTTCAATGGACAGTGAATCAGTAATACACTCGGATGCAAGGAACAGAAAGCTCAAGGAATTGTAGTTTAAACACAAAAAGTTTCCTTTTTCTCACATAATAATAGGGAGGCAGAGGTGATCACATCGGCTCAGCTGTCTAACAAAGCTATCAGGGACCCAGGCACTTTGCCATCTGCCCACCCCTGCCTCCATGGCAAGTTGGCTTCTGTCCTCAGACCTGTTGGCCCCAAGTTGTGAGCTGACAGCAACAGCTGCACAATTAGCACCTATGTTCAGGCAGAAAAGGGCCAGCCATTTCTGACCCCTTTGATCAAGAAGCAAAACTTTTCCATAGGCCGGACACAGTGGCTCACGCCTGTAATCACAGCACTTTGGGAGGCCAAGGCGGCTGGATCACCTGAGGTAAAGAGTTCAAGACCAGGCTGGCCAACATGGTGAAATCCCCTCTCTTCTAGAAACACAAAACTTAGATGGGCTTGGTGGTGCCCGCCTGTAATCCCAGCTACTCAGGAGGCTGAGGCAAGAGAATCGCTTGAACCCAAGAGGCAGAGGTTGCAGTGAGCCGAGATCAAGCCATCGTACTACAGCCTTGGCAACAAGAGTGAAACTCCATCTCAAAAAACAAACAAACAAACAAACAAAAACTTTTCCATAAAGTCCCTGCAGACATCCCACAGGTCAAAACATCACATGGCTAGCCTATCTGAAGGGAGACTAGGAAATGAGTGTTTTGCTCTACCAGCCATTATAACAGACGGTGGCAAAGGAGAAGTAGTGTTAGACAATTCTACAGATGATTTTCTCTGAATGGGTCCTGTCCCTGCACACGTAACCTCTCCAAGAAACTGCCATTCCTCATTGATGATTTACCCTTTGGAGAACACCAAGAAGGCTTCTAGGCCGTCTCTCCCAGAGCAGGGAGAGGGAGAAAACAGGAGGGGCAGGGGCAGGGAATGCAGGGACAGGTGGTCCACTGTTTGGCAGTGCTTCCTGCTCTTGGAGGCCATTGATGAATTTGGTAAAGTGTGGTCATAAAGGAGAGTAAAGAGGTGGAGAGAAAATGGTCTGCAAAAGAGGATAAGAAAACCGCATCTAGGGGGACCAGAGGGCAAAATGGAAAAGCAAGGGTCTCAGAAGTGAGAAGGACACAAGGGCTTTGTAAATTCCAGGAAAAGTGGGCCACACAGAGAGAAGCTCAGTGGGGGGAGGGGGAGCTTCCCTCACACTAAGGGGAAGCTCAGGGAGGGTGAAGCTCAGGGAAAGGGAAACCTAGCGAGGGGGAAGCTCAGGGACGGGGAAGCTCAGGGAGGGGGAAGTTCAGGGAGAGGGATGCTGAGTGAGGGCAATACGGAGTGAGGGGATGTGCAGTGAGGGGATGCTGAGTGAGGGGATACCGAGTGAGGGCGATGCCGAGTGAGGGGATACCGAGTGAGGGCGATGCCGAGTGAGGGGATGCGCAGTGAGGGAGATGCCCAGTAGCAGGCCAAGATGGGCGGATCACTTGAGTTCAGGAATTCAAGACTGGCCTGGCCAACATGGTGAAACCCCATCTCTACTAAAATACAC
>NW_016808231.1:514640-553949 GCF_001698545.2 Rhinopithecus bieti | reverse complement strand
AAAAAAAAAAAAAAAAAAAAAAAAAAAAAAAAATAGCCAGGCATGTTGGCACGTGCCAGTAGTCCCAGCTACTCAGAAGGCTGAAGCAGGAGAATCGAGGTGGAGGTTGTAGTGAGCCAAGATCGCTCACTGCACTCCAGCAAAAAACAAACAAAAAAATCCTCACCTGCCTACCCAACAGCCTTCACACCCACCCAAATCCTGACTCCCTGGAGGGAGCAGGAAGGAGTCCACCTCAGCCCTCTCTGGAGCTGCCATCAGGTTCCTCGGCGACCTGCCTTCCCTACCACACCCAGCTGGCCCTGGTTATGTCCTTCGCCCCCATGTGGAACACGGAGGTGGGGCTGGGACAACTGAGCCCGAGTTGGGACTGGAAGGTGGATGTCTCTTTTGGGGCAGACGGGGCCCCTGTCTCCCCTCTCCAGCCCAGGTAATCTGAGCCCAGCATTGTGCCCATCCTGGAACAGCTGACAAGGCTGTGGTCAGACAGCTGGTGGGGCTGGGCCGGGTTGGCTGGGCTGGCTGGGGTGGGAGTGTAGGCTGTTATATGACACCCAGAGCCCATCTCTCTCTGCCCCAGACCTTGGAGCTGTTGTCCCACCCGTCACTGCAGAGAGCTGAGGCGCCATGCATGGGGGCCAGGGGCCGCTGCTCCTCCTGCCGCTGCTGGCTGTCTGCCTGGGTGGGACACAAAGGAATCTCAGCCTAGGGAGTCCCAGAGCTGGGGTCCATGGCCTCAGGGGATGGAGAGCCTGAGGGCTATTGGGGCCTGCCCTGGATCCAGTTCCCTGAGTCTCCACTTCACACCCCCAGGGCCTCCCCAATCTTTCCGCCTCCGAGCTTCTGCTAGGCTCACGCCTGTCTATTGCAGGGGTCCAGGGCCAGAACCAGGAGGAGCGCCTGCTCGCAGACCTGATGCAAAACTATGACCCCAACCTGCGGCCTGCGGAACGAGACTCGGATGTGGTCAATGTCAGCCTGAAGCTAACCCTCACCAACCTCATCTCCTTGGTAAGCCGCAGGATGGTGGAGGGGTCAGTGCACCAGGCCCTGGGACCCGCTGGAGATAGCATGGGGTGACTCCAGCCACCAAGAGGTTGGAGGGCCCCACAGGGGACAGGCTGGGGTCTGGAACACCCCCGTGATTGTGGGGGGTGTACTGTCAAGAAGCTGGGGGATGCTTGGCCCCATCGGTGGCCTGTGGGGACTGGCACTGAAGTTGGGGTCTGAGCCCTCCATACTGCACCCTTGCACCCCTAGAACGAGCGAGAGGAAGCCCTCACCACCAACGTCTGGATAGAGATGGTAAGAGGCCACTCTGCTACCCTCCTTCCATCAGGGGCCCCACCTCACCACTCCAAGGCCTCCTGAGAGTTGCCTGCCCCCTTCCTGCCTCTTCTGTCCTCTTGGGCTGGATGCCCACTCCTAGGGGTGTGGTGCAGCAGAGGGCAGAGGCCTAGCAACTGCCCCTCCCCCTGCAGCAGTGGTGCGACTATCGCCTGCGCTGGGATCCGCGAGACTACGAAGGCCTGTGGGTGCTGAGGGTTCCGTCCACCATGGTGTGGCGGCCGGATATCGTGCTGGAGAACAAGTGAGGAGGGGGCGCAGGCAGGGGTGTGGGGGAGCAAAGAACACAGGGTCTGGGCCCAGCAGAACAAGGGGGCTCTGGGAAAAGAGAAAGATGAGCAGGGGGTGCAAGTCGGGCACCTGTGCGGCTAGGGAAGAAGTGGATGGAGCAGGTGCCAAGGGCAGGGCCCTGGGTATGGCCTCTGACCCCAGGGCCAGCAGACCAGACCCTACGCCAGGCTCCATCCCCTCTGGGCTGGGCCACCTGGTGGGCTGCTCCCTTCCCTGTAACATGGGGCCACTGACGGGTCCTACAGAAGCTGGTGGGAGTCAATAAGACAGGCATGAAAAGTGCATCACTTGGGGGCTGGCACATGGTGTGGGCTTAACACGTTAGTCACTATTATATTATTATTATTATTATTATCATTATTATTATTAAAACAAGAGAGAGAAAGAGAAGCAGAAATTAGGAGGTGGTGCCTGAGGAAGTCTGTCTGGGGCAGGGGTGGCAGGAGGATTGCTGGGGGGACCTAGTGGTCCGGGTGGGAAGCACTCAGGGCATGACAGGCTGGTAGGAACTTGTGTCCCCAGGCCCCTATCCACATGGGGCAGAGGGGCTGGTCTGGGGCTGGGGTGTCGGGGGCTGAGCCCACAGCCTCGTGGCCTGGCCTGTTCTGTGCACACAGCGTGGACGGTGTCTTCGAGGTGGCCCTCTACTGCAACGTGCTCGTGTCCCCTGACGGCTGTATCTACTGGCTGCCGCCTGCCATCTTCCGTTCCGCCTGCTCTATCTCAGTCACCTACTTCCCCTTTGACTGGCAGAACTGCTCCCTTATCTTCCAGTGAGGCCATTTATGGGGGAGGATTAAGAGAGCTGCTCTCAGAGGGCCCTGGGCAGGGGTGGGGCAAGGCCTGGGCAAGGCTTCTGGCCTTGGCTCCGGCAGCACCTAGAGGCCAAGGGCCTGGCTCCATCTCCCCTGGGCCTCTGTGCCCATCTCAGGCTAAGACGCCTGAAGGTGCCCGGGTTCTCCCTGCTAAGCCCGAGTCCCCTCACTCATCCTCCTTCACTGCCTCAGTTTCCTTGCCTGTGCCCCAAGGGGAGACATTCACACCTGGGGTGCGTGGGTGAGAAGGCACACATGCACACAACATGCATGTCTGCGCACACACGAAACCACTGCACAGTCCAGGCCCACAGGGAGGCGGGGCTGTTCTGTGAGAGAGGGGCCCTGGCAGGGAATCCAGCGGAAGCATATATGCAAGCAAGCCACCCCTGGGGGTCTCTGGGTCTGTTTCCTCAAACGTTAAGTGTGGGGAGAAGGGCCTGAGGGAGGGTTCTCCTGTATCTTAGAGTAGCAGTCTTTCCACAAGCAAACCTGGCAGGGAGACTCCCCTCGGTAGACACAAGGGTCGTCCTTAGCTAGGCATGTATATTCTACATTGCCATCACCAGCCCCTCCTGTCAGACAGCAGTGGGAGGGACAAACGCAGAGTGGCCCTGGGCCCATCAGCCAGGTGAGGGCCCTGCAGCCTCCTGGGCCTTCAGCTCAATCTTCCTGACCCCAAAGAGCCCTAGGTCCCCTGCTCTCCATCTCTCACCACTGGGGTTTTATGGAGAACTCAGAAGCATGGGGCTGCATCTTGCTGAAGCAAAGCTGCCCACACTTGTCCCCAGATGGTCATCCCCATGCAGTCATGGCAGGTCTATCCACTCACATTTAGCCTCTTTCCTCGGTGACTCCCAGGTCCCAGACTTACAGCACCAATGAGATTGATCTGCAGCTGAGTCAGGAAGACGGCCAGACCATCGAGTGGATTTTCATTGACCCTGAGGCCTTCACAGGTAACCCCCACCCAAGGACTCCCCAGGCAGCCTCATCCAGGGCTCCTGCTGGACCGAGCTGTGGTCAAGGCTGGACCAAGGTCAAATCCCTCCCATGTAACTCAAAATGAAAACTACAGCAAACCATAAAATATGTTTTTTAAAACGTCCAACAAAGCTCTGACTTTCCTCATGATAATGACTCCAATTTTAGAAGGAGAGGCTCAAGTATCCAATCTCCCACCCCACTTCTGTCCCGCAAGGGTGCCTCCCCTGCTGGTGCTCCTTAGGACACATGCTGCCCTTGCAGCTGGGTCACTCAGGCTGCAGGGATCTGCCTAGCCCACACTTTCTGTGCCCACTCCTGCCTGCCTGCCTGCCCGCAGAGAATGGGGAGTGGGCCATCCAGCACCGACCAGCCAAGATGCTCCTGGACCCAGCGGCGCCAGCCCAGGAGGCAGGCCACCAGAAGGTGGTGTTCTACCTGCTCATCCAGCGCAAGCCCCTCTTCTACGTCATCAACATCATCGCCCCCTGCGTGCTCATCTCCTCCGTCGCCATCCTCATCTACTTCCTTCCTGCCAAGGGTACCTGGAGGCTATGGGAGAGAGCCGTCCAGTAGCACAGGGGATACCTGGGAGGCCGGGGCGGGCCCTGCCTGGGGCACAGAGTGGCATTACGACCCACGACAGACGCAGCGGGCTACTTCTGGGGTAAGGGGTTCCTCTGTGGGTGGGGGAGGTACGGACCTGCTCTGAGAGCCTCTCGGTCACGGGCAGCTGGGGGCCAGAAGTGTACCGTCGCCATCAACGTGCTCCTGGCCCAGACTGTCTTCCTTTTCCTTGTGGCCAAGAAGGTGCCCGAAACCTCCCAGGCGGTGCCACTCATCAGCAAGTAAGGCTGGTCTTCATGCCCACCCGCCTACCCCACTCTCCCTTCTTGGGAGCACAATGGCCCCCTGCATTGCCCTTTTGCCCTCCATCCACCCCACCATCCTCAATTCAGGAGGCCTGAGGGGGGCAGTCACTAAGGGTGGGGATAGCATCACGGTATGGGCTGCCAGCTCCTGCCCACCCCACCCTGATAGGTACCTGACCTTCCTCCTGGCGGTGACCATCCTCATTGTTGTGAATGCTGTGGTCGTGCTCAACGTGTCCTTGCGGTCCCCACACACACACTCCATGGCCCGAGGGGTCCGCAAGGCAAGGACCCTCCCTGCCCACTTCAACATCCTGCTGCCCACTCCCCTACGCCTCCCTCTCGCACGCCCCGGCCATACTCCTCACCTGTGACATTCCACAGCACACCCATCCTGGGTGTATGGGCCAAAATCGATTACAGTAATACAGTAATGAAATTGCTTCCTAGGTGCCAGGGATATTACAAATGTTAATGTATTTCATCTTCATAAAATCCATATCATCTCCAATTACAGATGAGGACATTGAGGCGCAGAGAGGTTAAGTAACTTGCCCAAGAAAGTGCACTATGAAGTCAAATAAGCAAGAGTCTGCCAGGGCAGTCTGATTTCAGTCTGTGATCTATAGCCCACCTGCAGCCTTCAGCTTGGGCCCTTGTTGCACATGCAGATTCCCAGGCCTTCCCCAGGCATTCTAGGCCAGAATAGCATGAGGGTTGGGGGCAGGAATCTGTGTTTGTAAAAAGTGCCCTGGTGATTCTGATGTGCACTGAAGTTTGGGGACCCAGGCTCATGTCCAGTACAGAGCTTTACCAAGGCCACGTCACTGCCCCGGTATGTGCCTAGCAGCACAAGCCCTTAACGCCAACTTCCTGCTTCTGCTCTGAAGCTCGGCCTGGCTGCCCTAGTGAAGCCACCCCCTCTCTAGGTGTTCCTGAGGCTCTTGCCCCAGCTGCTGAGGATGCACGTTCGCCCGCTGGCCCCGGCAGCTGTGCAGGACACGCAGCCCCGGCTACAGAATGGCTCCTTGGGATGGTCGATCACAACTGGGGAGGAGGTGGCCCTCTGCCTGCCTCGCAGTGAACTCCTCTTCCAGCAGTGGCAGCGGCAAGGGCTGGTGGCAGCAGCGCTGGAGAAGCTAGGTGAGACATAGCAGATGTGCCTGGGGACACTCCTCCCCTGGGACTCCAGATGGGGAGCCAGACACAGCAGATGAGTGCTGGAGAAGTGTCCAGGTCAGGGAGAGAGGAGCTGGGGTCCCTAAGGAGAGGCCATCTTCTCTGCCTGTTTCTCCTCCATTCTACTCCCAAACCTTATCCTTTCTCTTTATCAGAGAAAGGCCCGGAGTTAGAGCCGAACCAGTTCTGTGGCAGCCTGAAGCAGGCTGCCCCAGCCATCCAGGCCTGCGTGGAAGCCTGCAATCTCATTGCCCGTGCCCGGCACCAGCAGAGTCACTTTGACAATGTAAGCTGAGTCAGGGTGGGGTGGAGGTGGAGTGAGTACCTGGGCTTGGACCTGTGATGGAGACAGGATGAGTCAGGTGGCCAAGATAGGGCAGTGGGATGGAAAAAGAGGAGGTCGGGAGCAGTGGCTCACATCTGTAATCCCAGCACTTTGGGAGGCCGAGGCAGGTGGATTCACCTGATGTCAGGAGTTTGAGACCAGCCTGCCAACATGGCAAAATCCTATCTCTACCAAAAATTAGCTGGGCGTGGTGGTGGGCACCTGTATTCCCAGCTACTCAGGAGGCCGAGGCAGGAGAATTGCTTCAACCTGGGAGGTGGATGTTGCAGTGAGCCGAGCCAAGATCGCACCACTGCACTCTGTCCTGGGTGAAAGAGTGAGATGTGAGACTCTGTCTCAAAAAAAAAGAAAGAAAGAAAAAGGAACAGGGGCAGCGGGGACATCTCAGGGCCAGGGGACCATGGAATTAGCCACCAGTTGGGACCTGGACATAGGTAAAAAGGGCCCCAAGAAATGGAGACATGGGCCTGCTGGAAGCCCAAGGATGAGAACGGGACCCAGGGAAGAACTGGTGCCGCCGCAGGCCATCTGACATCTGACTCCCACCCTCAGGGGAATGAGGAGTGGTTCCTGGTGGGCCGAGTGCTGGACCGTGTCTGCTTCCTGGCCATGCTCTCGCTCTTCATCTGTGGCACGGCTGGCATCTTCCTCATGGCCCACTACAACCGGGTGCCAGCACTGCCATTCCCTGGAGATCCACGCCCCTACCTGCCCTCACCAGACTGAGCCAACCAACCACTGCGGGGCATGTGGGAGTCACACACGTGGGTCACACTGAGTCTTATCAGCCACGTTCTCCTACTGAGGTCCTAAGTGTACTCTTTGGGAAATGCCCTTCAGGACTGTATGAGCCAAACAGCCCTGAGAAAAGCTGGGGAAAGAGTCTGAGCTGGCGTCCGGGAGTGGTTGGGGGTGGGCTGTGGTTAGTGTGCTGCTGCGGTCAGCATGCATGCGGGACTGGCTAGCTTGTCCTGGCACCAGCCACTCCTCCACTCAGCGCACTCCCCTCACTTAGGCCAAGCATTATTCATTCCCATCAATCTGAAGCCCAAAGGACTGTTTTGTGTAATACCTTCGGGCTTGGGACTGGCTCCCCTTTTACAAGTTCTCCCTGAAAGAGGGCAGTCAAGAGAGGTGTGAAGAGTAGCAGCCAATGCTCTCTCCAAAGCAGGGCAGCAGCCCATGCCAGCCGGCATCTCCCCACTGTGCCTTCTGGGTACAATAAACAACCAATTCTCAAAAGCCCCAGCGGCCTTTCCATTCATGTGCATTTTTCTACCACTGACCACAAGACGATTTCCTGAGTTTTGTAATCCTTTTTTTTTAGTTTTTGATGTGTTGTTGTTGCTTTTAGTTTTGAGACAGAGCCTCACTCTTGTCATGCAAGCTGGAGTGGAGTGGCATGATCACAGCTCACTGCAGCCTCAACTTCCAGGGCTCAAGCGATCTTCCTGCCTCAGTCTCCCAAGTAGCTGGCACCACAGGCATGCACCACTACACCCAGCTACTTTTAAATTTTTAGTACAGATGAGGTTTTGCTATGTTGCCTAGGTTGGTCTTGAACTCCTGAGCTCAAGTGATCCTCCCACTTGAGCCTTGGGATTACAGGCACAAGCCACTGTACCTGGCTTCCTTCTTTTTTTTTTGAGATGGAGTCTTGCTCTGTCCTCCAGGCTGGAGTGCAGTGGCACAATCTCGGCTCACTGCAACTTCTGCCTCCTGGGTTCAAGCGATTCTCCTGCCTCAGCCTCCTGAGTAGCTGGAATTACAGGTGCACACCACCATGCCCAGCTAATTTTTGTGTGTGTGTGTGTTTTTAGTAGAAATGGGGTTTCACCATGTTGGCCAGGCTGGTCTCGAACTCCTGACCTTGTGATCCGCCCACCTCAGCCTCCCAAAAAGTGCTGGGATTACAGGCATGAGCCACCACGCCAGGTCACCTGGCCTTCATTTTAATTAAGAGCTCCTCACAGCAGTATGGACAAGCAAGAGTCATTATTCCCCATGTTATATACGCAAATTGAGCCTAGAGTTAAGATAGACTCCACACAACACTGGTGGCTAAACAAGGTTTGAAGTCCAGAATTCCTGACTCTGACCCAATCTGACATTCTAAGATTCTATGGCCTGAAAAACAGGCCCTTCTTCCCAAAGGATGGTTGAGACAAGGAAGAGCTAGGCAAGAGGAGTCTGGAGTTAACAGAAAGCCACTAAGCTCTTCATTCCAGGAGAAGACTTTGGCCTCCTTTGACCCCACTAATCAGGTAGTAAGGCAATAAGCTGGGGTCTTCCTGTGGGAGAGGCAAGGTCCTGCTCTAAGATTAGAGCTGGCACAAGAGTTTGGCTGGTAACCAGGGGACACCCTTAGGCAAGTCACCTATGCTCCCTGAGCCTGTTCCCTCATCGGTAAATAAGGTGCAAAAAATAATCCATTCCTGGCCAGGTGTGGTGGCTCACACCTGTAATCCCAGCACCTTGGGAGGACAAGGTGGTGGACTGCTTGAGCTCAGGAGCCCAGGAACCCAGGAACCCAGCCTGGGCAACATGGGGACACCCGGTCTCTACCAAAAAATACAAACTTAGCTGGGCGTGGTGATGCATACCTGTAGTCCCAGTTACTCGGGAGGCTGAGGTGGGGGGGATCGCTTGAGCCCAGGAGGTCTAGGCTGCAGTGAGCTATGATCATGTGACTGCACTCCAGCCTGAGGACACAGTAAGAGCCTGTCTCAAAAAAAAAAAAAAATTAGAAAACTTAAAAAAAAGTGAAAGTGCCACATAAAGGCTTGACAAAAGGATATGATCGCAGGAGGGGACCTTGAAAATATGCCCTCCCTCCAAGCACAGGATTGCTGTCTTTGGGGTTCAATCACGGCAGCAAGTTCATTTTATTTACTCCAGTGTGTGTCTGTGCTTGTGCATGAGCAGTGTGTTTGAAGCAAGAGCAGAGTCAGAGCCCTAGAGTCCTAGAGGAGTTAGGGAGAGTGGGGGAGAACTTTGATCAGGGAGGGAATCAGGAGGGAATCTGGGGGAGAACTTTGATCAGGGAGAGAACTTTGATCAGTGGGGTCATTTCAGCTTCCCATAAGCCCCTTACTAGCTGTGTATCTGGCACAAGTCTCTCAACCTCTCTGAAAGCCTCAGAAGGCAGAGGATTACCTCAGAAGGCAGAGGATTAGCTCCTTGTACACAGTAAGCACTCAAATTGGCTGCCATTACTATAGGTTACTGTCTCATGGGATCCATACAGTAACCTAAGGAGGTAGGAAGACGTATACCTCAAAGATATTCCAGGTTCAGTTCCAGACCAACACAAGAAAGCAAGTCACATGAATGTTTTTGGTTTCCCAATGCACATAAAAGTTATGTTTACACTATACTGTAGACTAGCAAGAGTGCAATAGCATTGTCTAGTAAAACAATATACATACCTAAATTTAAAAATACTTTATTGCTAAAAATGCTAATGATCAATCTGAGCCTTCGGTGAGTCGTACTCTTTTTGCTGGTGGAGGGTCTTGCCTCGAGGTTGATGGCTGCTGACTGGTCAGGGTGGTGGCTGCTGAAGGTTGGGGTGGCTGTGGCAATTTCTTAAAATAAGACATCAGTGAAGTTTGTCTCATCAATTGACTCTTCCTTTCATGAAAGATTTCTCTGTAGCATGCGATGCTGTTTGATAGCATTTTGCCCACAGTAGAACTTCTTTCAAAATTGGAGTCAATCCTCTCAAACCCTGCTGCTGCTTTGTCAACTAAGTTTATGTAATATTCTAAATCCTTTGTTGTCATTCCAACAATGTTCACAGCATCTTCATCAGGGGTAGATTCCATCTCAAGAAACCACTTTCTTTGCGCATCCATAAGAAACAGCTCCTTATCTGTTAAAGTTTTATCATGAGATTGCAGCAATTCAGTTACGTCTTTAGGCTCTACTTCTAATTCTAGTTCTCTTGCTATTTCCACCACATCTGCAGTTACTTCCTCCACTGAAGTCTTGAACCCATCACAGTCATCAGTGAGGGTGGGAATCAACTTCTTCCAAACTCCTGTTAATGTTGACATTTTACCTCCTCCCATGAATCACGAATGTTTTAATGGCATCTAAAATGGTGAATCCTTTCCAGAAGGTTTTCAATTTGCTTTGCCCAGATCCATCAGAGACATCTCTATCCACGGCAGCTAGAGCTTTATGAAACGTATTTCTCAAATAATAAGACTTGAAGGTCGAAATTACTCCTTGATCCATGGGCTGCAGAATGGATGTTGTGTTAGCAGGCATGAAAACAACATTAATCTCCTTGTATATCTCCATCAGAGCTCTTGGATGACTAGGGGCATTGTCAATGAGCAATAATATTTTGAAAGGAATCTTCTTTTCTGAGCAGTAGGTCTCAACAGTGGGTTTAAAATATTCAGTAAACCACACTGTAAACAGATGTGCTGTCATCCGGGCTTTGCTGTTCCATTTATATAGCACAGGCAGAGTAGGTTTAGTATAATTTTTAAGGGCCCTAGGATTTTCAGAATGGTAAATAAGCATTGGTTTCAACTTAAAGTCACCAGCTGCATTAGCCCCTAACAAGAGAGTCAGCCTGTCCTTTGAAGCTTTGAAGCCAGGCACTGACTTCTCCTCTCTAGCTATGAAAGTCCTAGATGGCATCTTCTTCCAATAGAAGGCTGTTTCATGTACATTGAAAATCTGTTGTTTAGTGTAGCCACCTTCATCAATGATCTTAGCTAAAGCTTCTGGATAACTTGCTGCAGCTTCTACATCAGCACTAGCTGCTTCACCCTGTGCTTTTATGTTGTGGAAACGGCTTCTTTCCTTAAACCTCATGAACCAACCTCTGCTAGCTTCAAACTTTTCTTCTGTGGCTTCCACACCTCTCTCAGCTTTCATAGAGTTGAAGAGAGTTAGGGCCTTGTTCTGGATTAGGCTTTGGCTTAAGGGAATGTTGTGGCTGGTCTGATCTTCTATCCAGACCACTAAAACTTTCTCTATATCAGCAATAAGGCTGTTTCGCTTTCTTATCATTCGTGTGTTCATTGGAGTAGCACTTTTAACTTCCTTCAAGAACTTTTCCTTTGCATTTACAACTTGGCTAACTGTTTGCCGCAGGAGGCCTAGCCTTCGGCCTATCTCGGCTTTTGACATACCTTCCTCACTGAGTTTAATCATTTCTAGTTTTTGATTTAAAGTGAGAGACGTGCGACTCTTCCTTTCACTTGAGCACTTAGAGGCCATTGCAGAGTTATTAATTTGCCTAATCTCAATATTGTTGTGTCTCAGGGAATAGAGAGGCCCAAGAAGAGGGAGAAAGATGGGGAACAATCTGTGGGTGGAGCAGTCAGAACACACACAACATTAAGTTCACGGTCTTATAAAAGACGCTGTATGTGGCACCCCAAAACAATGACAACAGCAACATCAAAGATCACTGATCATAGATCACCATAACAGACACAGAAATCATGAAAAGTTTGAAATATTTTGAGAATTACCAAAATGTAACACAGACACGAAGTGAACACATGCTGTTGGAAAAATGGCGCTAATACAATTGCTGGACTCAGGGCTGCCACAAACCCTCAATTTGTTTTTAGAAAGTCCTATCTGCGAAGCGCAATAAAACGAGGTATGCCGTAGTATAGTGGCGCTGCCGCCAAAGGAAAGCCTCCGGAAGGTTAAGAGAGATACTGGAGAGGGCGTCCCGCACTGGAGGAGGAGGAGGGTTTTTACCAAGCAGCGAGTCCAGAGCCCGCGCTGTCAACGACGCAGTGCTGCCTTTTTTTGGAGGCGCTGCGGGAGGGCGCCTGGACACGCTCCCTTAGGAGAGCGGGCGGGTCACAGGACCTGGACGCCGACAAAGCTGAGGCCTGAGGCCAGCTCCGCCGCTGAGGCCAACCCTCTGCGCAGCCGCCCTGGGCTGGCGTCCCGAGATAGCCGCCCCCAAACCGGGCCTGCGCGTGGACGTTCCGCTGTGCCCCGCGCAAAACCGGAAGTACCCGGGCCTAAGGCTGAGGGACCCGGTGGAGCGGAAGTCACTCCCTGAGGCAGTGGCGACAGCCGCGGCGAGAGGATGAACAACAAGTTCGACGCGTGAGTGGCTCGTGGCCGCCCCGGGGCCCCTTCCCCAACAGTTCCCCCGCGCCCGCCCCCACTGGGGCTGGGGCGGCGCAAACCCTGCGGCCCCGGCTTCCCTGCCGGGATCAGGCTGCGGCTGGACCTGGCCTGGGCTGGCGGGGAGGAGGGGGCTGGGGAGCGATGGATCCCGGGGTCCCGGAGACCCCAGAGCCGTCCGAACCGAGGGCGAAGAGCTGAGCCCGGGGGAGGGGTGGCTGTGCCGCCCGGTAGGGGGAGATTTTCGGACGCCCCGCCCCGGTGGATGCGGATTGCAGACGACGTGGAGGGGTGGGGACCTCAGCGGTTTGGGTGTTTCCGCAGTCTGGCCGCGCTGTCTCTGAATCCAGCTTTCCCCACACACTCCCTCTCCCCTCTGAGCCTCAGTTTTCTCATCTGCAGAGTGGGGACGGTAACACCCTTTGTCTTAGAGTTTGGAGGATGCAATGAGGTAACGTGGCGGCTGCCCTCCACACGGTGGAAGGCTGGCTTAGGAATTAGCACCTTCCTGAGACTCTTCCTACTTTCTTTCTCCTCCCACTCCCGTTCCCGTCTTCCAACACACTCGCCAAGACTTGGTTATTCTTGTCGCCCTCTCTTGCCCGCTCCGGTTTCTAGTTTCAGTTTGGAGGTACAGAGGGAAAATGCAGAAGTATTTTTACTTTTCTCCCTCCAAGGACTATATCTTGAGGTAGAATATGTTCCTACCTCTGTTCTAGTAGTCTAGTAAATCTGTCTCTTCATCTGAAAGCCTGGATTTCTAGTCCCAGATTCACCACTTACCAGCTGTTTGACTGTAGAAAAGTTACCCAGTCTCTGAGCCATTGTTGCTCAAACCACGTTAGTGGTTAGTACCCTGCTGCCACAGCGGGGTGTGATAAGGGTCAAATCATACTCAGCAATGCTTAAAGATACTTGTGAACATTGCTAACTACTGAGATATAAACGTAAAGTGGAATTACTATTAGTTGAGGTTGTGACCTTGTGCTTTTGATGGGAAATTAGGGTTTTTCCAATGCAGAGAGTACTGTGCAAATTCAAGGAATACTGGATTTCCAACACTCCAGGCAGGTAGGTCTTCAGGCATGTTTGCTGGTTGCTGAGAGGTCTCTGCTACTTGAGAAAGTCTTTGCCCGACCTCTTCTCTATCCTTCTGTTTAACTGAGCCTATCCCTCTACGAACCTCTCACACACTGCCGCCCCATTTCCTCTCTATCGTAAACCCTGCAACACCTAGCTCCAGATCCACATCCTGCCTCAGTGGAGCTTTCTGGAACCTTTATACCCCTTCCTCCACTGATCTGCACAAATCAAATTTCATCCTAAGAAGACATCTTATGGGTCATCTAGCTCAAGCCTACCCAAATCATTTGGGGGTCTGCAGTAAGAATGGTAATAATGGACTTCCACAGGGATCTTGCTAGGTACTTTTCATATATATATGTTTTTTGAGCCAGGGTCTCACTGTGTCACCCTGGCTGGAGTGCAGTGGTGTGATCACAGCTCACTGCCCACTCAACCTCCCGGGCACCAGCAATCCTACCATCTCAGCCTCCAGAGTAGCTGGGACTACAAGCATGTGCCATCCTGCCTGGCTAATTTTTTTGTATTTTTTGTAGAGACAGGGTTTCACCATGTTGCCCAGGCTGATGTCCAATTCCTGGACTCAAGAGATCCACCCACCTTGGCCTCCCAAAGTGCTGAGATTACAGGAGGGAGCCACCACACCCAGCCTCATATGTTATTTCTACCCTAACAATTCTGTGAAGGGGATCTTGTTATCTCCTTTTACAGATAAGGAAAATGAGACTCTGAGATTAAGTGATGCCCAAGACAACAGGAAGGGCTATCCCAGGTTTGTTGTGTAACCTTGGTTCAAGCACCTTGTGAGAAAAACTAAACTTGTCCGCTTTTTTATCTTAGCTCTTCTATGATTGAGGAACCTGGATCATTTTAATCACTTTGAATTATTAACTATTATATTGAGCCAGAATCTTTTAACATCTACCCTCTAGAATTGCAGGAAAAAGAAAGAAAAACAAGCTTTATTTCGTTTGAAATTAGCAATTGAAAACAGCACTCCTGCCCCTACTTTTATTTTTTTATGTTGTTTTTCATTCAGAAATTCTGCATTGTTCAGGCCATTGCTGCATATTTGGAGTCTTTACCACATTGCTCTTAGGGACATGTTCCAGTTTGCCAGAATTCTTCCAGAAGTCCAGTGGCTGGAGCTGAGTACAGTAGTATATAATCTAATGGGCTCATATTAAAGATTAGCTCTAATCTCCGTTACTGTATAGGCTCAACTTCTCTGAATGAAACCTTTGATTATAATTGCTTTTGTGGAGAGGGGGTAGACCTATCAAGTCCTTAGATTGCATTGCCATTGATCCTATTGATATGTAAAACCCTAAGATGCTTTCACAAAAACTGCAGTCCTGACATAGTTAAACATGGGTTTCAGATCTAGACAACTGTACTTGATTTTGTCCGTATTTTACATCATTTGCTTTTTATTCTATATGGTTAACTTTGGGCCCATTCCTAACTATTGTCTAAACCACTTATTTGGCACTCATTGCTTTGATTCTATAGACCCATTCGTTAAATGGAAATTTGTTTTACGCCACTGTCTGATGGTGGGGATATAAAGATGAATTGAACCAAGGTCCTGCCCACAAGGAATTGGTCTAGTTCAGAGGGTGAGGAAATACCTGGGCAGAAGCTTAGCAAGCTAACTAAAGTTCCTCTCAGTCTGGACAGCCTCAGAGTTGCTACCTGACTACCTGAGTTTACAGAGCACTGATTTTTCAGGCTGAGTGGTATCTTGACTCAAATCCAGCTTGAAGCTGGAAAGAGTAGCTTTATAAGATTTGCCTTAAATGTAGGCTTAGAGGGCAGAGTGGTTGGTTAGTTCCACCCTCAGGTAATAAAAGCACTAGATGTAGATCCATTAGGGTTCCCATTTACTATCTTAGAAAGGAATCGGAAGTGGTCCAGGGATCACAGAAACATTGTTTCTTCTCTGACAATTATTTTTGTTAGTTTTTTCTCTGTTTCCTGGTAGTGATCAGCAGCAAAACCACTAAAAAGAAAGGAAGGTATATGCTTTTCTTGGGACTAGCAAAAACAAGATGCTGGGATGACTATACCCCTCTTCAACCAAGATCTAAATGCAAGGGACCCCAGAGGCTATAGTGGGAGTTGGAAGCTAAGAAGAGAGGAATAGGGTTTGCATCCCAGGGGTGTGCCCTAAAGAAGAGAGTTGAGAGCTGTCCTGGGCCTAAGCAGAAGAACTCTTGAGATGTTCTTGATCAGGAGACAGAACTGGCCATGAGAGTATAGCTGGAACAAGTGCAGACATTTATATGGGGAAGTTCAGAAGAGGAGAGCCCAACTTAGCCTAGGTTGGGAGAGGTTAGGAAATGTTTCCAAGAGAAAGTGGCCCTCGATCTGAGTCCTGTAGAACAAGTTAACTAGCAAAGAAGGACTTCTTGAGGAGAGACCACATGATGAGCACAGCAGAAGGATACAACTGGGGCATCAAAATTAGGATGATACAACTGGAGTGAAAAGAGTTTGTTGGGACCAGGAAGGAGATGGTATTAGGACATGTGAGCAGAGCAGGGGCCTTTGCATCATGCTGAGGCGTGGATATATCTGTGTACCTTTTCTCCTCAGCTAGGTCCTTGGGGACAAGCACTCTGGTAGCTCATACACACCATAGATACTTGGTAGATGTTGGTAATTTTTAATCCATAGATCTTGTGTGCTAGACAGGCTCCTTTTGAAAAGGAAACCAAATGTTTTATAAATAAAGGGGAAGGGAATATCATAAGCACAGATGATGGTCTCCTGGAAGTCCAGGGAGGCTGAATAAAAGCCAGAGAGATGGTAGCACCAGCAACAAAATGAAAGTCCCCTGCATTTTCTCTGCTCATCTGCTCTGTTCTCTTATCTCCTACTGGCTTTCTCTGCTTTTGCTCATTGTCTTAATTCTTTCAGGATTCTTCTTGCATGGGGCCCATATGGCTGCCCCAACTCCTGAGTCTATGATCTTTCACCTCCTAGATGAGTGCTGAGGGGACGAATCTGCTTATATATTTGAGCAAGGCCCTGGGGCATAGGTTATTGCCCAGGCTGGACTGCCCTTTGGTCAGGTGCCCTTCCTAGTTGTGTCTTGACCAGGGTAGGGATGGGAAGGTTCATGGCACAGGGCATAACCTCCTGAGTATATCCTACAGCTAGGGCTGTAAAATGGGCAGAGCAGGGACCCCAACATGTGACTAGTGCATTCATTCTAATATTTATTGGGTGCTTTTAATGTATCAGGCACTGGGGATTCATGGGCAAAAAAAAAAAACAGACCACAAAGTACCCTGCAACATGTTTATGTATCTGCATAGGATAGTATCTGAATTATAATTGGAGCATTTCTTGTACCATTCTTGAGAACTGCCTAATTTCATTTGACCACATTTATAGTTATTGGGGCGAGAAAGATGATTGGAGAGATCTGTGATGAGTTAATGGTCCAACCCTAGAATAAATGGTTTTCTTATTGTCTTTGCAAACTCGCCTTCCATTTATCTTTTTGTCTGGATCCAGTGATTTTTAGGTGTACCTGAAAACCTTGGGGTAGTTTCACTGCTCATGAAAGGGAGAGTAATCCCTAAAGTACGTTTGAGTCTGTGTTTATGAAGCAAGAACACATTTGTTCTTTCAGTCATTTATTTTTCCTTTTGGTTTACCATTTATGCAGCATCTTCTAGTGCTGCATGTTAAGGCAGCATCTTGCCGTGGGTGCAGGAGATATACCAAGATGAAATAAGACACTACTCTAAGGAAACTCTCTCTCTGGTAGGAAAAACAGACATGGGAGGAATGGTGTGGCAGACTGAAGGGATGGTGTTTGCAAATGGCACCAATACGGGAATATAGATTGCTAGAGGTGGAGGATCCTGGCTGGCAGGAGTCAGATTCTAGAGGATCTTAAGTTTTGCTGTACTTTATCTTAGAGGGTAGGCATCAAAAAGCGAGGGACCGTTGAAAGTTTAAACATGGAAGTTAAATGTCAGATTTGAACTTAAAAAGATAATGCTGGTGAAAGGGTGGATAGAGAGGGAGAGATTTGTGTCAGGAAGACCACTGAAGAATTTATGATATGATTGAGATATCAGGAGAAGAGGGCCTAGACTAAAGTAGTGACAGTGGGGAGGTGTAGAAGAGGTGGTAAGGAGAAGTGGCAAAGCAGATAGTACGTTTTTAACCTTCATTTGAAATGCCAAAGCATTAGAGACTCTTCTCATTTTTTACTCCATTTTTGGCAGGGAAAACAATCCCTTAAACTGTATACCTTAAACAGTCCCTTTAACTGGTTTTTTGTGTGCCTTTTTAGAAAACTGAAAGAAAGACAGTGCTTTCTGGAGTTCACAAGTTAGCTGATGGGCATTTCGTTTTTGTTTAATCCTCCTAATTTGCCTGTCTGTATTATTTTGCCCTTCTCACATCTCAGGGCCTGAATTTGAGTGACTTTGGGTTGATTACATATAGTTCATATGACCTGGTGGCTTTGTTAGGTAAGCAGGAATTGACTTCATCACAGAATTGTGTTATGTTGCCTTTCCATTCAGTTTGAAAGATGATGACAGTGGGGACCATGATCAGAATGAAGAAAACAGCACACAGAAAGATGGTGAGAAGGAAAAAACGGAACGAGACAAGAATCAGAGCAGTAGCAAGAGAAAGGTGAGTTTTGCGCTGCACAGTTGTAGTTGCCTTTGAACTTGAGACTTTATTGTCTTGTGGAATCTGTTTATCTGGAAGATATCAGATTAACTTGATGGCATCCTGTGTTGAAATATCTGACTTTGTTCTCAGAAAAACATTGTACAATCATTGACGTTCATTTTGGGACCTAGAACTTTTCTCTTGCCGCAAAATCTTGAGATGCTGCCTTGCTTTCAGCATTCTCCTAGCCTGAGATAGAGGAGATTAGCCCTGGAGCTTAACAAGGCTATTAGCTGCTTCATAGGCCACTGCTGAGTGTTTCAAATGCTACACACCCTTTTAAATTTTAGACAGTTGAGTCAACAATAGTCTAAGGTGAGAGTGACTTGGAAAAGGGAAAGCTTAGGGAATGAGAGAGAGAGAGATCAATTTTTTCCTTGAAATGTCAAAGCAGGCTGGGTGCAGTGGCTCATGCCTGTAATTCCAGCACTTTGGAAGGCCAAGGTGGGCGGATCCCTAGGTCAAGTGATCGAGACCATCCTGGCCAATATGGTGAAATCCCATCTCTACTAAAAATACAAAAATTAGCTGGGTGCTGTGGTGTATGCCTGTAGTCCCAGCTACTGGGGAGGCTGAGGCAGGAGAATCGCTTGAACCCGGGACGTGGAGGCTACAGTGAGCCAAGATCATACCACTGCACTCCAGCCTGGCAACAGACTCTGTTTCAAAATAAAAAACGAACAAAAGAAGAAATATCAAAGCACTCACTAATTCGTTTATTCTGCAATATTGAGTAGCCTCCGAGGGCAAGCCACTTTCTGCTAGGCGCTAAGAGGACACAAGGGGATGAGACTGTGGAAGGGGCTTACGTTTAATAGTACCAGTAATAACAGTACTGACATCTGTTGTGCACATACTCTCTGCCAGTTGCTCAGCATTGTGTATCCACTAATTCATTTGATCCTCTCGGCAGTATTGTGAGATAGTTGTTATTATTTTCCTCATTTTGCAGGTAAGAAGATGAGGCACAAACAGGTTAAGTAACTTGACAGTGATGAATCTCATAGAGAAAGCAGTGCTTGGACTGGGCATAGGCTGAGATAAGATACAAACATGAATACTTATTATTATATGAGGCAGAAAGTTACAAAGGCCATAAGAACACAGGTAAAGGGTTACAGGAATTTGGAATCGGTTAACCACTGAGGAAATGTACTGTGTAAGCAGAATCTTGGGCACATTGCAGGTAGTTGAGGTTGTATATCCTTTTTTAATTGTGGAGGTGGTAAAGATTGACACTGTAAAATGTTCTCTCAGTCTCAGACCATATAACAAATGCCCAGCACTAACACGCGTTCTTTACTTCCCAGGCTGTTGTTCCTGGACCAGCAGAGCATCCTCTCCAGTACAACTACACTTTTTGGTACTCCAGGAGAACCCCCGGCCGTCCCACCAGCTCACAGAGCTATGAACAGAATATCAAACAGATCGGCACCTTTGCCTCTGTGAGTTCTTGGTGATTTAATGGAGTGTGCCTTGGTAGTTCATTCATGCCTGCATTGATATGATGTTAATTTACCTTCCTAGTAACCTATTTAAGATTCTGGTTTTCTTAATTGACTGACCTGAGTCTCCGGAGTCAGATTTGTTCATTTTTAGGTTTCTCACTAGATATCCATGGTTAGCATATAGGTGTCAACATATAGGAGAATTGTAGAGTTGATCAGAAGGGCATAATACAAAAGAACAGGTTTGGGTTTGTTTTTTTTTTTTTTTAATTGCTCTGTCGCCCAGGCTGGAGTGCAGTGGTGTAATCCCGGCTCATTGCAACCTCCACTTCCTGGGTTCAAGCAATTCGCCTGCCTCAGCCTCCTGAGTAGCTGAGATTACAGGCCTGTGCCACTACACCCAGCTAATTTTTGTATTTTTAGTAGAGAGACAGGATTCCACCATGTTGGCCAGGCTGGTCTCGAACTCCTGACCTTAGGTGATCTACCTGCCTTGGCCTCCCAAAGTGCTGGATTACAGGAGTGACCGGCTGTACCTGGCCCTGTTTTTTTGGTTGTTTTGTTTTGTTTGTTTAAGTAGATATTTATGGAGTCCTTACTAAGTTCAAAGTGTCATAAATACAAAGGTTTATAATACATGTTGTCTATCCTCATGAAGTTTAACAGTAAACTGAAAAATTTTGAAAGTTTTGTATTTAAGAAGCTCCCATTAGGGTTTTGGCTGTGTTAATGATTATACATAAAATATCTTTTTCCTGTGTTCAGAAAGAAAATGAAATCTCTAATAATTGCTTTTGTGGGTACTGTCAGTCAGAGAGCCCAGACCGTCTCATCTCTCTCCCAGGTGACTTGGTTTGTGTACCCCAAGAATCCATCTGCAACTAACACCACTCTAGTTGAACAAAGGTTGTTATGTACCCAGTGTGTGCTGTACGTTCAATCTCTGGGCAGAGTCAAATGTGAGGTTTGTCATTTTCTTGAGATTGGTAAAGTATAAGTCCGTTTAAAATGCAGAAACTGGAAAAGAATACTCCAGTAGGAAATACTACAACAAACTGCTAAGGAGGAAGGACGTATAACACATACTTTCTTTGTGTCATTTCCTTCCATCATTTCAATAGCCTTATGAGGTCATGATATTGTCCATATTTTACAAATGAGGAAAGTAAAACTTGGGTTAAGTATCTGATCTAAAGTCTCAAGTTACAGTGGGGCACGGTGGCTCATGCCTGTAATTCCACCACTTTGGGAGGCTGAGGTAGGAAGATTGTTTGAGCCCAGGAGTTTGAGACCAGCCTAGGTAACATGGCGAGACCCTGCCTCTACAAAAAAATGTAAAATTAGCTGACTTGAAGAAAAGGGGAACATTAAAAAAAAAAAAAATCCTGGCCATGTTGGTGTGCACCTGTGGCCCCAACTACTCAGGAGGCTGAGGCAGGAGGATCACTTGAACCCAGGAGGTTAAGACTACAGTGAGCTATGTCTGTGCCCCTGCACTCTAGCCTGGGCAACAGAGATAGACCCTATCTTAAAAATTTTTTTTTAATTCTCAAGTCAGTCATAATTCACTGGATTAAATGGGGGAGCCAGTGTAATTGAAGCTCAGGTACAGAAGTTTCCAGATAGCTGAATACAGGTACCTGGAGGGTGGTGTGCCTAGAAGGGACATAGAAGCTCCCTGAACCTTCCTCCATACCTTCCCTCATACCTTGCCCTACACATCTCTTCATCTGTATCCTTTGTTTACAATAAACCAGTAATGTAAGGTACCAAGACAATAACTGGGGAAAGAATCGTCTTTTCAACAAACAGTGCTGAGGCAACTGGATTTCCAGGTGCAGAAGAATGAACTTGCATTCCTTCCTGATACCATGTACAAAAAGTAACTAATAATGGATCATAGACCTAAATGTAAGAGCTAAAATTATAAAATTCTTAGAAGAAAAATATTAGTACATCTTAATGAACTTAGGTTAGGCAAAGCCTTCTTAAATAACACACTAAACGCATAAGTAGCAAAAGATTAAATACTTGGCTGGGCGTGGTGGCTCACACCTGTAATCCTAGTACTTTGGGAGACTAAGGCAGGGGATCACTTGAGCTCAGGAGTTTGAGACCAAGCCTGGGCAACATAGTGAGACCCTATCTCTATAGGATTTCGTCAAAATTCAAAACTTTTCTGCTTCAAAGGACACTATCAAGAAAGTGAAAAGATAGCCTACAAAATGGGAGAAAATATTGCAACTCATATCTAATACTTGTATCTAGAATACTCTTACAACTCAATTATAATCTGCTTAATATGAAATCAACATCATTACTATGCTGAGCTGATAAAATTTCAGCCTAAAGCAAAGATCTTGTTTAGTTCGCCAGTGCTATCTTAGAATCGGCTAACTTAGAAGAGGTTTTTGAAATAATATAGCTTGTGTACTGGTTCATATTTGGTTCAAGAAATGCTTGTTGAATGAATTCAAGGCCCTAGTAGGCTTCTAAAAGGAATGAAGGCACAGATCCTGTCCTTGGGGAAATAAGATGTCCCCAGGAATTTCTAATACAGGGTAGACAATAAGTGGTACTATGGGAAAGGCATGTAGAGTGCTCTTGGAGTTTGGAGGAAAGAAGGAATTGATTCCAGTTTGGGGAATACTGCCATTGAAGAGGTGGGTTTAAGATCAATTTTAAAGAACTTGGCCAGACCTGGTGGCTCATTCCTGTAATCCCAGTACTTTGGGAGGCCAAGGTGGGAGGATCACTTGAAGCCAGGAATTCAAAATCAGCCTGGGCAACATAGTGGGATCTTATCTGAAAAAAAAAAAAAAAAAATTGGAGTAATTATGCATACTTCTTGCAGTTTTATTTCCCTCTTGTGGAAAAAAAAAAAAAGCATATAAGAATTTACCGAAATTGTACAAGGAGAGTTTTTCTTTTCTTTCAGCGTATGTGTTAAGGAGTGGTTTATCATCAGGACTATCTCAGGTTAAGGCTTCTTCAGTGCTCACTGGATGTGTGACAGTATTTAAAGTCTGTCATTTTGACTTTGTAGGTCTGGACCTGAAAATAGAAATAAAGTCTATTATGTAATTCAGGTCATTAGGAAATGGCTTACAATATTAAATTCATCACAGATAAATAATTACATTATTAATCCTTTTATCAAAAAGCAGTGTTTCCCAGTGATTCTTAGCCTAATCATTAACAACATTCAAAAGTTCTTAAAGTCAGGGTGACTAGGAAGGCATCATCTTGGAAAGAACACTGGACTTGGTAATCAGAGCTCATCTATTCTGATGCTTGACTCTCGGCTAGAGCAACTCAGTCCTGAAACTTTTCTCAACTATAAAACAAGTTGTTGAGATGATTTCTGAAGTCCTTTCTGCACCTCATATTCTGAGTCTGTGAACACTTATTTTTTTGGTTTCAATTAGAACTGTCAAATCTTTTAAAGTTTGGTAATATTTCTCAGGCCAGGCACAGTAGCTAATGCCTGTAGTCCAGCACTCTGGGAGGCCAAGGAGAGAGGATCAATCTAGGACTTCAAGACCAGCCTGGGCAACAGGGTTAGACTTCATCTCTACAAAAAATAAAAATAAAAAAATAGCTGGGCATGGTGGTGCCCACTTGTGGTCCTAGCTACTCAGGAGGCTGAGCCAGGAGGATTGCTTGAGCCTGGGAGGTCGAGGCTGCAGTAAGCCATGATCACACTGCTGCATTCCAGCCTGGGTAACACAGCAAGACCCCATCTCGAATGATGAATGAATGAATGAATGAATGATGGTCTCGAGCTGTTTAACTTCACCTCTTTGCATATAAGATTGTGTAGTGGGGCTAGGCGTGGTGGCTAACGCCTGTAATCCCAGCACTTTGGGAAGCCAAGGCAGGTGGATCACCTGAGGTCAGGAGTTCGAGACCAGCCTGGCCAACATGGTGAAACCCCGTCTACTAAAAATACAAAAATTAGCCAGGCGTGGTAGCATGTGCCTATAGTCCCAGCTACTTGGGAGGCTGGGGCAGGAGAATTGCTTGAACCCAGAAGGTGGAGGTTGCAGTGAGCTGAGGCAAGGCTGCACCGTTGCACTCCAGCCTGGGCAAAAAGAGTGAAACTCCGTCTCAAAAAAAAAACAAAAACAAAAAAAAAAGAAGGTTGTGCAGTGTAGTTGTAACATTGGAGGAGACCAAACTATTAAAGTGATTGTTGACTGGGGAACTGGAGATGGTTGGCATACTTTCTCCTCACCAAGCCCCTTTCAGTTCCTTATTCACAATGAGCTGCTTGTGGGTGTACTTGGTTCTCTTCAACTATGTTAGGGTGGATAAAGGTTTAGATTATTGCCGATTGTATTCATGTGACCACTTACTATTCCAAGTCACTACATGCAGCTAAGCTTAGCAGTTGCTGAATATGAAGCACTGCCTTGAAGCCCTATAGATGGCGTTAGTTCCCGACTTCTTTTTAACATGTAAGATGCATCACATGTTCTTGTGCCAGAGAGGAACTAAAGGGGCAGCCATTTCACCCAGTGTAAGGTTGATTTCTCCTTAGGTGCTCCTGAAATCTAGAAGTATGACCTGAATCTTTGTCTACTCAGTACCCGTTGTCAGCTTCATAGTTGTGGTATCTTGCTGTATGTTGATTTAGAGCCTGCTCAGCAAGTTGGCAAATACCAGCTATTTCTCATCAGAGTGTTCCATGTTTTTTCTTTCCTCCTAAAGTGTGCCTCTTCACTGGCCAGTACTTACTAGGTACCCTCTGTGAATAAGGAAATAATCTGTCCTATCAAGACACTAATGACCCTGTAGTCCCAGCTACTTGGGAAGCTGAGATAGGAGGATCCCTTGACACCAGGAGTTAGAAGCTGTAATGAGCTATGATCATACTGCTGCACAGACCCTGTTTTTTTTTTTTTTTTTTTTTTTTTTTTTCTTTTTTTTAAGGGGGGAAGTGACACTAATGAGAAAATGGGACTACTGTGATGAATACAAATAAGCATATACTTGATAGAAAATATAAATCTAGTTTTCTCATGGGATTGTGAAGGAGCAGCAAGGAGAAACATAATTTTTCTAGCTAAGAAGAAGGCCTTAAACCCTAGCTATGAGAAGCTAAGTCCTGTATGATTTTGGATGGGCCTGGACTTTAGCAACAGCACCATGATGTAGAGTAGTATGTGTGGTACAAGTGGTTGATTCTATCACTTACGCTTAGTAACTTAACAGGTCTAAGAGGTATTTCATTCAGCAAATGCTATATTTGCCAGTTAAACAATCTTTGATCAGTAAGTGATTTGGTTCTAAAAAATGCATTCAGGCTGAGGCTGTGTGGCACTTAATATACCTCAAGGCTAAAGAGTTTCCACTGTGCAAAAACCTGGTCCTCTTACTGCACGTGATGACTGCCCTGCAGCTTGAGTGGGAGAGTGCGTATTAACATGGTTTCACTAACTAAAGCTCCTGGCTCAGGCTTGCATTTCTCACCAAAGATTTTATTCTTATATTGCTAATGTTACATTTTTTCTTTCGTGAAACTAGATGATACACTTTTCTTCTAATATGTCTTCCCTCACAGTGCCACACATGAAAATGAGTCCTCTGAAAAGGACAGCCTGTAGTGTAGTGTCTTCCGTGCTTATGTTCTTAACTAAATCTCAACTTCGGGATGCATTCAAAGAAAAATACAAGACACATCTTTTTTCCTCTGGGGTCTTCTCTCTGCAGGTGGAGCAGTTCTGGAGGTTTTATAGCCACATGGTACGTCCCGGGGACCTGACAGGCCACAGTGACTTCCATCTCTTCAAAGAAGGAATTAAACCCATGTGGGAGGTAAGGACTAATGGTCTCTGACTGCTTTTTTGAGCAAGTTTGGGTTTTTTTGTTTTGTCTCTTAGCCTGCCAAGGTTAAAAGTGTTTTAAAGTCTTCTCTCAAAACTGCATCACTCTCCAGTATATCCTTGGAACCTGAGCCTCTAGAGAAATGCACTGATGCCATTTTTTTGTCTGTGTGGGTTGGTGCTGGGTGTTTTTTAAAGACTGTTTTATGACTAAAATGGTATTAGAACATTAAAGGGCCGGGCGCGGTGGCTCAAGCCTGTAATCCCAGCACTTTGGGAGACCGAGACGGGCGGATCACGAGGTCAGGAGATCGAGACCATCCTGGCTAACATGGTGAAACCCCGTCTCTACTAAAAATTACTAAAAACTAGCCGGGCGAGGTGGTGGCGCCTGTAGTCCCAGCTACCCGGGAGGCTGAGGCAGGAGAATGGCATGAACCCGGGAGGCGGAGCTTGCAGTGAGCTGAGATCTGGCCACTGCACTCCAGCCTGGGTGACAGAGCGAGACTCCGTCTCAAAAAAAAAAAAAAAAAAAAAAAAAGCATTAAAGGATTTTTGTTTTCAGTTACCTTTATCCCTATAGAACTTGTTTGTGTATGTGTGTAATATTTTTACATAGTACACATATGATTAAAGTGGGTAGGAAAATAAGCTTAAAGGCAGTAACTGGAGATCTAGAACTGTTTGCAGAGCCAGTATTCGGCTGCGCCCTGGTGTAATGCATCTTCTATTCTGATGCCATGGCATTTTTTGAGTAGACACGTGGTCACATCCACGCCACCCAACTTAACACAGCTCCTCATTGCTCACATGATCTTGCACCTCATTTACCTTTCAAGCCTCATCTCCCATCATCTCTAAATCTTCCCTTCCTTGCAGGTGGACCCTCCTGTCAGTTTGTGCACAGACGTGTTCTTTCCAGTGCCCGCAGTGCCCTTCACCTGCTTTTCCTGACTCACTCCTATTGCCCTTAAGACCCACTTCTTGGCAGGGCATGGTGGCTCATGCCTGTAATCCCAGTACTTTGGGAGGTCGAGGTGAACAGATCACCTGAGGTCAGGAGTTTGAGACCAGCCTGGCCAACATGGTGAAACCCCATCTCTACTACAAATAGAAAAATTAGCCAGGTGTGGTGGCAGGCACCTGTAATCCCAGCTACTCGGGAGACTGAGACAGGAGAATCACTTGAACCCAGAAGGTGGAGGTTGCACTGAGCTGAGATTGCACCACTGCACTCCAGCCTGGGTGACACAGCGAGACTCCATCTCAAAAAAAAAAAAAAAGACCCCCTTCTTGACTGTTTCCACCTGTCGTGTTCTTCCTTAACATAGTGTGTATATCTGTTAACAGCAGCACTTAAAATTACAGTAGCATTGCTGTAATTAATATCCTTGTCTGTCTCTTCTACTAGACTGGATCTAAGTAGCGACTAGGGCTTCGGCCAGGCGCAGTAGCTCACTCCTGTAATCCCAGCACTTTGGGAGGCTGAGGCGGGCAGATCACGAGGTCAGGAGTTCGAGACCACCCTGCCCAATATGGTGAAACCCTGTCTCTACTAAAAATACAACAATTAGCCGGGTATGGTGGCATGCGCCTGTAGTCCCAGCTACTCAGAAGGCAGAGACTAGAGAATCGCTTGAACCCGAGAGGCAGAAGTTGCAGTGAGCCGATATCATGCCACTGCACTCCAGACTGGGTGACAGAGGGAGACTCCGTCTCAAAAAAAAAAAAAAACTAGATTAGAGCTTCATGTCTGTGTACTTGGTATGTAGTGACACTCAGTACTTTTTTTTTTTTTTTGAGCCGAAGTCTTGCTCTGTTGCCCAGGCTGGAGTGCAGTGGTGCCATCTCAGCTCACTGCAAGCTCTGCCTCCAAAGTTTACGCCATTCTCCCGCCTCAGCCTCCCGAGTACCTGGGACTACAGGCACCCACCACCACGCCTGGCTAATTTTGTTTCTGTATTTTTAGTAGAGATGCGATTTCACCATGTCAGCCTGGATAGTCTAGATCTCCTGACCTCGTGATTTGCCCGCCTTGGCCTCCCAAAGTGCTGGTATTACAGGTGTGAGCCACCGTGCCCAGCAGACACTCAGTACTTTTAGCAAGTGAAGGGATGATCCGTGCTTGAAATAAGACATCATTTCATTTTGATTCCTAAAGTATTTCCAGTAAAGGGGATTATTTTTAAAAGGTCTGTTAAGCCATTTTAATATATGGCTTATGCCAAGGATCCCAGCCATGTTTTTCTTTTTTTCCCCATTTCTTCTCTCCGTAGTCCTACCGTCAGTTTTTCTATAGAGTTGAATAATTGGAAAATGATATGACTTCTTAGTGTTTAAGAGATTATTGGCTTTTTACTGCCTTCATACAAAAAAAAACAAAACAAAACTGTGAAACCGTATTTTAACTTCAGTGCTTTCTGTCTTTTACAGGATGATGCAAATAAAATGGTGGCAAGTGGATTATTCGGCTGCGGAAGGGCTTAGCCTCCCGTTGCTGGGAGAATCTCATTTTGGCCATGCTGGGGGAACAGTTCATGGTTGGGGAGGAGATCTGTGGGGCTGTGGTGTCTGTCCGCTTTCAGGTAAGCCACTCATGGGCCAGTCTGGTTTCTTGTGTTGCCTTTGCTCTCCTCGCTGCCTCTGACTTGCTTTGATGATTCCCTCTGTTCCTCTGGTAGGAGGACATTATTTCAATATGGAATAAGACTGCCAGTGACCAAGCAACCACAGCCCGAATCCGGGACACACTTCGGCGAGTGCTTAACCTACCTCCCAACACCATTATGGAATACAAAACTCACACCGACAGCATCAAGTACGTGTTGCGGGGTTATGGGAGGATGTGTCCCTAAGCTTAGCAGAAGTAGATCTGTAGTTGGGCCCAGAGGAATATGACCGGACAGGAGACTTACTTGTGGAGAAGGGACAGACCAGGCCTTCCCTCCAGGGCTTCTGGCTACTTGCTGCAGTTCTTTGTCAGCGAGGCTCCCTGCCACCTATACTACCAGGTGCTTTGTAGCAGAGAGAGCCTGTCTGCAGAAACCCAGTTGCACTGCCTGGGCTTGCTTAATTTCTACAGGCTATCCTGTCTTTCATATTCTAACCACTATATTAAAATGAAAGACAAGTGCTTTTCTTTTTCTTGCTGTTTTTTAAGATAATTTCACCCTGCCCACCCTCACCCCACTTCTGCATGTCTTTTTAACTCGTTAGCTTCAGTCTGTTTTCTTTGTCCTGGGATACTGACTGCTTATCAGGAATGACTCCATTTCCTTGTGTATAGAGCTGACTCATAGAAGAAGGGGGATAGTGTGTGTGTGAGAGAGCAGAATCAAAGGGAAGCATGAAGGCCACAGGGAAAATAAGCTTTGCAGTCTCCCTAGGACTCAGGGAAATAGAGCTTTCTGTCCACAGTGAGAATCACTGTTAGGCTTGCTCCTTCAGTGATTGAGTGTCAGAAGTAAGCTCAGGCTATTGTGAAAAAGTGTGGGGAGTGGCTGTCAGATTGTCTCAAAGCTGGAGGGAGAGCTAGCCAGCTAAGAGTTAGGACTCTTAGGTTTAGTTCTGTCCTATGGCCCTGTACCAATATGTGCCTTTGACAAGCGTCTTTGCAACTTTGCTT
Organism: Rhinopithecus bieti; assembly: GCF_001698545.2. Classification (NCBI taxonomy): domain Eukaryota; kingdom Metazoa; phylum Chordata; class Mammalia; order Primates; family Cercopithecidae; genus Rhinopithecus; species Rhinopithecus bieti. The sequence goes on along the minus strand of NW_016808231.1, from coordinate 525,307 downwards.
CAGTTTCTCCATCTGTAAAGTGAGAGACAGTACTTTATCTAACAAGGCTATTGTTAGGCTGATTTAATCTTTTAACTGAGGGTCCTCAGATGGAGAATGCTCTTACAGGGCCAAGTAGTAGTATTGCTATCATCATCATCATCATTAGTAAGAATATCATCATGTTGTTATTATTGAAGACTAGTAGTGAGCCCAGCGATTATGTTCAGCAGACAGACCGTTTGGGAATCTCTTTCCCATGCATTCACAGATAATGTTATGAGTAGAGTTGGCTTAAACCAGCCAAGTACCAGTTTTTAAGTGGGAGCACTGCTATGGGAGTTGGTCCACGATCAAACGGCTGGCATGACTCATCATAGTCACCAACAGTTATTGGCCAGCCTTGACCCTGGTTGCTTGCCTTAGCAGTCCTGTGTTAGTATTGTTTTTCTCTAGGCACATTTTTCTTGTTCTCTGTTCTGGGATAGAAGTAGTTTCTGACCTCTAGCCTCATTCAGTCCAGGCTGGAGAGATCTACACCTTTTTCTAGGATTCTTGTTTTCAAGGTCTCTAAATATCCCCACTCCCACTCACCCCAAAATAAGTTTTCCACCTGGATAAGAGAGGGAAAGAGGTATTTTTCATCGGTTCTCCCCTTCTCTGCTGTTCTCCCTTTCTAATACCATAAGGCAGTTCTTTGTGACTTTTATAGATACATATGTACATGTCCTGACACAGTTTAGGAGAGCCTGTGGGCTTTTTGCTTTAGTCTGCTAGAAAGACTGGCCTGCTGCTCCCTGCTTTATCCAGAGGTCTGCCTCTGGGACTTCAGCCCTATAGCTGTAGAGACCAGAAAACCAACCCTCTTTGAGACCCAGATGCTACTTTTCCTTGCGTCCCCCTCTCTTTCCTTTCCCAATGAGCCAACCTTTTGCACTTCCACTAGAATGCCAGGCAGGCTGGGCCCCCAAAGGCTCCTTTTTCAAAACCTCTGGAAGCCGCGGTTGAATGTGCCATGACCCTCTCCCTCTCTGGATGGCACCATCATTGAAGCTGGCGTCATCGGAGTCTCTTGTTCTGTTGGCGTGCTACCTGGAAGATCCTTCTGTCCTGGACAAGAGGAATTGGAAGAGCATTTTATGTTTTAAGAACAGGCTGACACACAGCAGCTACAACAACAGCTGAGATCACTTAATAAATGGTGCTAAACTAGCTTGTCTCATGCTCTTGCTCTTTATGGTGCATCAAAGATGTGACCTTTCGGACTGACTGTCACCATATTAAGGGATGGCACAGACTTTTCCATGGAGGGCCATCCGGGGAATGCAGCCTCATTTCCATAAGCCCATTGTGTAGTGTCATGTGGTGTTTTGTTCCAGGACTGCTGAGGCCTGACATAATAAGGTGACATCTAGCTTTCAAAATAAGACCCCATTTTCTGGTACTTAAATTTGAGGTCCCATCTAGTCACGCCGATGACCAGAACAGAGTGATTTCTGATATAGAATTCAGCTTGAAAGTCTGTTCAGGTTGGAAAGGGGGATCCTTGGCCTTTGCTTCGCTGACTTCCATTCGCCTTTACTTCAAAGAAATTTCTTGCTTGGAGGTAAATCCCTGCTTCCGTCTGTGTGGCTGTATGTATATAGCTTCCTTGCTTTGTGCTAACGGGGTTTTCTTGCTGGTGCCAAAGCTGCCTAAGCCACAGCTCTTTTCTAGCCTTCTCCCTTCTGCTTTCCCTTTAGAGCCAGGTCATCTTCCTCTTTGAGTTAGCCCTGCTTGCAAGATCTCAGGGTTATAGTCCTTCCCTTTCTCCTGGGCCCGGTGTTACTGCACATCAGGATCTGGGGTAGGGAAACATCTTCATCCCGTGTGAGTTTACTCTGTAGGATATCTGACCGTAGCACATACGGACCCCTTGTGTGCTTTGTGGCTTTGGCTTGTATGTGCTGCAGCTTGGCCTTTAGGCCCCTAACCTGCATGTAGAGTTTCAGCAAGCCTCATGCTACTTTAGGTTTTCTTAGGAGCTACCACCAAAAACATAATAAAGAATCATTTTTTTTGCAAACACTGGGTCAGTCGGCCTGAGAGGATCTGTGAAAGTGGCTGTGGATTTAAGGTTGAGTTTTCCAGAGTGGCTGTTCCACTTTGGCAGTGATACCCTGTGCTTGTACCATCCTGCCTTACCCCTGATCTCCATGTGGCCCAAGATCCTGTATAACACCTATTAGGATTAGCACTGTGGGCTCAATATTCTAGGGGTGTTTGTGTCATTGCATCTTTGTTTATTACATATCCAAAATTGGTTGAAGTCCCTATAAAATGAGAGATTTGCTGGAATATGGAAAGGCCCGTTCTCTATGTTTTTAGTATTTGTCAAAGAATTACCTTCTCTTGCCCGTAAAAATTGTTACACGTATTAAGCTTAATTTCAGCTGTATTGTAACTGCTCCGGGAGGGAGGCTTGTTGTCACCTCCCAGAGTCAATGTTGATTAGAAAGCACCAAACTGACCTCGAGACCCTTCTGATCCTTGTCAGTATGAACAAAAGTCAGAAGTACTTCTGCTTTCTTCTATTCCTTGTGGCTCTTCCATGGATATGGCTTGCTTTGAGCCAAGGAACAGAAGCTACTGAGACTTAAGGATTCCAAGGAGGCTGGGCGAGGTAGTTCATGCCTGTAATCCTAGCACTTTGGGAGGCTGAGCTGGGCAGATCACGAGGTCAGGAGACCAGCCTGGCCAACATGGTGAAACCCCATCTCTCCCAAAAATATAAAATTAGCCGGGCATAGTGGCCAGCGCCTATAATCTCAGTTACTTGGGGAGGCTGAGGCAGGAGAATTGCTTGAACCCAGGAGGCGGAGGTTGCAAGGAGCCGAGATTGTGCCACTGCACTCCAGCCTGGGCAACAAGAGCAAAACTCCATCTCAAAAAAAAAAGAATTCCAAGGAAAATGAAGGAAGAAGGAGCCAACATTCGTTTTCCTGCAAGTACTCTGAAGATAGGGCTGCTGGTGGTGAGGGGAGTTTTTTTAGGAGTGGCTTAGATTTTTCAGTCAGGTGTTCCTGATTCCTGCTTGCTATTTTTGGCCCAGTTTCCAATGTCCTTCTTCAGCTGTTGGGTTTTTCCAGCCTTTCCCTAATCACACTGCTTATGGCCTTTTCCTGCTGCTCCCCTCAGTGTGCTACAAGGCACTGCCTGCCACACAGAGCAGGCGGGTGATGAGCTGCCGTGCTGCAGAGGGCTCCTGCTCTTGTTTATAGCTGACAGTTCACCCCTAAGAAGCGGACAACTTGTTAAACTGAGTTTTTGCTCAGGTCATAGCTCCTTTTAATGAGGCCAACTTGTAGTCGAGTTTTCATAGATGTGGGTTCCCCATGTTCTCTGCTTTGAGGAGAAATCTCATAATGCAGTGAGAATCATGAGGCTACCAGGATAAAACTGGGCTCGGAACCATATGAAACACCAATGTCTTTTGTGAAGAAACTCCTCTTTGGATTAGTCCCACTGATTCCTTTTGTGCATCTAGCCTGGAATGGAAAAGGAAAACAGGCCAACTTCCCATAGTGGACTACAGCACTGGAAAAGACTGGCCCAGCTTCTCTGCAGGAGTGGAGGGTGGGCGATTCTCTTTATTCCTTTATCTTAGAGGGGAGACAGGTCAAATTGTGGGGACTTTGCCACATCTAAATATCATTGTATTTCAACACTGAACTTTAATATATAGGCAAGGACCAGCCCATTCCCTTCTCCTGGCGTGGCTAAATCATAGGCCAGTAGCACCAGGTTACCCCAGCTTAATTGCTGGCCTGGCTTTGCATCTGTGATATGTATCACCAAACTGGTAGTCAAAGCAAAGAGCCCAGATTAGCAAGAGGCTGAGCCCCTCCCTAAGTATAGAGAGCTAGTGAGTGCAAGGCTGCGAACCTTGCAGGCTTTGGGTGGAGGTAGGGGGAAGTGTAGAATTGTACAGGATTTGCTTTCTGGTACGTGAGATGGGACAAGAGTGGTCTTAAAAGAACTCTTTGTTCCTCTGTCTTTTGAATCTGTTCAGAATTCCCTGTTGGCTATATTAATCTCAGTAATTTCTGTTTTTAGAAACTCCAGTCATATGATACTTTTTACATTTAACTTGTTCTTTCTTTACCTTTAAAAGAAGAAAGTTGTAATATTACCCAGTATGCCTGGAATGCCAGATGGAAAATAGCTGGACTATTCACACCTGGCTTTAGGTGGTAGATTTGCCTTTTGGCCGAGCTCTGGGCCTATGAGAATAAGAGTGATTATACCAAAGATTATGGCCCAGTATTTTATTTCCGCTGAATCCATGTGAAGAAATTTCTTTTTTTTTTTTTTTTTTCTGAGATGGAGTCTCGCTCTGTCACCCAGGCTGGAGTGCAGTAACATGATCTCTGCTCACTGCAACCTCTGCCTCCTGGGTTCAAGGGATTCTCCTGCTGGGAGAATCCCAGTAGCTGGGATTACAGGTGCCCACCACCACACTCGGCTAATTTTTTTGTATTTTTATCAGAGACGGGGTTTCACCGTGTTTGCCAGGCTGATCTTGAACTCCTGACCTCAGGTGATCCGCCCACCTCAGCCTCCCAAAGTGCTGGAATTACAGGCATGAGCCATGGTGCCCGGCCGTGAGGAAATTTCTTAACCCAGATTCTTCATGTTGAGGTTTAACATACAGTGAAGATACTAATGAAGGAACTGGGAGGGGAATGTAATACTGGAATGGAATAGGACGGAGCCGTGAAGTCCGTATTTCTTCAGGTTCTTGATAGAGAACTGCTCGGTGTAGGCTAGTGTAAGGATGGCCCTTCCTGGAAACAAAAGGGTAAATGACATGAAGCTTCAACACAGCCGTGTAATTTCTTGTTGACACCTAAGTGGTTTAAAAAGGAATTTAAATCTCACTATTACAGTGAGGGGTTACCCTGGGTCATTGCTGAAGCACTGGATTTTGCTTTGCCCTTGTCTTCATTTGGAGTAAAGAATGAGATTGCCTTCTGATGTCACTCAGGGATTCACAAAGTACATCACATCACCATCTTTCCAGAAAGAGCTCTGAAACAGGTGTCTTGCTGTGGACACTGAGTTTGGGAATTGACAAAGACTGGCATACTTGTTTGGCAGTCTTACATTTTTCCTTAATTTAGTTAGCACATACACTAGGAGCTTTGGTAATAATTCTCTGAAAAAAACATGAACTGCAGATCTACCTCCTCTAAGAGGTAGATGGTTAACTTATAAATGTAGTGTATTGTCACCCTGGATACTATGTCACCAAATTAAACCAAGAATGGAGTAACAATAATGAGGAACTTCAGTCTTAGAAGCACCATATTTTATTTATAATTCCCAAGGAACTCATCAGTTTGGGGCTGAAAAGTGGCTAGGGCTTAGGGAGGAAATCAGCTCCCCTGAGAAAACTTGAGTTTGAGCCTCCAGAAGCATAGGGGGTCTGATTTTCTCCTGTGACTAGTCCAGCAGTCACCAAGAGTCTTTTCTCTGTGGAGCACCATTCTGAAAGGCCACGTACCCCCTCTGTCACATTTCTTACCCCTTCCCAACCTAATTTCAGAATTAAGCTAATCAGCATGAAAATTGTAATGGGCATTGTTCCCTGGAAATTTTGAACTGCTGTGACTTTAAATTTTCAGATAGTGTTACATAAGCACTTAAGAAACAGGTGGAAACTGACACATTGAAGGTCTGAGTGTAGAAGGGTTAGAAGGTTGGAAATATGAAAGCAGAGAAAGTGTATACTTTCCTCCTTGCATCTTTAGACATAATGCTGTTGGGAACTGGCCCTTACCCTCAGTGAGGCCTGATGAAGAAAAATTGTTTCTGCCACCTGTGCACACATACCCAAGGCAGAAAGGACAGGGAGTGTTACTGTAAATTGGAAGTGTTTTTGGTGACAGTTGAGCATCAGCTCTGACCTTACTGGCCTCCCCTGGAGCTTTGTTGAAGGAACACTGGTGCAAATCCTTGAGGGAACAGGGGCAGACTTCTCAAGTGAAGCAAGCAGAAGTGCCCGCTGGCCCTGAAAGGGTAGGCTGCACTGCTCCTCGGAAAGGAAAGTCCAGTGGGACCTCGCTGCTCTGCTCCCAGGTACCTGTGGCTCCCCTCGACTTGGAGGGCATCTGAAGGGGGATGTGGGGTTATTGTGTCTGCTCTGTGTTCAAAAGCTTTTGATCTGAATGTGCTATTGTGTTTTTTTGTCTCTGGTTTGCCAGGGCCTGGGAGGAGTTTCATGGCCTGGTGAACAGCAGCGGCCGCTGATCGGACGCTCCCCCTCTGTCTCTCACACTCAGGGTAGGGCCTTGTCTATCTTCTCTGTAACCCTGTGACATACCTCTCATTCATAGGACCCCTCTTCCCATTTACCCCCAAACTTGCCTCTGTCAACATTGAGCCTCAGAGAAAAACATAAGTCCTAAACCACTGGATTCTCATCCTCCCTGGGTCGCATGTCTCCTGGTGAACCCCTGAGCAGGCCACTTCACCTTATTACGCCCCTATTTTCTCATCTGGAAAGTGAGGCTCCATGGATGAAAACGTCTGTGAGATCTCTTTTGATGCTAACATTTCATGATGGTAAATGTGCCACAGATGCTGTTTCTTTTTTGCTCAAATGCCATTTTTAAGCCATCTGGCAATGTCCTATGACTAAAAGGGCATTTCCACAGGCCCCAACATGAGTTACATGAGAGGTATGTCTCCTGTTTGCTGGTGTCATGTGTCAGTTGTGAGGAAACGGTAATATAAATTCAGGGTTTCAACAATGGCAGTAGCGGGGCTGGATTTCAGGGCTGTGTGTGTAGCAGTTGTTCCAAGCTGTACTTTCACTAGACCAGCGCAACTGTACTAGCAGGGAGAGGCACTGAGATACAAAGACTGAGGCAACTAAAGCATTGACTTTGGGAGTATTTGTATTTCAGTTAAGAGAGTATCAAGTCCATGTTTGTCTCTGTAGCAGAGGGAGCTGGGTGAATTTATTCTGAATGAGAGGAATGGATGAAAGGCCAATATCTGCATGTGCTGGAGATGACAGCCTTTTCCTGGACATCAAACTATCCCTGCCACTAACATTCTAAGAAATAGAGTGTTTCTAAAATTGGAACAGAATATGTCAACTGTAATAGCTACCTCTGAATTCCCCCTTCCCAAGAAGGAGATGAGTGTTTTCCAGAAAAGGAGACCTGCATCCCTCACGTGGGCTAGAAGAGACAAGATGACACTCTGAGGGACAGCAGCAGGTGGCCAGGGGCCTGAGACATGGGCTAGAAGAGACAAGATGAGACTCTGAGGGATAGCAGCAGGTGGCCAGGGCCTGAGAGCTCGGGGGTGTAGGTATGATATACAGATAAAACTAGTTGCAGAGTTCCTGCACACACAAGTGATGCCACCCATACCTTTTTTGTCTTGATAGTTTGATTTCTTTATTATAAATTCAGTCTTCTGGTGGTTCAAAATTTAAAAGGATTCTCTTTAAGATGTAGTCAACATTAGTGCCTGGTATCATGGCACGTGCCTATTGTCCCAGCTACTTGGAGGCTGTAGTGGGAGGATCACTTGAGCCCAGAAGTTCAAGGCCAGCCTGGGCAACATAGTAAGACCCTGTTTCTAAATATATGTCTGTGTATTTGTGCATATATATAAGTGTCTGTATATATAGTCAACATAGAATTCCAAGAGGTCTGCTACTATACACAAAGAGGGAGGAAAAAGGTATCAGCTCTAATAGTAGAGAAATCATTGATTTGTAAGCTAAAAAATAGTAAATATTTGAAATAAGATATTAAGTTAAATTTTCAGAAGCCAGGTGCTATAATGGAGCTATTTTAAAAATACTACCATATTTAATTATTTCTAAGATTTTTTTTGGCTTTTAATATTTTTTTCAATCCTGTTCCTTCTGTAAGGCTTTTAATATTCTTAAAATTGGGTTGCTTGGCTGGGCGCAGTGGCTCACGCCTGTAATCCCAGCACTTTGGGAGGCCAGGGCGGGTGGATCACGAGGTCAAGAGATCGAGACTATCCTGGTCAACATAGTGAAACCCCATCTCTACTAAAAATACAAAAATTAGCTGGGCGTGGTGGCGCACACCTGTTGTCCCAGCTACTCAGGAGGCTGAGGCAGGAGAATCACTTGAACTCAGGAGGCAGAGGTTGCAGTGAGCCGAGATCGTGCCACTGTACTCCAACCTGGCAACCGAGCGAGACTCCATCCCAAAAAAAAAAAATTGGGATGCTTATGGTGAATGTGATTTAAAAGGGTTTTGTCACTGTTTAATGGGCAGTGTTTATTTCTTAAAGTACATAAAATGAGGTACCTTTAAAAATTGATGGCATCTGAGGTTCAGTGAAAAGTCTTTAAAATGAAAGTGGAATAGTCAGAATGGAAGAAAACTCAAAATGACTCCCACCCCTCTTGGCAGACACTAATCCCCAGGAAAATATCTTTGAATTGCTGTAAAAGTCATATATTTGCATAATTGCCATTTTGTGGTCTCTTTGTGGCCCCTGTGTCTTTTTTATACAGTGTGGGAGGCAGACGAAGAGAACACTCATGGTTCAGGTATTTTCCTTAAAGCACAGGCTTGGAAGTCCGTGAGGAGTGTTTGAATTTAAACCAAAAATTATTCTGAAAGTGGGGGAGAAAATGAATTTACACAGCAACAACAAAAAATCCACTCACTTCATTGTCTTAATAGACTTGAAAAGGACTTCATGTTGCATCTCTATTGATTTAACCTCGCTGTAAGTGAAAGAGATGTTCTGAGAAGATATATATCCCTAGCTTATGTTTGTTGGGACTGCCATTTTAGAGGCCCCTTAACATTTTAGCCCTCTTTCCTTCTCTCCCTTTTCTTTTTCCTTCACACAGATCGAGATCTATAAAGAAATTTGGCAGAAAAACTGCTATTTAAATAATTCTTGATGAATCATAAATACTTTTCCTCAATTTATCTGCTATTTTATGTCATTACATGTGACTGCTAGTATTTTAGGACAATTTCATTTGACTTCCGTTCAAATAAGTATTGTCCTTTTAACTATGACTTCAGTAAAAGTGTCAGTGAGCTGCTAGGAAAGGATTCTGATTACTTAGCTGTCTGGGCTGGTATATACAGAACAGTGAGTCTATATTGTTGGGAAATGAAGTTGGAATAAAATAAAGTTGAAGATGAGAGACTGGAATTTGCCTCACTGAAACTAGAAAGAGTTTGCAGCTTTACTGAATATGCAGGGAGAGAAGAGGAAGCCAGAACTGGCCTGGGGTAGACAGCTAATGGCCAAAGAATGTTCTCCTGAAGACCATGTGCACTTAGGTCTACGGTATCACTCAGAGCCACCCCTCAGAGCCACTCTTCAGAGCAGAGACATAGGTAGCCTTCCTCTTTGGATGACTCCCAGCTTTCACTTGAGAACCCAGAATCACTTAGGTGTCCTTGCCAGGCACCAGCACAGTGGCAGGTAACTCCAAAGTGGGGGGGGAGCATTCTGAATGACCAATTTGCCCCTCTGTCATCCGTTTTCAGGAGTTAATCTCTATTGTAGCTCATTGTTTTCAGAGTTGGAACTTGTCCATTTCTCTAAAAGTACTAAAAGATGACCATTTTAAGGTAGAGCAGATTGGAAAGCTATTTCAGAGTATTTGGACAACTATTTTCCCCAAGATACCTGGGAATGTGAAGTTGTAAGCCATTCTGAATGGGGCTCTCGGATATTTCTGAGACATCATCAGGACAAAGGAATATCCGGTAGAGAAAGAATTCTGTTTTTTTCTTCCAGCATTGTGGGACTGTCAGCTTCTATGTCCTCTTTGGTGTCCTAAGCATAGCCCATGCGCTATCACAGCTTTGCCAGATTACTAGAGGTCCAGCTTTCAGGAGCTCACTGTGGATTTGCTAAATTTTAGTTTGCTTTTAAAAGAACAGAAGCACGTTGTTTTTTAAAGGGTCATCTGTGGCCTCTGCCCCTTCCCGTCTACTTCTCCCTTTCCTGCCTCCTAATCTCTCTGTGCACTGAGCCCAGGGTGAGGGATGTAATGGAGTATCACTTCCCAGCTGGCTTGAGGTGAACACATTCCTCAGACCAAATTTGGCATCAAGCTGTTCTCAACCCACTTTTTTAAAGAAGGCTGGACCAAAGCCATAGGGCCTCACTGCCACCAACCTGTGTTAGTCTGTCACTGTCAGGAGCAGGCCACCCCCACTTGCTGTTCTGTTTTCCTCTTAAATCAAATTGGAAAAGCACAGCTGGATTCTCCTGGCTTTTCCTTTACTCTTCTCCCCTTTTTCACTTTGCAAATGGACCTTAGAATATGATTTCTTAGGTTTTCTGACAATAAAGTGGTCTATAATAACAAAAATATTAAATATCTGAATGAGGCTGGGCGTGGTGGCTCACGCCTGTGATCCCAGCGCTTTGGAAGGCCGAGGCGGGCGGATCATGAGGTCAAGAGATCGAGACCATCCTGGCCAACATGGTGAAACCCCATCTCTACTAAATATACAAAAATTAGCCAGGTGTGGTGGTGCGCGCCTGTAGTTCCAGCTACTCGGGAGGCTGAGGCAGGAGAATTGCTTGAACCCAGGAGGCGGAGGATGCAATGAGCCAAGATTGTACCACTGCACTCCAGCCTGGTGACAGAGTAACACTCCATCTCAAAA
>NW_016808231.1:492301-514237 GCF_001698545.2 Rhinopithecus bieti | reverse complement strand
TGAGAAAGTGTTTTAAAGCTCTCCAGTTTATCTGCTACAGAGAAAGAATTTATTTCTGCCCCACCTAGCATAATAGAGGAATTCTTCCAAAAGATAAGATGACCTGCTTATGGTAATGATTACCCTGAAAATCCTCTTTCCATCACTAAACAGCTGAAAGAGTTGGGGCCAGACACTTGCTTACCATCTCCTTCATTCCAAGATAGATAATTCTCCAAGTCAGCAAATTCTCTGCTCCTACCTTCCCATACCCCTGACTTTCTAGTCTCTCTTTTAATAAGAAGAGCAGAATCCCTACTGATAGACTTCTGGTGTTCAATGATTAGATGAGCATAGAGGTGCCAGTAAAAGGGAAGAAATGGAACAGAGCCATCTGTTCCTGTGTAATCACTTTCTTTAGTATTAAGTGTAGGTACAAAAAAAGTGTATTTTATAATGCATCTCTGTAACACAGCACATTGTCCCTAAGAGAACTCAGAAATAACAAACACACACACACACACAAACACACACACACACACAGCAGTTGTGCTTGCTTTTCTCTGTGTTATGATCAGGTATGTTCCTTATCCTTTGCTAGCTACTTGTAGCATCTCAGAGGGGTCTATCCTTTTGAAAGGAGTTTTTTTTAAAATACCATTGGCCTTTTAAAAAGATGACCACCCTATTAACTTGGTTTTCAACCTTCAGCTCTTTAGTTGAAGATAGTTGAAGTGCTAAGTAGCCATTGATAAATGAACCACACAGTTGTCATGCCAGCTATAAAATACCAACGAACTTTTGAGATAGCATCAGTTTATTCCCAGCCTGAGTTTACCTATCCCAGCTCCAGTTTCCCTTCTCAGTTCTTGTCTGCAGTCATTCTCTTTGTGTAGTGGGCGCTGTTGGTCACTGTCAGCTGACCGCCATCATGGAGGAGGATCTGTTAGCCAGTAACAGAAAGAAACTGCTCTTTGGCTGGGCTGAGCATATTCTTTCCTTAGCACATATTTACTCTGAACCAATTGCCATATGTCCCGTTAATTATAACAATTTTAAGATAGGTTAGGCTGGGCTTATAATCTCAGCACTTTGGGAGACCATGGCCGGAGGGTCACTTGAGCCCAAGAGTTCAAGACCAACCTGGGCAACATAGTGAGATACTATCTCAAAAAACAAAACAAAACAAAGGTCAAAGCCAGAGCTTCTAGAATGTCCCTTTAAAATGAAAGAGAAATAATGACTCCAAAATCCAGGTAAAGTTTTCTGACAAATTGAAGTCCAAAGCACTGGGCAAGGACAGCAACTGGTTGCCTTTAAAGTCCCTGCCAACCTGAAATGTTGAGACTCAGATGGTGATGGACCTGCTAAGATGTCATTAGATTTCTAGGGTGGGACAGGAAAGGTCACTAGTGGCTGGCCAAGCCTGTCTACATCCAATAAAAGGCAACTAAGAGGACACATACTGGGATCCCCCACATACATAACACACACACACACACACACACACACACACACACACACATATTGAAGAATAAGAATTAGAACCATGTTTGTAAAGTGAAAGGTACCCAGATTTTACTTCCTGGAATATCCTTTCCTTCTGTAAGCAGCTCAAAGTTTTAAACTGAGGATTCTTACTTGGTTGGTTGGTTGGTTGTTTTTTGTTGTTGTTGTTCACATAAGACCAGGTGAATCACACAATGTTTTCAAAAGTGTGTTGTTAGATTAAAAGAAGAAGGGGAGAGAGACAGAATGTCTCCTTCTCAGGCTTCCTCCATCTGCCCAGTTTCTAGTGTGCCCCTTTCACCTCCACTGCCCCAGGTAACCACTGTTGTTGGTTTCCTGTGTAGCCTTGCAAAGTTTCATAATCCATATATGAGCAAATATGAACCTATAACCTTGTTTCCCTACCCCCACTTACACAGAAGGTAGCATACCGTGTGTACACATTCTACTTTAAGCTATCAGTTTTTCTTGGAACCCTTTCCACAGCAGTAGAGAGCTTCCTGTTTTATTTCTATGAATGTGCCCTAGCATTAATATTTAACCAGTCCCCTCGTGATCTGCATTTGAATTGTTTCTAATGTTTTGCTGTTGCAAAAAAATTGAATAGATGTTTTACAAGGGACTTGGGAGGTGGGTTGCTGTTTTGGCATTAGATTGGCAAGTGAAGAAGGCCCCGGGATATGTCATGGAGACCCCAAAGGCTGATGAGTCAGCTTCCCCCTGTATATATGTGCTTCTATATAGATGATCCTTGTATTGAACACGCTATTTTCTCCCATTTTTTTCTTTCAGGGACAATTCAAGCTTTCGAAATACAAAAATCACATTGTGAAAGTACACAAGCTGGCAATAATCCTTTTCTGTATGTGTGTGTTTGTCCGAAATGGATGGGAGGCCTCCAGCCAGTCCTTCCATTGCTCACTGAAGGGACGTCCCTGAGCCGTGCGCTCCCCTTTTGCACTCATTCCTGGAGGACGGATTCCGCTAGACACCCTCCAGCATCGCTGACTTTATAAGGCGGAGAAATGGAAAACGTGACTTTGTAATAGACAAACATTGTTTTTTAATGGGGTTCCGTGGGGGGCGTTCAGCCTTTCTGTTCGCTGTGTCCTGTCCAGATGCCTCTTGGGCATCCTGTTGTTCTCTTCCCGTGCTGTACGAAGGGTACCATGGCCACGTGTAGATGCCAGAGCTGTTGATGAGAGTTACCAGTATTATGAATGTCCGTGCATCCAGGAAAAGCTTTCTGTTGGAGAGTCCCAGAATAGCTGTAAATGCTCTCTTCTAGCTATGCCATTAAATTATTGGGACACTTTGTTTCTTTCTCTCCCCTCCTCCAAGCCCACCACTTTCTGAAGCTGTGTTACTGATGTGATGACTGTCCAGGATTTTGTATCATCCCCTGCCTTATGCCCTCCAGTCTCCTCTCCTGTGGGACTCTCTCCTTCTTAGGCACAGCTACACTTAGAATTGTAATCCAGTGACTCTTACAGGTTTCACTGAGGCAGCTTAGAGGGAATGCCTTAGTAAACTGAACTGGAGCAGAATCTAGTTTGATTAGGAGCTGGATTATAATCTAGGTTCCAAGTACAGAATTTGGAGCTTTGGACAGTGATTGAAATCATTTTCCCATATGAGCAGAGCCTGTGTGTCAGGCCTGTTTCCCGTATGAGCAGAGCCTGTGTGCAAGCCTGTTTCTGGCATGTCCCTCATTGAGGAAGGGAAGCAAAAGCTGGTTATTGCCAGGCCTATTAACACTTAGTATGCAAATTCTATCATCCCGAAACGGGCATCTGAGGAAAAGGCGACCTTGCTGGATGGCTTTATTTGCATGGCTCTGCCTGTCTGCAATGGTTGAGTCCTTATCACCTGCTATGTGTATGAGCAAATGTGTGCTGATCGTGATGCGCAGGCAGAAACCTCTTGAAGACTACTGCAGACATGCTTTAAAAATGACCAGTCACTCATCAGAGAAGCTGGGTGATCTGACTCCCGAAGGACTGAAGTCAGAGAGGTCAAAAGAGCACCTAGGATTCAAATAAATTGAGTCAGAGTCCTATAGCAACCTCCAAGTAGCACTGTCTTATTTGGCTCTTGTGAGCAAAGACTGCAGTACCTTAAATTAAGGCCTCTCTTTAAAACATATCCTTGAAGACTAGGGGATCCTTGGCCACCTGGTCTTAGAGAAATCATATGAGAATAACAGGCATTTCCTTATTGTATTTATATTACTCTCCTCCTACTTTTCCATTCCTGAACACCCTCTAATTACCACTGTTTTGGGGATGCTTTTTTCCTGAAAGAACGGGGAGTACAGGGGCCAAAAGGGAGGTGCTTCTATTACAGGTCAAGTTAAATAAGATCTAGCAGTGATTTAAATTCCAGGAATATGAAGAGTGCATTCTAGTGTCCAGACAGTTGTGAAGGGCTCGGCAAATACAAGAGCACCATTGGCTACATGGGGAGCGAAGGCTGTCTTTGAAAACCCCAGGAAGGTCTTCACTTTTGCCTAAACTCAGATTTGCCATGAAAATTCCAAAGAGATCTGATATTTGGATTTGCCCTCCTTTGGGCGTCTACCTGACTGTTGTGTGTGTGGGGAAGTCAGTGTGTATGTGTACAGCATGCTTAGGAGTGAGTGAGTGGTCAAGCCTACTGGTTAGGTGTGTTGTCCATAGTTTTTCTTTTTCTTTTCTTTTCTTTTTTTTTTTAATTCAGAGTTTTGAATCTTATGTTTTCTAGAGCTGCTCATGTTTCCCCTTCCTCTTTGTCATTGTAGTATTTGACAGTTGTCTTTTCCATCAAAAACATACTGGCCTTAGGCTGGTTAGAGCAAGGGGTTATGTCTGTTAGGCAGCATCTTACCCCCAGTGTTCTCCCAGATGTTCTGCCTAACAGGTTTAAGTGGGAGATTAAATAGTTTATCTAAACCCTCTATTTTTCCCAACTAGCTTGAGAGGTCTTTTCATCTACTTTTACTCCATGGGCCTCTGATATGCTGAGATGTGATACGGTTATGATTATGGTATCACCTGTTATAGAGACAAAGGGAGAAAGGTCTACCAGGGCCAACGTAACCAGAATGTGAGGAGAGTGGAGAGTCGGTCTCCACTTTGCACAGTTGGGGCTGTTCTCCTCTAACCCCTTTGCTGGGTTTTCTGTTTGAAATTGGCCCCTACTCCTCTCCAGTGCTCTGCTTTTTGAATCCTCCTGTTCGTGTGTGTGTGTGTGTGTGTGTGTGTGTGTGTGTGTGTGTGTGTGTGTTTTCCCTGTGATACTGGCAGTGGCAATAATTTTCCACCCAGAGAGAAGCTTGTGGTCCACAATGCTCGAAGAATGAATTTCCAAGTATTTGCCAGTGGAAATGGAGCAGAGGCTATGACAAGAGTGATTTAGTGTTGCACTTTCAGAGCAATTATCTACTGCAGTAATAAATGGAAAATATCAGCAAGAACCAGGTTGTGGACTTGTTAATACAAGGGAACCGGGGGTACTGTTACTAATTCTGTCCTTCAGTGTATGAGTCTCAAGCTTAGCAGCATCCCAAAACGAAATATGTGGAATAGTCCAGGCAATGTCAATCTCAGTGACACAAATGTATTGTGGAAATATTCTCTGATTGATATTAATCATTGCCACAACTCAATTTACATTTTTATTATCAAAATATAGTTGGTAACTCTCCTTAACTTGGGGTAAGGAATATTGGAATAGAAGAAAGTTTAAAGAATTTGATTTTGATGTAAAAATCACTCAGCCTAAGCTTGGAATGTTTTTGTTATATTAAGTAGCTTAGCCTAAGGAGGGACACATGGGCATGCCGATGGCTGGTGCCCACATGAAACACTGAGGGAGAAAGAGGCTTTGCTGAGTCTCAGTTATTGTTGACAAAGGATTTAAAACAATACAGTCTTGAGACTTAGTTTCTGTAGATAGAAATCTCCTCTCTGTCTGTCAGTCATGGTCCAAATAGGAGACAGAAACCATGCCAGTTCAATAATGTGATAAAAAGAATTACTGACACACTAACCAAAAAAGCAAAAAACCCACACAAGAATGAAGTAGCAGTTTCCAGAAGTGCTCTGAGGATGGGTGTTGCTCACCTGGTCATGGGTCTTTGAGCCCATCATGAAGCTGGTTCTGAGCAGGTCAGAAATGACAACTGGGATCACCTGCAGCGTGGACGCTTCCCTCTACTGGCATCTACTGGAAAAATCCAACAGGATGCCAGCTGGCAAAGCAGAGATGTTTGTGGAGTTCTATCCCTGGTATCACAAAGGCAGAGCTAAAAAGAGCGGGTGTGGAACTGAGAGACAAGAGCTTCCTAACTGGCACAGCCCCTGTTAGCCACTCAGCATCTGCGCACAGCCTTCTACACCTTTGAACTTCTGTCCCACCAGAAAAGCAATTATTTGTGCCCAAGAAGATGTAATTAATTGGAAGCTGTTACCCTCTCTCAAAAATGAGGACATGTGAAGCCCACCTGTCACTGTCAATCTCAGAGCTGTGTTGACTCATCTAATTCAGCTTCAATCCCTTCTGAATAGAATACAGAACAAGAGAATGGTACCGAAACACTAAAGGGTAAAGTTTACTTCCAGAAAAATTTGCATGAAATGATGAGAGAAGAAAATTTGTGCACATAACAAGCAAGAATATGTACATCAGCCGGGCTCGGTGGCTCATGCCTGTAATCCCAGCACTTTGGGAGGCCGAGGTGGGTGGATCATGAGGTCAGGAGTTCGAGACCAGCCTGGCTAATATGGTGAAACCCTGTCTCTACTAAAAATACAAAAATTAGGTGGGCGTGGTGGCGTGCTCCGGTAGCCCCAGCTGCTCAGGAGGCTGAGGCAGGACAATCGCCTGAACCTGGGAGGCGGAGGTTGCAGTGAGCCGAGATAGCGCCACTATACTCCAGCCTGGGCGACAGAGTGAGACTCCATCTCAAAAAAAGAAAAAAAAAAATATGTACGTCATCTATAATGATCATGAAGCTGTCGGTTATGTATCACTTCCTTTTCCACTGCCTATTCTGTATTTCCTTTGCCCTCAGCCAGGATCTCCACTGCTCAGGATTCTTTTTTGGGTATGGTTGATCCAAACCTTTATTCCTAAGGTGTCTGAATTAGTTGTCCTTCCTTTGTTACAGTCTTTCGTTTTTGTAAAAGGGACCCCAGAAAATTATGGGTTCTAGACAGTTCTCCCTGGCCCTGGAATGTAGCAGCGTTTGTTTTCCCTTGGTAATACACCCGAGTCACTAAACCCCTTGTTTGCTTGTTGATTCAGTGCCCAGAAGGGCCCAAAACAGCAGGTGAGCCTCAGGATACGATTCAGTGAGCCGTTGTTCCCTGGAAGCATTCCTCCTTTAAAAACCAAGCCCTCCAAACCAGCAGAACTCCAGCTGAGGGGACAGGTGAGAGGAACCGCTCCTACTTCTATCCCTTGATTCCCAGACCCATGAATCCTGGTTATGGGAGAGACAATACATGCAAAGCAGAACCTTTGGGGCAGCACCCAAAGGTGGTCTCCCAAGTGGTGCTGTAACAGAGTCTTCATGAGGCGTTTCGCTCTAATGTTTGTCCAGCTGCTTCCTCCTGCTGAGATGTGGTATGACTGATTACCTGGTCACAAGCCCATTGCCTCATTTTCTTTGCTGTGAAATTTGTTTCTTGATTAAAAGCAATATGGAATTCTATGCTGGTGAGTAAGGCATTCCATTAGTCCACGGGTGATCATGCTGGGAGAAGCAGGAGATGCAAATTCACATCTAGAATATGCATCTATTTACATGGTTTGCCAAAGGGCAATGGAACTAATCCAGCATCACCATCACTTTTTTGGAGCTGTGTCCCCCAGCTACCTGGACGGTCCACATTTTTGGTATTTCTCATCTCATGTGATTGCCCATGGGCCCCAGGTCTGCTTTCCCTTGATTGCAGTCTTGTCTGATGTCACTTGAAAGCCTCAGCCAAATCTTGTCCCCCAGGCCTATTTCCATGAGACCTGTAACAGTGAGCTCCCCGTCAAGATCATTTTGACTCAAACAAATATCCTGAAAAAAAAAACAAAAAACCTGTCTCCATTCCAACAATTTGTAGAAGTAGAGCACACTGATGGGCCAGCTGCAGGAGAGCCGGGTCCACAGGGGGCCTCTGCAGCCCTCAGAATGTCTGTCCAGCACACTGTTACCTCCCATCCAGTGGGCTGGCCAGTGTGGCAGGCAGGGTGAGTGGGAGATGAATAGGAAGCTATAGGCTGTTCCCTTGAGGAGCTCGCAGCCCAAAGGGGAGAAGAAGGAATGCAGCAAATAAAGGCAAGAAGGCCTCCAAGAGGATTGGCGGCTCAGGTGTACTCCATGTGGGCCAAGTCCAGTGGGCAGGTGACCTTCACTCATCTGGACTCCAGAAGTGCAGACAAGAGGCCAGTGGGCTTCATGCTGGAGATGTTGCCTATGGGTGAGATTAGTATCATATGTTGTAAAGTGTACCATTTATTGAAAACTGCTAGACACTAAAATTACATGCATATTTCATTTAAATCTCACAAGAGCCCTGTGGGTTCCCCATTTCACAAATGAAGAAACAGGCAGAGGTTAAGTAACGCAAAAAGTCATTCACCATGTAAGGGCAGAGATGGGATTTGATTTAGAATTCCAGAGCTCTTAAGCCTGTCACATGGATAGGTTATAGCTCACCTAGTCTGCAAGTCATTTTCATTGCTGGGAAAGAGGGCTTTGAATCAGATGTAGCTCCAAAATGACTCCTGCTGCCGCAGAGTGATCCTAGTAGATCAGAGGCCCCACCCCACTGGCCAAGGAGGATCAAGAGCCATGAGCCATGAGCAAGGCAGCCTCTCCTGGGGCCCTGGTAACAGCCAAGAGGGCACAGGGCTTTGCCAGCAAGGTGACATTTTCTGTCCTTTCCCCTAATCCCACACCCTCCTCCTGACCTGAGTATTGGCCTTACCCTAAATCCATGGCATGTAGATTCCAGGCATCTCTGTTCCCTGTTTCCACAACCAGACCATAAATACTCCCTTAAAGTCCCTCTGCCCGACCCTGCCCCGGTGGTTTTTTTTTTTTTTTTTTTTTTTTTTTTTTTTTTTTTTTTTTTTGCATTGTTTATGGAGGTCCCTGGTGGGGGTTTGCATCCTTCCCCAGACTGGTCTTGAACTCCTGGCCTCAAGTGATTCTCCTGCCTCAAGCTCCCAAAGCTGGGGTTACAGGCATGAGGCACTGTGCCTGACCTTATTTAAAAAAAAAAAAAAATTTACGGTGAGGTCTTGGTATGTAGCCCAGGCTGTATTTGAGTGATACTCCAGCACCAGCCTCCTGAGTCGCAGGGATTATAGGCACATGCTGCCATGCCTGGCTCTGCCCGAATTATTCTCTCCACATTTGTCCAGCGGGCCCTGTCAGACCCTCTCCGTGAACTGTATGGGAAGTAAAATTCCCACCCTGAGAGCAAAACTTCCCTTTCTTCATCTCACCCCACCTCTTCCTTGTAGTAAACATAGACAATAGTATTTCACACCAGGGCCTGCCCTCCATCTTGACGTCTCTGTGAGGCGGCAGGGGAGGAATGCTCAGAGCACCCTCTACCTGCCATCCTCCACCCTCTCAGGACTCCAAATGGACAGAGAAAGGGGCATCAAGGTCTTCTCCCCTGTGAGCCCAAGAAGGCAGGTAGGTCAATCCAACGTCCCCCTCCAGGTGACCTTCCTCCTGTCCCTGACAAGAGGACTGTTAACATTGATGCCCCAAGAGCCGGAGCCCTGTCCTGTGGCCTCGTGTATTCTTCTTCGCAGGGTCCCAGCCCCCTGACCCCCCTCAGGATATTTCCCAGAACGTGGTGAGAGCCCCTGCAGAGGCTGAGCTCATCTGTGGCCGGGCTGGCTGGGTACCACCTAGCACCAGGCTCTTGGAAGGGCTCGGGGGTCTGGCCTCCCACCCCATGCTCTGTGGCTCACAGTGCCCACCTTGCCCTGGCTGCAGCCACCCTGGCTGACTCACTGCCAGGCTCCTTTGCTGTCACCAGTTCCACCACAGGTTCACCTCAGCTCACTCCTGCCCCACCCATGGGCAGCACGCACACCTCTGTCTCCTGACCAGTTCTCACTTTATCTCTGAGTGATTTCCAAGACCCTTTTACAGAGGACAGGTGGCTGGTCCCTCCTGTGTGACAGAATGGCCAGAGGCCCTGGGAGGAGATCCTGCTCCTCATCTTAGCGCAGTGCTTCGTGGGAGGCTCAGATGGGCAGCCCAGGTCAGGACTATGACCTTGGAGGGACCCTCCTTCCTTACCACCCCTGGACCTATGCCCTGGCCTCCTTGGACAACTTTACACACACGCATCCCCAGTATCTCCCCCGCATCTAATCGATGTGCTCCTGCCCCCTGCAACACCCTTGGCCAGCCCCAGCCCATGTCGTGCTCATGCCATTGAGCCTGGCACTGTTGAAGGACCTCGTATGCTGCTTCATTGAAAGCCCTACCATATCAGTTTTGACCAGAGTTCCCGGGGTTCCTCAGATACATCCTTGTTCCCTGCTGTCATGCCATTCATTCCCTGCTGTAGAAGGCCCTTGCTCCACCCTTCACCCTGCCCACCTCCGCCACCCTTCACGTACTGCCTCTTCCAGGGAGCCCCTGGTCCCCTCCCGCCCTAATCATGGGCACCTCCTATGTTCCCACAGCACTGGGCCCAAGAGATTGGAACCGCAGGTGTCCTTGTCTGTTCTGGCTGCTGGGGTAGGTTCCAAGAAGGCAGGGACCACACCTTCCTCATCTCTGAACAGGCCTGGCATGGATGCCGGCTGCCGAGAACTTCCTGCCAAACAGATTTATAAAATGCCTTAGTTATCGTGTGCTGTTCCACCTAGCACTGCTTCTCACCGAATAACTCATCTCACAGCAAATGAAGTGCAGCAGTGGGCTTGAAGGAAACCTAAATATTTCTCTCTAAAATACTGAGTGTTACATAAGCGTAAAACACTACATAAATAAACTAATTAAAATACTGCCAGTCGGGCGCAGTGGCTCACACCTGTAATCCCGGTACTTTGGGAGGCCGAGGCAGGCAGATCACCTGAGCTCAGGCATTTAAAACCAGCCTGGCCAACATAGCCAGGCTCTACTAAAATACAAAACTTAGCCGGACATGGTGGCTCACGCCTGTAATCCCAGCTACTTGGGAGGTTGAGGCAGGAGAATCACTTGAACCCGGGAGGCAGAGGTTACAGTAGCCGAGATCGTGCCACTGCACTCCAGCCTGGGCTACAGAGTGAGACTCCATCTCTAAATAAATAAATAAATAAATAAATAAATTAATTAATTAATAAAATGCTGTGATTGTTGGGCTGAAGAAGGCTAAATGCAGGAGGGCACTCAGCCTTTCCCTCTGCTTCCGTGATGGCAGGACAGCAACTCAAAGAGACAAGAGATCCTTCTACCTCCCCTCCAGCTTTCCTGTGTAAAAGCAGAGATGGAAAAGTTCCTCAAACAACTCACTCATCAACTCAGAGATGGTGCCAATGGGACCAGGGAAATTTGGGAGCTAACTTTACTCTCTTCCCAGAGTTTTCCTGCTTTTGCAAGACTCTCCTTTGTCATGTCAACACTCTATGATTTATGGCTGATTTATGGCTTTTCGCTGGGCGCGGTGGCTCATGCCTGTAATCCCAGCATTTTGGGAGGCCGAGGTGGGTGGATCATGAGGTCAGGAGATCGAGACCATCCCGGCTAACACGGTGAAACCCCGTCTCTACTAAAAATACAAAAAATCAGCCAGGCGTGGTGGCGGGCGTCTGTAGTCCCAGCTACTCGGGAGGCAGAGGCAGGAGAATGACGTGAACCCCGGAGGCAGAGCTTGCAGTGAGCCGAGATCCGGCCACTGCACCCCAGCCTGGGCAACAGAGCGAGGACTCTGTCTAAAATAAAATAAATTAAAATAAAATAAAATAAAATAAAATAAAAAGCTTTATGGCTTTTTGATAAAATACTATATAAGGCAGAGCTTCAAGCCACTGCCTTGAGAGCTACACCTTTCAACTGAGGCTCCTCCCAGGTGATGTAAACTGTGCACATTAACATAAAAATGGCTTTTCTCTTGTTAATCTGTCTTTTGTTACAGAAGGCTTGTTCCAGCTATCAACTTATGAAGGTAGAGGGAAATTACATGTTCTTCCCTCAGGCTCATGTTTATGGAGGTCCCTGGTCTTACTGGTACCCCATCATCCTAAAGTGGGAATGTGAGAGCTGCTGACCTCTATGATTGAGGTTTGTTCACTGATAATTAATTATTGCTATTTGTAGCATTTCACAGATCGTTTGCTTGCATTTGCCAGGTGTGTGTGTGTGTATACATATATATACATATACATATATGTATATATATGTGTGTATACATGTGTATACATATATATACATATACATACACACACATATATACACACACACACACCTGTATATACATATACATACACACACATATATACACACACATATATATTTTTAAACATAGCCTTGCTCTGTGCCCCAGGCTGCAGTACAGTGGTACCACCTTGGCCCACTGCAGTCTCCACGTCTTGGGTTTAAGGGATCCTCCCACTTCAGCTGGGATTACAAGCGCACACCACCACACTCAGCTAGTTTTGTATTTTTTGTAGAGATGAGGCCTCACTATGTCGCCCAGGCTGGTCTTGGACCTCCTGTGCTCAAGTAATCCTCCCACCTCAGCCTCCCCAAGAGCTGGGATTACCGGTGTGAGCCACCATTCCTGGCTTTATAATCTTATTATCTTCAAATTATGAAGGTTTTACTTTCTCCTTTCCAACTTTCCTATCTGTTTTCTTTGCCTTACTTCATTGTGTTGGTTAGCACCTCCAGTACATTGTTGATTCACACTGGTAACAGTGGTCGTGCTGTCTTGTTCCTAACTTGATGGGAATGCCTCTAGGATTAAATTAAATCCCATTAAATACGATGCTGGTTTTGGAGCTGAAATGTATTCTGTCCTGTCAAAGAAGAGAAGAGCCGGGCGTGGTGGCTCACACCTGTAATCCCAGCACTTTAGGAGGCTGAGGTGGGCAGATCACGAGGTCAGGAGTTTGAGACCAGCGTGGCCAACATGGTGAAACCCCATCTCTACTAAAAAAGTACAAAAATTAGCTGGGCATGGTGGCGCATGCCTGTAATCCTAGCTACTCGGGAGACTGAGGCAGGAGAATCGCTTGAACCCAGGAGGCAGAGGTTGCGGTGAGCCAAGGTCCCGCCATTACACTCCAGCCTGGGCAACAAGACAGAAACTCTGTCTCAAAAAAAAAAAAAAAAGAAGAAGAAGAAGAAGAAGAAGAGAAAGTTTAAAAGTTGTATGGGAGAGTATATGGATGTACCATGTTTTTGTAACCTAATTTTTCTTAAGAGATGAGGTTGAGGTCTCGCTAATGTTGCCCAGGCTGGAGCACAGTGGCTATTCACAGACATGATCACCGTGCGCTACAGCATTGAACTCCCATGCTCTAGCAATATTCCTACCTCAGTCTCCCAAGTAACAAGGATTACATGGGTTCCCTTTGTGCTTCGTCCTGTCTACTGATTTCATGAACATTTGGATTATTTCCAGTATTTTGCTGAAAGAAGTGAATAGCTTTGTATATACACCCATTATTTTGCATGTGTGGAACATATTTGTAGGATCAGTTCTAGAACTTGAATTGTTGGACTGTGTGGTGGTTAATTTCGTGTGTTAACTTGACTGGGCCAAGGGATGACCACATAGCTGGTAACACATGATTTCTGGGTGTGTCTGTGAGGATGTTTCTGGAGGAGATGAAGATTAGAGTTGATACACTAAGTAAAGATTCACCCTCACCAGTGTAGGTGGGCATCATCCATCCATTGAGAGCTGAACAGAACAAAAAGGCAGAGTAGGGGCAAACTTGCTTTCTCTTCTTGAACTGGGACATCCATCTTCTCCTGCCCTCCAACATTGGAGCTCCTGGTTCTCGATCCTGGTTCTCAGGCTTTAAGACTCAGACTGCATTTCCCGGGCCCTCTAGCTTGCAGACGGCAGATGGTAGGATTTCTCAGCCTCCATAATCACCTGAACCAATTCCCATAATAAGTCTCCTCATACATACACATATAGGTTGGGTCAAAGAGTACATGATATTTGATTTGATAAATATTGTCAAATTGCTCCCCAGGTTACACCCTCACCAGCAATGCATGTGTTTTGTCTCAGCCCCACAAAGAGAATATATTATAAAATTTAGATTTTTGCTAATATGATAGGTAAAAAATGGTATTTCTATGTCATTCTTTTTATGAGTGAGATTGAGTTTCTTTTCATATATTTAAGGACAATTTGTGTTGGGTTTTCTGTTCATAACTTGACCATTTTTCTATTGAGTTGATGGTCTTTTTCTTATTGACTAATAGGGGTTTTTTATATATTAAGGAGATTATCCCTTTGTTTGTAATATTAGCTTGACCAGAGCAGGAACCAACACAATTGAATGAGGAGTCCAGGATGGCTTACCCAGTGTTGTAGGATGAGGCCTTTACCGTGCTGGTGGCTAAGGGTGGGCAAGAGAGTCAAAGATGAGTTGTATCTGAACAGGAAAACCTGTTGTTATGCAGGCAAGCTTGACTCTAAAGTGGCTGCCTAGATAACTTATTTTGGAGCCTCCAGGATATAAGCAGCCCAGGTACCAAGAGGGTGATGCAAGCATTTTGCCTCTCTTCCTAGTGGGAGGAGTTCCAGCCGCCTCCTGCTGGTGGGGACTGATGACCTGTCCAGCTCCACTGTCTCTTGTCCCTCTGGACTGGGTGAATGAGGATTCTGGCCGTGAATTGCTGATTTGCTTAGTTCTCTCCTCTATTTAATGGTCATTGTCTTCTACAGACAGTCCTTTGCTCTGGTCTGTTGGGGCGTTGGGTGATTTTATTTGCTCTCCTTGCAATCGCTGACCAGCAGCACTGCAGGTGTTCTTTCCAAGCTTGTCTTGTTTCGCCCAACGGGTTTTTACATCCAAAGTCTTGTTGCTATGTATTTGAATGAATCAGTCTTTCTTTTTATGACTTCGGGAGATTGACTCATACTTGAAAGCCCTTTCCTATAAAACCTGGATCTATTTATAGAGAAGACTAAAGGTTTGAAAGAGCCGTAGGGCAGGGGGTGGGGAGATGGAAACCCACGACACCTGCACACAAGGATGCTCGGGAGTGCCGAGGACATGGATTCATGGCTCAAACCAGGAAGGAACTAATCCAGTCTGGATCCCCAGGTTCAGGAATTGGCAGAACTGGTGGGCTGGAGACAGAGGGCACAAGCTGAAGAAGGCCCCAGTCACGGTACCTGAAGTGATTGACCAAGGGGCCTCAGCAGGCGAGGGAGGTGAGTTATGGCAGAGTAACAGGGAGGGTTAGGGGTTCTGGGGGCCCTAGTGAGGCAAACAGCAGGTAGCATAAGAGTCAGAGAAGAAGACAACTAGAAGGAAAGTCATTCCAGAAAGAGCAATTTCAGGTGATGGCAAAGGCCAGAGGGCAACCACGGGAGAGGGCGGCTGGTAGGCCGGATGCTTTGGACCAAGGAACCATGAAGGCGGGGAGGTATGGGTCCGGGATGTCTCCCGGGATCATGACATGTTGAAGATCAAAGAAAGACCAAAGCCAGGGTTAAAGCCTGCCCTCACCATCCCTTAGCTCAGTACATCTTAGTCCTGATTGTGCCTTATCATCAGCAGGGTCTGGACCCGGCCCCCATGAGTCCAGTGTCAGCTGCAGTTATAAATTGCTGCCCTAACTTATGTCGCTGTTAAACTTTCCACTGAAGTAGGGAGCATGAATTAAATGCAAGAGACCCTGTCAGTTCATCTTAGGCCCAACCACATGGACTTCCTAGCCTTTTCCTGGTGCCTCAATAATGACAGGGCAGCACAGTGCGGGTGTGGTGCTAACAGCCCAGACCCGATTTCCTAGTCCCGGCTCTGTTTCTGCTTAGTTAAGATCACTTGCGCCTCAGGGCAGATCCAGGATGAGTTTGGGCGCAGAAGGGTCCTTCTGGCAGCACATCAGCTCATCTTGATGAGTCCAATGTCAAGCAGCAAAATGTCTGCCAGGTCAAGGGTACCTGGAGATGAAAGACTGAAGTCATCAGGGATAACTGCCATTTACTGTAGCCTCCCAGCAGCCTACAGCATTTACCACCACCACAGAGCCTTCAAAATTACATGAGACTGGAATGAACCATGTAATGCTGGATCAGAGTAGGACATAGCCTACAATCATGTTAAATAGACACACAGATACAGACATATAGATATGTGTGTACATGTGGGTTAATATAGGTAGACATATTCCCAAGATTTGTCCTCTAAGACAGACTGGAGGCAGTGACACCCAGTAGCAATGAGTACACCTTACACCCAGATCTTGAGATGGGGTCTCTCTCGCTCTGTCACCCAGGCTGGAGTGCAGTGGCATCCCTGCAACCTCTGCTTCCTGGACTCAAGTGATTCTCCTGCCGCAGCCTCCCAAGTAGCTGAAACTACAAGCACACGCCACCATGCCTGGCTAATTTTTGTATTTTTTGTAGAGACGGTGTTTTGCCATGCTACCCTGGCTGGTCTTGAACTCCTGAGCTCAGGTGATCTGCCTGCCTCAGCTTCCCAAAGCGCTGGGATTACAGGCATGAGCCACTGCACCTGGCCCTAGATCTTGATTTCTAAATACAGTTATCCAATACAAGGAACCAGCCTCCTTGGTGAAACAGCTGATTATAGGGCTGGGCAGGAAAAATGTAAGATAAGCCTGGAACAGTTTATAGAGCCGGAAAGTTAAGGAGCGCTAAAAACAAGGCCCAGTGCAGTGGCTCACGCCTGTAATCCCAGCACTTTGGGAGCCCAAAATAGGCAGATCACGTGAGGTGAGGAGTTCGAGACCAGCTTGATCAACATGGTTGAAACCCCGTCTCTACTAAAAATACAAAACTTAACTGGGTGTAGGTGGCATGCACCTGTAATCCCAGCTACTCCAGAGGCTGAGGCAGAAGAATCGCTTGAACCCGGGAGGCACAGAGGTTACAGTGACCGAGATTGCATCGCTGCACTCCAGCCTGGGCGACAGAGTGAGAAGAAAAAGGAGAAGGAGGAGGAGGAGGAGAGGAGGAAGAGGAGGAAGAAGAGGAAGAGGAGGAGGAAGAGGAGGAAGAGGAGGAGGAGGAAGAGGAAGAGCTAAAAACAAAAACAAACCAGCAAAGAAACGGCATCGATGGGACATGTCAAAGGGACACAGGAACCAACTGAAAGTGCCGAACAGCCAAAGTTGAAACAATTGAGCAACAAAATAAAAGGTGGTATTGGATTATAGCCCAAAGCATAAAATAAATGTCTTTGAATGTATACTGATATAAAATAAATAAACAAAGAGGAAGAGTAGACAAATGGTCTGTGGAGAATTCTAAATACTGTGTGGAATAACTTCATTCCTTCAGTGTTGGCTGCATTCAGTGACTCCCTTCCAGCGAGTGCAGCGTGGAAAGGAGATCCCCAGTGTAAAGCTGAGGATGGAGAAATCTGAGCAATCCTGCCTCAGCCAGATGGCCAGGTCAGCAGCGACGGGGAAAAGTCACGTGGTGGTGTGTACCCTTGACATGGTGTGATGAGGGGGGCACTTTACTTCCGTGGTCTTCTTTCTAAACATGCCCAACCCCAGTCTAATCATGAGAAAAACATTAGATGAATTCCAGCAGCGAGAGAGACGTTCTGTAGAACACTGACTGTACTCCTCAAAGCTCGAGCAGCCATTGCAAACAAGGGAAGTCAGAGAAACTGTCCCAGCCAGGAGGAGCCTCCGAAGACAGGACAACCGGGTGTCATGTGGTATCTGGATGGGACCCTGGAGCAGAAAAAGGACATCAGGTAATAACTAAGGAAATCTGAATGAAGTATGGAATTTTTTTTTTTTTTTAAGAGACAGGGGTCTCACTATGTTGCTCAGGCTGGAGTGCAGTGGCTATTCCAGGCATGATTATAGCACACTACAGTCTCAGATTGTTGGTCTAATGGGATCCTCCAGCCTCAGCCTCCTGAGTAGATGGGACTACAGGTGCATGCCACCACACCTGGCTCAGAACACTTATTTTATTTATTTATTTATGAGAGGGAGTCTCACTCTGTTGCCCAGGCTGGAGTGCAGTGGCATGATGTTGGCTCACTGCAACTCTCGCCTCCCAGGCTCAAGCGATTCTCCTGCCTCAGCCTTCCGAGTAGTTGGGATTACAGATGCACGCCATCATGCCCGGCTAATTTGTGTGTTTTTTTAGTAAAGACTGGGTTTCACCATGTTGGCCAGCCTGGTCTCGAACTCCCGATCTCAGGTGATAACCCCGCTTTGGCCTCCCAAAGTGCTGGGATTACAGGCCTGAGCCACTGTGCCCGGCCAGAACACCTTATTAATGTTACAGGCAAGATCTGCAAATGAATGCTAAAAATAGTGAGCAAAACTTCAAGGAGAAACAGGATATTTCCCATAGCCCCCAAGTATCTCCCCTGAAAATATTTCTAATTACAGTGATGGTTTGAATGTATGTTTACAAATATTTGATATTCCTCATTCCAGGAGAGGGAGCTTAGTTCCCCTCCCCTTAAATATGTGCTTCTGGATTAGTGACTTGCTTCTAATGAATGAGAGCAGAAAGAGAAAAGCAGTAATTTAATAGTGGAGGAAACTGGCAGACACCACCTTCACCAAGTGGTCAAAGTCAATAGCGTCAGTGAGGCATGTTGACATGGCATGCCTTGGGAGGATGTGCTGAGAGAGGCAGTCACCTGTGAAGTCTTCTTCCCCCAAATCCATCACCTTAGTCTACTCATGAGACAATGTCAGACAAACCCATACCAAGGGACATTCTGCAAAACACCAAAATACCTGACCAGCACTATTCAAAAGTGTGAACATCATAAAAGACAAGGAAAGACCTGGGAACTGTCACAGATGAGTGAGGAGAACTGATGACTATCATCTGGAATCTTGGATAGGATTCTGGAACAGAAGAAGGTCAACCAGGGAAATCGGAATAAAGTCTGAAGTTAGTTAGCAGTAGTGTACCAATGCTAATTTCTTAGTTTTGATCAGTGTGCCATATTTAGGCAAAGTGGTAACATTAGGGGAAGCAGGGTGAAGGGTACATGGAAACTCTGTGTACTGTCTTAGCAACTCTTGTGTAAATCTAAAATTATTTTAAAATAAAAGTGCAAGTTGGACCCCTTGGCTCCTGCCTGTAATCCCAGCTCCTCTGGAGGATCACTTGAGCCCAGGAGTTTGAGACCACCCTGGGCAACACAACAAGACCCCATCTCTTAGAAATTTCATTAAAATTAGCCAGGCATAGTGGTGTGTGGCTCTAGTCCCAGCTACTCAGGAGGCTGAGGTGGGAGGGTTGTTTGAGCCCAGGAATTTGAAGCTGCAGTGAACTATGATCATGCCCCTGCACTCCAGCCTAGGCAACAGATCAAGACCCCATCTCTAAACAAATAAATGAATTACATTAAATTAAAGTACAGCCAGGCGCAGTGGTTCACGCCTGTAATCCCAGCACTTTGGGAGGCCAAGGTGGGTGGATCATGAGGTCAGAAGATCGAGATCATCCTGGCTAACACGGTGAAACCCTGTTTCAAATTTCAAAAATTTAGCCGGGCATGGTGGCACGTACCTATAGTCCCAGCTACTAGGGAGGCTGAGGCAGGAGAATCGCTTGAACCTGGGAGGCAAAGGCTGCAGTGAGCTGTGATTGTGCCACTGCACTCCAGCCTGGGTGACAGAGCAAGACTCTGTCTCAAAAAAATAAAAAAAAAGTACATTCCTATGAGGCCTGATAGGATCCCCCCTTCCCTGATCTGTGGCAGGGTGCACACCAAGCAGGAGAAGAAGCGGTGGGATCCAAAGTGTCAGGTGGTGAAGAGAGGGACCCCACAGAGGAGGTGGGCGGTCCCAAGAGTGGAAGGCATGGCCTACTTTGCCCATAGGGAACCCCTCTCGACCCCCCACCTTCGGTGGGCTCTAGGTGGTCCACACATGACAGGTGGTAAGAGTCCAAAATAAGGCGGGAACTGCCTCCAGCTGTGGGTCACTGGTGAGCCACAGCTAATGGTCAGACTGTCCCCTCTCAGGTTAAGGGCATGCTAAGGTGGTGACAGGTCAACCAAATCATGGAAAAAAAGTTCGAAAAAAGGCACCACACCAAGCCTAGGCTGACTCTCTAGGACAACCATTGTTAAGATGCCAGTCCAGAATGAGCTGAGGCTTGCAAAAACCACCAAGAGCAGTACTGTATCTTTTAATTGATGATCAGAGCATAAAAGAACAAGAGGCAATTGATGGGAGATTACCACAAGCAGACAGATTGCCTTCCCTGTTGGAAAATGGGTCATCAGTGTGGAAAGGGTGGGCTGCTCAGCATGGGTGCAGACGAGAAGCCATGCCTGGGAAATCATGGGTCCCAGCACTAACCCAGGCGGGAAAAGCTACACCCAATTCTCCAGAAGCGGGGAGGGGGTGTCAGCTGCCTCTCCAGGGGCTGCTGCTCAGTGTGCTCTGGCGGAAGAGCTTAGGTCTCGGAGGCGCCCCCCAGTACCGCCCACAGCACGGCTGAGGCCCTGAAACCCTCCAGCCCTGAAAAGGGAACACTGCCAGAGGAATGGTTTCAAATATCTAAATGATCAATCATGGAAAATGGCCTTGTGTGTGGAACTAGCACCTCTGGGTAGAAGTTACAGTGATGAGGCTTTAGGTTTAAGAAAAGCTCCCTGACCATTTGAGCTGTCTAAAAATGGAGTGGCTGGCTCAGCCGATGCAGGTGAAGAAGCAGAGCCCGGAAGGCCACCTGTTAGGCAATTTGCTGAGATGCCAGTGGTAGACCCAAGGGTAGGTCAGATGACCTTTAAGGCACCATTCAGTCATGAGATCTGAGGGTCTCAGAACTGAGCCTGGAGGGAGCTTAACAGCCCCTCTCCGGCAGCCACCCCAGCCCTGGGAATGCAGTGGTGTCAAAGGGGCTATTGCAGCTGGTGAATTAGGCCCTGGCACCAGTGGCAACCTGGCAGACTGCCGGTTTGGCCCGGAAGGTGCTAAAGATCCCAGCTCTGAGCCCCTGGCGTCCTCGGAAATGTGAGCAGCTTATGGATAAAAGGATAGCTCTGTCTAGCTTCCCAGATCGCAGCTGCCAGGACGGGGCCGAAAGGGGTGATTTGACCCTCCACAAGCTAGACAGGAAATCCCTCAAGACACTGGTCAACATGAAGGGACATCAGATTCCAGCAGCTCCTGCACCTGTCACGCCCCCGCCCTCTCTCCCAGGACCCAGGACTCCAGCTAAGCACCTCCTGCGGCTGCCATCCTTCTGCAGCCCCTCCCTCAGGCTGCCCCATGCCTTGCCCCTCCCATGGAATGTCCTGCTCTACTCACTTCCCCACCTTACCAGGTCGCCCCAGCACCGGCGTTCAATGCCTCCTCTCCCTGCAAAACTTTTTTTTTTAAGATGGAGTCTTGCTCTGTTGCCTAGGCTGGAGTGCGGTGGGGCAATCTTGGCTCACTGCAACCTCCGCCTCCCAATTCAAGTGATTCTCCTGTCTCAGCCTCCTGAGTAGCTGGAATTACAGGCGCACACCACAACGCCCAGCTAATTTTTTTTATTTTTAGTAGAGATGGGGTTTCGCCATGTTGGCCAGGCTGGTCTTGAACTCCTGACCTCTGGTGATCTACCCACCTCAGCCTTCCGAAGTGCTAGAATTACAGGCATGAGCCACCGCACCTGGCCAACTCTTTTTTTTCCTTTCTAAATGAAGGACGTTTTTCCTATTTCAAAAACAAGACAAAATTAGACAAACTATGATACATTCATACAATAGACTATTATTCAGTGATTAAAAAGAAATGAGCTATCAAGCTATAAGAGGATGGGGAGGAAATGTAAATGCATAATGCTAAGTGAAAAACGCCAATCTGAAACGGCCCCATACTGTATGACTCCAACTGTGACATTCTGGAAAAGGCAAAACTGTGGAGACACTATAATCAAGTGGTTGCTAGAAATTGGGGAGAGGGAGAGAGAGATGAATAGGTAAAGCACCAGACTTTTAGGGCAGTGAAACTATTCTGTATGCGACTGTAAGGGTGGGTACATGGCATTGTCCATTTCTCAAAACTTACACAATGTACAACGCAAGCAGTGAAGCCTCATGTAAACTAGGGGCTTTACTTAATGATTGAGCATCAGTACTGGCGAACCTGGAGAGGATGTGGAGGTTCCGTGTTTCTTCCCAGGTGCCTCGCCCTGTGCATCTCTTCATCCTTTGTAACATCCTTTAGAATAAATCAGCAAACTGATTTCCCGGAATTCTGTGAGCTGCTCTAGCAAAAAATTTTTTTTTTTTTTTTTTTTTTTTTTT
>NW_016808231.1:482443-492086 GCF_001698545.2 Rhinopithecus bieti | reverse complement strand
GCACCCTGCTAATTTTGTATTTTTATTTATTTATTTATTTATTTGAGATGGAGTTTCGCTTTTGTCGCCCAGGCTAGAGTGCAATAGCTCAATCTTGGCTCACTGCAAACTCTACCTCCCAGTTCAAGGGATTTTCCTGCCTCGGCCTCCCAAGCGGCTGGAGGACATCCAGTTGGTGTTTGCTGCAAAATTGATTACAGGCATGCGCCACCACACCCGGCTAATTTTGTATTTTTAGTAGACACAGAGTTTCTCCATGTTGGTCAGGCTAGTTTCAAACTTCTTACCTCAGGTGATCCACCCGCCTCGGCCTCCCAAAGTGCTGGGATTACAGATGTGAGCCACTGCGCCTGGCCAATTTTTGTATTTTTAGTAGAGATGGGGTTTCACCATGTTGGCCAGGCTGGTCTTGAACTCCTGACCTCAGGTGAGCCACCCTCCTTGGCCTCCCAAAACGCTGGGATTACAGGCCTGAGCTACTGCACCCAGCCTGCTCTAAAAATTAATTAAACCTAAGGAGGGGTTCATAGGAACCCCGATTTATACCCAGATGTTCAGAATCAAAGGTAAAAGAACCATGAGTATGCAACTAGCATCGGAAGTGAGGGACAGTCTTATGGGACTGAGCCCTCAACCTGTGGGATCTGAAACTATCTCCAGATAGTGTCAGAATTTCATTGAATTGGGGGCCTCGTGCGGTGGCTCACACCTGTAATCTCAGCACTTTGGGAGACCAAGGCAGGTGGATCACTTGAGGTCAGGAGTTCAAGACCAGCCTGGCTAACATGGAAAACCTCGATTCTATTTTTTATTTTTTTTAAATGTTAGAAAAACAGGAAGAATGTAATCGAATTAGAGGACATCCAGTTGGTGTTTGCTGCAAAATTGATTGATTGGTTTTTGTGTTAGTTTGAGACAGGATCTCGCTCTGGCACCCAGGCTGGAGTATAGTGGCTCATTGCAGCCTCAACTTACTGGGATGAAGCAATCTTCCTGCCTCAGCCTCCCAACTAGCTAGGACTGACTACAGGCGCGTGCCACCAGGCCTGGCTAGTTTTGTTGTTGTTGTTGTTTTTGAGATGGAGTCTCGCACTGTCCCCCAGGCTGGAGTGCAGTGGCACGATCTTGGCTCACTGCAACCTCTGCCTCCCAGGTTCAAGTGATTCTCCTGCCTCAGCCTCCCAAGTAGCTGTGACTACAGGTGCCCGCCGCCACACCCGGCTAATTTTTTGTATTTGTAGTAGAGACAGGGTTTCACCGTGTTAGCCAGAATGGTCTCGAATTCCTGACCTCGTGGTCCGCCCACCTCGGCCTCCCAAAGTGCTGGGATTACAGGCATGAGCCACTGCGGCCTACCATGCGGTTTTTGAAAAAAAAAAATTGTAGAGATGGGGTCTTACTTTGTGGCCCAGGATGGTCTGGGAACTCCTGGGTCAAGAGCTCCTCCCACCTCAGCCTCCCAAAGTGCTGGAATTACAGCCGTGAGCCACTGCAACTGGAATAGTTTCTTCCTACTGTACTCTCAACAACACAAAATCTTCTATGACCTCGGGTTATCAAGAAATGTGTGAGAATTTCTCCCCACCAAAAACCAATCAATTGACTGGGTGTGGCAACTCACCCCTGTAATCCCAGTACTTTGGGAGGCTGAGGTGGGAGGATCGCCTGAACCCAGAAGCTTGACCAGCCTGGGCAACAAAGTGAAACCCCATTTCTATAAAAGAAGAAGAAGATGAAAGACGAAAGACGGAAGAGGAGGAGGAGGAAGGAAGGAAGAAAAAGAAGAGGAGGAAGAAAGAGGAGAAAGGAGGAGGAGGAAGAAAGAAAGAAGAGGAAGAAGAAAAGAAAAGAAAAAGAAGGAAGAGGAGGAAGAGGAGGAGGAGAAGGAGGAAGAAAGGAGAAAAAACCACTAAGTTTTCTTCCCCCTCGCTGTCCTCAGATGATGGTGTTTTGGGTTTGGTAAGGTTTTGTTTTATTTCGTTTTGTGAAGAGGGTGGTGGCTCTTTGGGTTTTCCAGCTTTCAGTCATGATCATTGTTGTCTCTCCCTTTCCCAATAATTATACTACTTTATTTTTGTGTGTCATTGCGTTAGCCACAATATCCAGAAAAAAATATCAAATGATTGGAGTGCCACTGGGATTGATTCCTTGTTCTGATTGAACTTGAGTGCTTCTGGGATTTCCTACGGCTCCCTAGAGAGGATTCTTCTTCGCATTCACTCAAGGAATCATTCTACTGCTAAGTTACCAGAAGTTTCCATCAGGGGTTGATGTTGACTTTCATCAAATGCTTCTTCATAGGTACCAAGCAATCTTTTCCTTTAAAATGACCAAGGTTTCCTGTACCCTTCTATCTTTTATTCATCTTCCCCTTCACGGGTTTCTCCTTTCCCAGCTAAAAATAGCTGCTTATGGCCACTTCCTTCCTTTTTGATTTTCTTCCCTCTCCAGCCTCTGAAATGAATGTCCTGGGCCAGCAGACACCACTCTTTTTACACCACTCCACTCTCCTGGAGCCTCCAGCCCACCCCACCCGGTTCTGCATCCTCCCTGGCCTGGAGAACGCCCTTCTCACTCTCATTTCAGGGTGGGTCTCCTGATCTCCCACCCGGGCCGTGAGTCAGATCTTCCCCTCTCTGCTCCTCCATCCCATGCCAACAAGACCTCAGGCGGGCATCCTCTGCGGTGCCCAGGCTCTTATCTCTCTCCCTACCTGCCCAGTAGACACGAGTAGACACGAGACTTCACTCACCCCACACTCAACATTCGGAGTCTGAAACGGGGCTCATCCTCTTCCCTTCTCTTCCAGCTTCCCACTTCCCACAGCTCAGCAAGACAGGGAAACACATAAGCCTGGGACCAGGAGCCTGTGGCCTCCTTCTCTCACTAAGTCCAGGTGCTGGGGTCACACTTCCCACAGCGTCCTTCCCCTTCGGGCCCAGCATGCTCTTCCGAGTACATAAGCTCATTCAAAGTTTCCCAACCCTGATAGCCAGATCATTGTGGCCCCATTTTACAGATAAGGAAGCACCTTACCAGCCTAAGCATCTAGTAGGCACAGAGGCCAGGAAGGAGGAGCTCCAGCTGACCCCGCCTCCAGGGCTGGCCGGTTCCAGCGTCTTCTCCCCAGCGGTGTTGGAGTCGGACACCCAGATGCTACGCCAGAGACCCCTGTCTTGGTGGGATGTTAAAGAATTAGGGACCAGGCCATGTGCCGTGGCTCACATCTGTAATCCCAGCATTTTTGGGGATCAGGCCATGTGTAGTGGCTCACACCTGTAATCCCAGCATTTTGGGAGACCAAGGTGGGTGGATCACCTGAGGTCAGGAGTTGGAGACCAGCCTGGCCAATATAGTGAAACCCTGTCTCTACTAAAAATACAAAAAAAATTAGCTAGGCGTGGTGGCATGCACCTGTAATTCCAGCTACTCAGGAGGCTAAGGCAGGAGAATCTCTTGAACCTGGGAGGTGGAGGTTGCAATTGAGCCGAGATTACGCCACTGCACTCCAGCCTGGGTGACAGAGTGAGACTCTTCAAAAAAAAGAAAAGAAAAAAGAAAAGGAAAGAAACAAAGAGGGAGAAAGAGAAAGAGAGAGAAAGAAAAAGAAAAGAAAAAGAATTCAAAACGAAGTGTCCAGTTTGCTCTGTGGCCCCCCAGCTTCCTCTCGCCGTAGGGACGTGGCTTTACTGTTGTGACTCCTCAGTACCACAAAAACACCCTCAGCCGGGAAGGTGGGGACCTGCGGGCAGCAGCGCAGAGCCGGTGGTGGGCGCAGGCTCTGGAGCAGGCCCGCCTGGCTGCTTGTCCCAGCCCACAGGCTTGTCACCGGGCTGCGCCGAGCCGCAGGTCCATGTCTGGGAAAGTCAGGATTCCCCACCCGTGAGTCTCTGTTAGCATCGAGCAAACTAAAGCGCAGAAGAGCACGGCCCCGCGCGGGGTATGTGGTGGACATCCGAGAGCGCTGTGACTGCCGGCCGCGCGGTGCGAGGTCCCTGTGGAGGAGGCGACAGGGGCGAGGGGCACCGCCTGCTGAGCGCTGCCTCCTTTGCTACTACGTGTCAGCCTCTCCAGGCGAAGGCATCGAGAGTTGAGGGCCAGAGACCCCAGGGACCCTGACCAGCGGTGCCGGACTCAAGCGGTGTCTTCGAGCTGCTGAGGACCTGGCAGGGCTGAGCTACACGGCCACCACCCGGGGTGTCTCCTCGTCCACCTGCCCGCTGGACAGGAGACTTCACTCCCACCCCACATTCTGCAGGTCTGAACCAGAGGTCTCCCCTCCCCACTTTGCTCTGAACACCTGTCCCCCCTCTCAGAGTCTGAGGCTGCCCCGCAACAGAGGAGAAATCAGTTGACTAACTGCTCAATACGTTATTTCACTTTTAAATGATTCTTCAAGAAGCAAACTTCCAAAACAGACCTTATGTACATATTAAAATTAATATATGATACAGCGATATCTCAAATCACTGAAAAAAGTATTATTCAATAAAGGGCCTGGAATAATTAATCAACAGTTAAAAATAAATAATCTCAACTGAGCACAGTGGCTCACACGTGTAATCCCAGTACTTTGGGAGACGTGGGTGGGAGGAGCTTGACCCTGGATTTCAAGACCACCCTGGGCAACATAGGGAGACTCAATCTCTAGGAAAGAAAAAAAAAATTGTAATTAGTTGGGCATGGTGGCACATGCCGGTGGTCCAAGCTATTGGGAAGGCTGAGGCAGGACAGCTTGAGTTCAGGCGATCAAGGCTGGTGTAAGCCATGATCATGCCACTGCACTCCAGCCCGGGTGACAGAGTAAGACACTGATTCAAAAAACAAATGCAGAAAGGCCAACATTAAGTAGCCAAATCTGGGACAATTTGAGGATCAAAATAACTAATGAGGCCAGATGCGACAGCTCATGCCTGTAATCCCAACACTTTGGGAGGCAGAGGCTGGTGGATCACCTGAGGTCGAGAGATCGAGACCAGCCTGGCCAACCTAGTGAAACTCTATCTCTACTAAAAATACAAAAATTAGCTGGGCGTGGTGGCACACTCCTGTAATCCTAGCTACTCAGGAGGCTGGGCAGGAGGATCTCTTGAACCCAGGAGGCAGAGGTTGCAGTGAGCCAAGATCGTGCCACTGTACTCCAGCCTGGGTAACAGATCAAAGAAAAAACAAACAAAAAATTAATGATAGTAACGAATTATAATCCATTAAATAACATAAGAATCTAAGGCAGGGTGCAGTGGCTCACGCCTGTAATCCCAACACTTTGGGAGGCCAAGGCAGGTGGATCACCTTAAGTCAGGAGCTCGAGACCAGTCTGACCAACATGGTGAAACGCCGTCTCTACTAAAACTACAAAATTAGCTGGGCATGTTGGTGGGCACCTNCAGGAGGATCTCTTGAACCCAGGAGGCAGAGGTTGCAGTGAGCCAAGATCGTGCCACTGTACTCCAGCCTGGGTAACAGATCAAAGAAAAAACAAACAAAAAATTAATGATAGTAACGAATTATAATCCATTAAATAACATAAGAATCTAAGGCAGGGCGCAGTGGCTCACGCCTGTAATCCCAACACTTTGGGAGGCCAAGGCAGGTGGATCACCTTAAGTCAGGAGCTCGAGACCAGTCTGACCAACATGGTGAAACGCCGTCTCCACTAAAACTACAAAAATTAGCTGGGCATGTTGGTGGGCACCTGTAATCCCAGCTACTCAGGAGGCTGAGGCAGGACAATCGCTTGAACCCAGGAGGCGGAGGTTGCGGTGAGCCGAGATTGCACCACTGCACTCCAGCATGGGCGACAGAGCAAGATTCCATAAAAAAAAAAAAAAAAAAAAAAAAATTAGCCAGGCGTGGCAGCACACGCCTGTAATCCTAGCTACTCAGGAAGCTGAGGCAGGACAATCACTTGAACCCAGGAGGTGGAGGTTACAGTGAGCCGAGATTGTACCACTGCACTCCAACCTGGACAACAGAGTGAGGCTGTCTCAAAAAAAAAACAAAAAGAAAGAAAGAAATCCTGTCATTTGCAGCAAAATGTATGAACCTGGAGGACATTATGTTAAGTGAAATAAGCCAGGAACAGGAAGGAAAACACTGCACGATCTCACTCATGTAGAATCTAAAAAAAGTTGGTCTCATAGAAGTATAGTCCTAGAGGTTGGGGAGGACAGTGGGGATGGAGGGAGATTGGTCAGCAGGCACGAAGTTACAGTTAGTTCTGGTGTTCCAGTGCACTGGCCAGAGTGAAGAGATTCTACTGAATGCATGGGGTAGAGAGCCCAGAAGTGCCACATCTTAAAAATAGGATTAAATTAGCCAGAGAGGAAAGCCTACTCCAGACCAATCCTGAGTTATCTTAAAACCAAGGCTTATATGCCCAGGCCCATTGGCTCACGCCTGTAATCCCAGCGCTTCGGGAAGCAGAGGCAAGAGGATCGCTTGAGCCCAGGAGTTCGAGACCAACCTGAGCAATATAGTGAGACCTCATTTCTACTAAAATTTACCAGGGCATGGTGGCTTGCACCTGTAGTCCCAGCTACCAGGGAGACTGAGGCAAGAGGGTCACTTGAGCCCAGGAGTTTGACACTTCAATGAGCTATAATCATACCACTGTACTCCAGCCTGGGCAATAGAGCAAGACTCCACCTCTTTCAAAAAGATCAAAATGATCTGCATGTAAATTAACTGCCTAAAAATGTTTCGGGGCTCTTTGAGAGGATCACAACAAACTCCAGCAGCCCAAAACATACATTTCACAATGTCTGACATCCAATAAAAAATTACATGAAATAGGAGAAAGAAGGAAAAGGCGACCTTTAGCCTGGAGAAAAATCAGACAGTATAAACTGACACAGCAATGACAAAGATCATAGAATTTTTCTTTCTTTCTTTTTTTTTTTTTTTTTTTGAGATGGAGTCTCGCCCTGTCACCCAGGCTGTAGTGCAATGGTGCGATTTCAGCTCACTGCAACCTTCGCCTCCCAGGTTCAAGAGATTCTCCTGCGTCAGCCTCCTGAGTAGTTGGGATTACAGGCGTATGCCACCATGCCTGGCTATTTTTTTCTTTTTTTTTTTTTATCTTTAGTTCCACCATGTTGGCCAGGCTGATCTCAAACTCCTGACCTCATGATCCAACTGCCTCGGCCTCCCAAAGTGCTGAGATTACAGGCATGAGCCACTGCTCCCGTCCTCAAATTTGTCTTTTAAAATGACCCCCAAATAACAGTCCCTGATGAAATTTCAAAGTGGGATTCTGTTCTGTTCTGTTCTGTTTTGGCAGGGTCTCACTCTGTTGCCCAAGGTGGAGTGAGTGCAGTGGTGCTCACTGCAACCTCGACTTCCCAGGCTCCAGTGATCCTCCCACCTCAGCGTCCCAGGTAGCTGGGACTACAGGCGCATGCTGCCACACCCGGCTAATTTTTGTATTTTTTGTAGAGATGGGTTTTGGCCATATTGCCCAAGCTGGTCTTGAACTCCTGAGCTCAAGTGATCTGATCTGCCTGCCTCGGCTTCCCAAAGTGCTGGGATTACAGGTGTGAACCACCGTGCCCAGCCTGAGATTCTGCCTCTTCTCCCTCTTGGTAAACTGATTTCACCTAATGTTGCATTGTGGGCAGCTTGCCGGTCAGTGGACAGCGGCTGCAGTGAGCTTAGCACCTGGTTGGATGGAAGCTCCACCCTTTACGCATCAGTGCCCCCCGCTGCCTGACATTGTTTAATTCAGGAGCAACCTCGTCTTCTACAGAAAGCCCTCCCGGACCTCCTGGACTAAGCAGGTCAGGTTCCTTAAGGGTAAAGTGTTTTCTCTGCCCTGTTCTTTCATCCTGGCCATTTATCACAATTTATTCTGTCTCCCTCAAGTCCAAGAACTGGGGCCAGGTATGTCCTTGAATCTCCAGCAGGAATCACAGTGTCATTGATACTGTGACAATCGGGGTGTCATCGATAAACATTTGCTGAATGAATGGATGCATACGTGAAAAAATGCTGTGGGTATGATATTCGGTTCCGGGCCAGGTGCGGTGGCTCACGCCTGTAATCCCAATACTTTGGGAGGCCAAGGTGGGAGGATCACTTGAGGTCAGGTATTCGAGACCAGCTTGGCCAACATGGTGAAACCCTATTTTACTAAAATACAAAATGAGCTGGGTGTGGTGTTGCGCGCCTGTAATCCCAGCTACTCGGGAGGTTGAGGCAGGATAATCGCTTGAACCCGGCAGGCAAAGGTTGCAGTGAACCGAGATTGCGCCACTGCACTCCAGCCTGGGCGACAGGGCGAGACTAAGAAAAAAAAAAAATCGATTCTGAGCAAGTTTCGAGAGTCACTGACAAAGCTGCGGCATCCAACAGAGGGCGCGCCAGGCGCCAGCAGCAGGCTGGAGGACGCCTGGCTCAGCCCCAGGACGGCTTCCGGGAGCCCCGCTAAGTGCAGGGGGATACCCGGTCCTTGGCGGCTGCTTGCCTTTCTCCGTACTGTCCCTGTGAAGGTCAAGCTCTATAACGTTAAGAGTCCCCAGACATACGATGGGAGAGTTGCAGTAAGTACTCTTTAAATCCCCTTTCACCCTTGAGAGTCTACGATTTTCGACGTTTTGCAGGCGATTTTTACTCCGGTCCAGAATAGGGGTGCGGTAATTCCTGACTTTCGCCACCGGAGGGCACTCCCGGCCCTCGCTTCTCTGCCCCGCGCGCGGTCTGCAATCGGCTGGGCTTTTAAGCCTCTCTCGGCTCAGGCTGGTCTCCCAGAGAGAATCTAAACTCAAAACGCTTGAGATACACCCCAGCCTCCGGCAAGTTGAGAGTGTGCTGAAGTCCCCATCGTCCTCTTCTGGAATGTCAGTGAATGGGGAAGGCTTCCCTTTTTACTCACCGCCATCCTCCCGTCCCAGGCGTGGGGAGACCCGGCGCTGGGGCTGGGGGCGCCCTGAGCAGGTTCCTCACCTGCACCGACCCTCATCTTTAAAGTTGGAGTGCATGGAATGGGCCTCAGTGGCACAACCTAATCTGGGGACACATCAGAACTTTTTTTTTTTTCCTTATTTTGTTTTTCTTTTGAGACGGTCTGGCTCTGTCGCCCAGGCTGCCGTGGCGCGATCACGGCTCACTATAACCTCCACTTCCCGGGCGAAAGCGATTCTCCCACCTCAGCCTCCCGAAGTGCTGGGACTACAGGTCCAGGCCACCACGTCTGGCCCATTTTATTTCTAAATGGCTCATGCCTGTAATCCCAGCACTTTGGGAGGCCGAGACGGGCGGATCACAAGGTCAGGAGATTGAGACCATCCTGGCGAACACGGTGAAACCCCGTCTCTACTAAAAAAATACAAAAAACTAGCCGGGCGAGGTGGCGGGCGCCTGTAGTCCCAGCTATTCAGGAGGCTGAGGCAGGAGAATGGCGTAAACCCGGGAGGCGGAGCTTGCAGTGAGCTGAGACCCGGCCACTGCACTCCAGCCTGGGCGACAGAGCGAGACTCCGTCTCAAAAAAAAAAAAAAATTAGACGGGCGGGCTGGGCGCGGTGGCTCACGCCTGTAATCCCAGCACTTTGGGGGACCGAGGCGGATGGGGATCACCTGAGGTCCGGAGTTCAAGACCAGCCTGGCCAACATGGTGAAGCCCCATCTCTACTAAAAATCAAAAAA
>NW_016808231.1:438913-481971 GCF_001698545.2 Rhinopithecus bieti | reverse complement strand
AAAAAGGCCAGGAGCGGTGGCTCACACCTGTAATCCTAGCACTCTGGGAGGCCAAGGCGGGCGGATCACAAGGTCAGGAGATGGAGACCATCCTGGCTAATACAGTGAAACCCTGTCTCTAATAAAAATTTTATATTTTAAATTATGTTATATTATTTAAAATTTTATATTATTTACAGTAGCCGGGTGTGGCGGCGGGTGCCTGTAGTCCCAGCTACCTCAGGAGGCTGAGGCAGAAGAATGGCGTGAACCCAGGAGGCTGCAGTGAGCCAAGATCGCGCCACTGCACTCCAGCCTGGGCGACAGAGTGAGACTCCGTTTAAAAAAAAAAAAAAATAGTTGGGCGTGGTAGCAGGCAACTGTAATCCCAGCTACTCAGGAGGCTGAGGCAGGACAATTGCTTGAACCTGGAAGGCGGAGGCTGCAGTGGGCTGAGATCACACCACCAACAGAGCGAGACTCTGTCTCAAAATAAATAAATAAATAAATTAGCTGGGCATACTGCCACGCACCTGTAGTCCCAGCTACTCGGGAGGCTGAGGTGGGAGAATAGCTTAAGCCCAGCATCAAGCCTGCAGTGAGCTGTGATTGTGCCACTGCACTGCAGCCTGGGCAACAGAGCAAGACCCTATCTCAAAAAAAAAAAAAGGAAAAAAAAAAAAAGGCAAAATTTTTTTTATTTTTTTTTTTTTTTTAATTTAAGGTTAGGGCCAGGCATGGTGGCTCACGCCTATGATCCCAGCACTTTGAGAGGCCAAGTCAGGAGGATTGCTTGAGCCCAGGAGTTCAAGACCAGCCTAGGCAACATAGCAAGACCCTATCTCTATTTTTTTAAAAATTAATTAATTAAAAGTCAAATAAAATGAATTTAAGATAACCACTAACAAGATAATATGGAACTACAGTCCTCAGTATCTGAGGAGGCACTGGTTCTAGGACTGCCACACCAAATCCGTGGTATTAAGTCCCTTATATAAATTGGTGTAGGCCGGGCATGGTGGCTCACGCCTGGAATCCCAGCACTCTGGGAGGCCGAGGCAGGCGGATCACCTGAGGTCAGGAGTTCAAGACTAGCCGGGCCAACATGGTGAAATCCCGTCTCTACTAAAAATACAAAAATTAGCCGGGCATGGTGGTGCACATCTGTAATCCGAGCTACTCGGGAGGCTGAGGTGGGAGAATCACTTGAACCCGGGAGGCAGAGCTTGCAGTGAGTCAAGATTTCCCCACTGCACTCCAGCCTGAGCGAGACTTCCTCTCAAAATAAATAAATAAATTGGTGTAGTATTTGCATATAACCTATGTATACTTAAATCATCTTTAGATTACTTATAATACCTAATACAGTGTAAATGCTATGTAGATAGTTGTCCTGCTGTATTGTTTTTTATTTGTATGATTTTTATTGTTATATTTTTTCCTGAATATTTTTGATCTATGGTTGGTTGAATGCCATTGAAATGGAGGGCCAATTGTACTTGGGAAAAAGAGAAAAAAATACTTGATCAATACAGCAAAGAGAGGGAAAGAAAAACGAGAAAACAGCCTGGCCCAGTGGCTCACACGTGTAATCCCAGCACTTTGAGAGGCAGAAGCAGGCGGAAAATGAGGTCAGGAGTTCAAGACCAGCCTGGCCAATATGGTAAAACCCCGTCTATACTAAAAAATACAAAAACTAGCTGGGTGTGGTGACCCACACCTGTGGTCCCAGCTACTCAGGGGGCTGAGGCAGGAGAATCACTTGAACCCAGGAGGTGGAGGTTGCAGTGAGCCGAGATCGCGCCACTGCACTCCAGCCTGGCAACAGAGCGAGACTCCGTCTCAAAAAATAAAATAAAATAAAAAAGCATTTTCACGAGGCGGGCGGATCACGAGGTCAGGAGATCGAGACCATCCTGGCTAACATGGTGAAACCCCGTCTCTACTAAAAATATACAAAAAACTAGCCGGGCGAGGTGGCGGGCGCCTGTAGTCCCAGCTACTCGGGAGGCTGAGGCAGGAGAATGGTGTAAACCCGGGAGGCGGAGTTTGCAGTGAGCTGAGATCTGGCCACTGCACTCCAGCCTGGCAACAGAGCGAGACTCCGTCTCAAAAAATAATATAAAATAAAATAAAAAAAAAAAGCATTTTCAAACATATCACTATCACAATACATTTGAATGGATGAATCTCTTCTATTACAAGACCAAAAAAATGTTTAAATCATGAGACTCATAAGTTCTTTTTTTTTTTTTTTTTAGATGGATTATTGCTCTGTCACCCAGGCTGGAGTACAGTGGTGTGATCTCGGCTCACTGCAACCTCTGCCTCCTGGGTTCAGGTGATTCTCCTGTCTCAGCCCCCCGACTTATTGGGATTATAGGTGCCCACCGCCATGCCTGGCTAATTTTTTTGTATTTTTAGTAGAGATGGGGTTTCACCATGTTGGCCAGGATGGTCTCGAACTCCTGACCTCAGGTGATCCACCTGCCTCAGCCTCCCAGATTGCTGGGATTACAGCGCCATCGCCCGGCCAAGATGCATGAGTTCTTAAAGTGAAAACAGTGTCCTTTTTTGCAAACAGTCTGATCAGGGAAGGCAAGGTTAAGTGAAATATAAATTTTCACTTCAATTTTTCATTAGT
The DNA here is from genome assembly GCF_001698545.2 of Rhinopithecus bieti. Taxonomy (NCBI): domain Eukaryota; kingdom Metazoa; phylum Chordata; class Mammalia; order Primates; family Cercopithecidae; genus Rhinopithecus; species Rhinopithecus bieti. The sequence continues at coordinate 479,348 of NW_016808231.1, read as the reverse complement.
TCCTTCCTCCATCATTTTGTTGCAGTGCCTAAGTGTGCCAGGCATGGTATTGGGTACCAGGGGTTCAGACATGAATTGACTAAAGCTTCTCTAAGTGCCCCCCTCCCCAGTAGGAAGGATATCTGTCTTGACCAGAGTTAAACCCAGAGACAGCCAAGGAGGAAGTCTCGGCCTCCTCACCTGAGCCACGCTCAGCCTCTTCCACTCCCAAAGGCCTCCTGCTCCTTCACCTTCAGCCAAGCCCATGCATCTCCCTTGATGTGAGACTCACCCAAGATGAGACGGAAACAGTCCCGACACACAATCAATCCTCACCTTTCCGACCTTTCCTTTTGACACACAACACGGACACTCTGGGTTTGCCCTGAGGCATCTGCAGGGACCGGGCCAGGGGAGCGGAGGCTGCGGCTCCTCCAGGTCTACTTTCTCTGAGGAGAGAGTAATGTGGGAGAAGCACCGTTTGCCTTTGATACTTACCAAGGTCACTGTGGTTGCTCCCTATGGAATGACAGTGGCAGCGTCCCCGAAACACTGGCTCCTTCTCCAACCCTCACACATGCATTAAATCCCAAAGGTGAAAGGAGGGGCTCAGGGCACAGTGCTCATCCCACCACATGCCAAGAGGGGCTGGGTAATCCTTCTGGGTTTGTTCTCCAAAGCCCGAGCTGGGGAAATGGGGACTCTTCAGACAGGGTTGTCTTTGTCTGTCCCTGTTCGTTTATGTGAGAGCAAGTTTGTTCTGCCAGGCTGAGGCCCCAGGCCCACCTGCCATCAGCTCCTTGTGGAGGTTGGGTGTGGGAGTGCCCCTCTGGGGATAGAAAGCCCTCCCATCGCTGAAGCTGGGCCTACCTGGGGAGTGGGGCAGGCGAGCTCTGCCAGCCACTGAGGAGTGAGGGCCTGGTCAGGACCCTGCCCCTGTCAGGGACCTGCCCCGGTCATTCCATAGGGAGTAACACACAGTTCTCTACTAAAAACACAAAATTCACCAGGTGTGATGGCACACGCCTGTAATCCCAGCTACTCAGGAGGCTGAGGCAGGAGAATTGCTTGAACCCGGGAGGTGGAGGTTACGGTGAGATGGCACCACTGCACTCCAGCCTGGGCAACAGAGTGAGACTCCGTCCCCCGCCCCGAAAAAATATACTGGGCCAGCAGGGCATGGGAGTTCACGCCTGTAATCCCAGCACTTTGGGAACCTGAGGCAGGTGGATTGCTTGTGCTCAGGAGTGTGAGACCACCCTGGGCAACATGGCAAAACTCCATCTCTGTAAAAATTAAAACATTATCTGGGTGTGGTGGCATGCACCTGTAGTCGCAGCTACTCAGGAGGCTCAGGTGGGAGGATCATCTGAGCCTGGGGATGTCGAGGCTGCTGTGAGGCATGATTGCATCCCTACACTCCAGCCTGGGTGACAGAACAAGACCTGTCTAAAAGAGAATGCTGACATTAAGCTGGGCACAGTGGCTCACGCCTGTAATCTCAGCACTTTGGGAGGCAGAGGTAGAAAGATCCCTTGAGGCCATGAGTTCAAGATCAGCCTGGGAAACATAATGAGACCTCATCTCTACAAATGTTATTTTTACTTAGCCATGCGTGGTGGTGTGCACCCATAGTCCTAGATATTCAGGAGGCTGAGATGAGAGGATCCCTTGAGCCCAGAAGGTTGAGGCTGCAGTGAGCTATGATTGTATTATTGCATTCCAGCCTGGGCAACAATGTGTGATCATGTTGCCCAGGCTGGTCTTGAACTCCTGGCCTTGAGAGATCCTCCCACCTAGGCCTCCCAAAGTGTGGGATTACAAGCGTGAGTCCCTGTGCCCAGCCTCCAGGGGCTTCTTGACAGAACAAGCATCCTGGAGTAGGGGTGAGGGTGGGCCATCCTAATTAGAAAGCATCCCTCCTGAGTCTCTCTGAAGCCCTAAAGCCGGGTGAAGACCCCAGCTCTGCATCTTGGCACACAGTGGATCTTGAGAGGGGTCCATGGGAGTTCTCATCATCAATAAGACGTTCTGTAACTGGAGGACTCCAGTCACCTGAGAAATGAAGAAATGGGTCAGAGGACTTGACAGGGATGGGTGGGCCAGCGGTGCCCCCCAGCTCTGCACCACGTGATGGAGCCTCTTTTGCATTTGCAGCTCCCTCCCCGGGGCAGAACAGGTCTGTTTGTCTTCCCAAACCTCAGAGATGCCAAGAACGAACGAAATCTGATACCCCTAAGGCAAAAACTGTTCCACCCCTGTGCTGCCAACAGGAAGCCTTTGCCCATGCCCAAGAGAGAGGGCAGGTGAGAGACCTCCGCCTCAGGGTTCCCACCAACCAGCCAAGGGACACCAGGAGCCATCTGCCATGTGGTTCCCACAGCAGCCAGCAGGGGGCAGCCTGTCGAAGACTTCCTGCGGCCATATCGCCCTGAGTTGTGCAGGTTCCCACAGGCCAGCACCCAGTGTGGAAAACAGCGTGTGGTAGCAGGGGGTTAGGTGTCCGGCATGAACCAGCCTGGCCTTTACCTTTTGGGCTCTTTTCCTGTCTAGCCCGCCCAAAATGTGGAAACCTTAACAGCAGACATGGGTTATGATGTCAGAGTTTGGGATTTTTCAGAAGGGGTCTTGTTATGTTGCCCAGGCTGATCTTCCACTCCTGAGCCCAAGCGATCCTTCCACCTCAGCCTCCTGAGTAGCTGGGACTACAGGCGCCTGCCACTGCGCCCAGCTTGGTGTCAGTTTGTAGCTTCACAACTTTGCTTTATCCTAATTTCTGGGCAATATCCAATCAGCTAGGCCCGGAGCACCATCCCCACGCTGAATGTCTCCCTCTTTTGGATATTTTATGGACATTAATAACAAGCATGGGCTTCAAAAGACACCCACAAGCTGGGAGAAAACATTTTAAAAAACAAACCACAGACTGGGAGAAAAGATTCACAATCTACGTATCTGGTAAAAGACTTGTATTCAGAATATATAAAGTACTTTTACAACTCACTCATTAATAAGACAAACATCTCAACAGAAATGGGCAAGAGATTTGAATCAACATTTCATCAAAGAAGATATGTGGAAAGTCACCAGAGACATGAAAAACGGACCCCATCATCAGCCATAAGGGAAACGGCCCTTGAAACCACAGTGAGATGATACCGTTTCCACCCCATTGGAGTGGCTGCAGTCCGAAAGGCTGGCCATACCAAGACTTGTGAGGATATGGAGCAAGGCAGGCTCTCATGCGCTGCTTTTGGAAATAGAAAATAGTGCAACCACTTTGGAAAACAGTTTGGTAGTTTATTTTTTTTTAGATGGAGTCACACTCTATTGCCCAGGCTGGAGTACAGGGGCGTGATCTGGGCTCACTGCAACCTCCACCTTCCGGGTTCAAGCAATTCTCCTGCCTCAGCCTCCCGAGGAGGTGGGACTACAGGGATACACCACCACGCCCAGCTAATTTTTGTATTTTTAGTAGAGACAGGGTTTCGCCGTGTTAGACAGGCTGGTCTCGAACTCCTGACCTCAGGTGATCCACCCACCTTGGCCTCCCAAAGTGCTGGGATTACAAGTGTGAGCCACTGCACCCAGCCAGTTTCTTAAAAAAAATTGAAAGGTAACATTTAGAGCATACACTATCCCATTCCAAGGTAATTAATCACCCCCCTTTCCCCCACACAAAAAATGTATGAAAGCATATGTCCAGGCCAGGTGTGGTGGCTCACGTCTGTAAGCTCAGCACTTTGGGAGGCCGAGGTGGGTGGATCACTTAAGCCTGGGATTTTGAGACCAGCCTAATATGGTGAAACCCCGTATCTACTAAAAATACAAAAATTAGCTGGGCATGGTGGTGTGCACCTGAAATCCCAGCTACCCCGGAGGCTGAGGCAGGAGAATCGCTTGAACCAGGGAGGCAAATGTTGCAGTGAGCCGAGATCACGCCACTGCACTCCAGCCTGGGCAACAGAGCAAGACTCTGTCTGGAGAAAAAAGCATATGTCCACACAAAGACTCAAACACAGAGACGAAAATTTCCACAGCAGCTTTACAAGTAATAGCCCCAAAATAGAAAACCACCCCAGTGCTCACCATGAATAATGAGTAGATAAGCAAATTGTGGACTATCCATCTAATGGACTACTGCACAGGGACAAAGAGGAACCACACACACACATATACACACACACAAGTATACACACACACATACATACAAATATACACACACACATACACATGCACACAAATATACACACACACAAATATACATGCACATGCACTAACATATACACACATATACACACACACATATACACACACACAAATATACACACACACATACACACAAATATACACACACATATACACACGCACACAAATATACACACACACACACACAAATATACATGCACACGCACATATACACATATACACACATATGCACACACAAATATACACACACACACACAAATGTACACACACACATATACACACACACAAATATATACACACATACACACACAAATATACACACATACATACACATATGCACACACACAAATATACACACATATATACACACACAGAGATATATACACAAATATACACACATACATACACATATGCACATACACATATACAGATAAATATACACACACATACATATTATATGCACATATATACATACACACATATACACATACATATATACACATATATACAAACACACACCTATACACACACACACATGTATTTCTAAATACAGTCGGCCCTTGAACAACATGGGTTTGAACTGCATGCCTCAACTTATACACAGATTTTTTTTTTTTTTTTTTTTTTTTGAGACAGAGTCTCGCTCTGTCGCCCAGGCTGGAGTGCAGTGGCCGGATCTCAGCTCACTGCAAGCTCTGCCTCCCGGGTTTATGCCATTCTCCTCCCTCAGCCTCCCGAGTAGCTGGGACTACAGGCGCCCGCCACTTCGCCCGGGTAGTTTTTTTTATTTTTTAGTAGAGACGGGGTTTCACCATGTTAGCCGGGATGGTCTGGATCTCCTGACCTCGTGATCCGCCCGTCTTGGCCTCCCAAAGTGCTGGGATTACAGGCTTGAGCCACCGCGCCCGGCCAGATTTTTTTTGAATAAAAGAGACCCTGAGTGTGCCTGCTTCTCCTCCCGCCTGCTCCACCTCTTAACCCTCTGCCTTCTCTGAGACAGTGAGACCAACCTCTCCCCTTCCTCCTCAGCCTACTCAAGATGGGAGACAACCAGGGTGAAGACCTTTGCAATGATCCACTTCCACGTAACGCATGGTAAGCAGAACTTCTCTTCCTCACAATTTCCTTGATAACGTTTTGTCTTCGGTAGCTGACTTTATTGTAGGAAAGCAGTGTGTAATACACAGAACCCACCAAATGCGTCTGCTTTCTAATCCCCTCAAGAATTAGAATGAGTGGATTGTTTGGCAATTGTGGAGTCCCAGGTTCCAGCAAAGGAGCTGAATGGTCTTTTAAAATGTTTTATTTTAGTTTTAAAATCATTTGGCCAGGCGCAGTGGCTAATGCCTGTAATCCCAGCAATTTGGGTGGCTGAGCCAGGTGGATTGTTTGAGCCCTGGAGTTCGAGACCAGCCTGGGAAACATGGTGAAACCCTGTCTCTACAAAACATACAAAAATTAGCCAGGTATGGTGGTGCACACCTGTAGTCCCAGCTACTTGAGAGGCTGAGCCAGGAGGATCGCTTGAGCCCAGGAGACGAAGGATGCAGTGAGCCAGGATCGTGCCACTGCACTCCAGTCTGGGTGATAGAGTGAGACCCTGTCTCAAAAAAAAAAATGATTGGTATTTATTTCACTGAGCATGTCTCACAGTTCATCCACGTTGTCTCGGGTGTCAGAATTTCCTCCCTGTCGAAGGCTGAATAACACCGTGTTTTCTCTATACCCCATGTTTGATTTCTTCACTCATCTGTCGACAGACACTTGGATGGTTTCCACCTTTTGGCTGTGTGAGTGATTCCGCTATGAACATGGCACGCCACTAAAATTTTGATTCTAGGTGTTGTTATACCACAACAAATGGCTGGAACAATGTTGCGCCTCAATAAAAATGTATTTTAGGGGCTGGGCACAGTGGCTCACACCTGTAATCCCAGCACTTTGGGAGGCCGAGGTGGGCGGATCACCTGTAGTTGGGAGTTCAAGACCAGCCTGACCAACATGGAGAAACCCCATCTCTACTAAAAATACAAAATTAGCCGGGTGTGGTGGTGCATGCCTGTAATCCCAGCTACTCTTTGACACCCAGGCTGGAGTTGCTGTGGCAGGACTATGGCTCACTGCAGTCTCCACCTCCTGGGCTCAAGCAATCCTCCCACCTTAGTCTCCCAGGTAGAGGGGACTACATGCACCCACCACCACTTACAGCTCAAAATATGTGTTAACTGACTGTTTACGCTATAGACAAGACTTCTGTCAATAGCAGGCTGTTAGTAGTTAACTGCTGGGGAATGAAAAGTTATATTTGGATTTTTTACTGTTGGGGGGGCACCCCTAAACCCCTGCATTGTTCAAGGGTCAACTATAGTATGTATATATATTTACATATTTTTTCTTAGGTCAAGGTTGATACTGTATATATGCACCAGAGTAACCATAATTCTCCCTCTTCTTTTGCCTTTACTTTTAAATAGATTTGGTGCTCACCTCGACCTTCTGCACTTTTCCCTGCCTGCTCTTGTTTATGTGGACTGACCTCTGGATGGTACTGTCAGGCACAGAGGGGTTTTGTTTCTTCAAGAGATCATGAGGCTGCATTCCTTGAGAGTCTGCAGGTCGCCTGACCTTTGAAGGAAGGCTTTGCTGAGGAACACTTTTTAAAAAATAGTGTAGTCATTTTAAAATACATTTTCTTTTCCTTTTTTTTTTTTTTGAGATGGGGTTTCACTCTTGTTGCCCAGGCTGGAGTATAATGGTGCAATCTCAGCTCACCACAACCTCCATCTCCCGGGTTCAAGTGATTCTCCTGCCTCAGTCTCCTGAGTAGCTGGGATTACAGGCATGCACCACCACGCCCGGCTAATTTTGTATTTTTAGTAGAGATGGGGTTTCGCCATGTTGATCAGGCTGGTCTTGAACTCCCAACTACAGGTGACCCGCCCACCTCGGCCTCCCAAAGTGCTGGGATTACAGGTGTGAGCCACTGCGCCCAGCCCCTAAAATACATTTTTATTGAGGCACAACATTGTTCCAGCCATTTGTTGTGGTATAACAACACCGAGAATCAAAATTTTAGTGGTGTGCCATGTTCATAGCCCAATCACTCAAACAGCCAAAAGGTGGAAACCATCCAAGTGTCTGTCAACAGATGAGTGGAGAAATCAAACACGGGGTATAGAGAAAATGCAGTGTTATTCAGCCTTTGACAAGGAGGAAATTCTGACACCTGAGACAACGTGGATGAACCGTGAGACATGCTCAGTGAAATAAGCCAGTCACAAAAGGACAAACACTGCATGATATCACTTTTTTTTTTTTTTTTTTTTGAGACAGAGCCTTGCTCTGTCACCCAGGCTGGAGTGCAGTGGTGCAATCTCGGCTCACAGCCACCTCTACCTCCCGGGTTCAAGCAATTCTCCTGTCTCAGCCCCCTGAGTATCTGGGATTACGGGCACACGCCACCACGCCTAGCTAATTTTTGTAGTTTTAGTAGAGATGGGGTTTCACCATATTGGTCAAGGTGGTCTTGAACTCCTGACCTCAGGTGATCCACCCACCTTGGCCTTCCAAAGTGCTGGGATTACAGGCATGAGCCACCATGCCTGGCCGCATGATGCCACTTATACGAGGTCCCTAAAGTAGTCAAATTCAGAGAGACAGAAGTAGAATGGTGGTTGCCTAGGGCTGGGAAGAGGGGATGGAGAGTGGGTGTTTAATAGGTAAGAATTTCAATTTTACAAGATAAAAAAGCTCTGGAGATCTGTTGCACAGTAATGTGGATGTACTTAACACTGCTGAAATGTACACCTAAAAATGGTTAAGATGGTAAATTTTACCTGTAATTTACCACAAATTAAAAAAAAAAAAAAAAAACTTAGTGGCATAAAGCAGCCACCACCATTGTGTGATGTTCCTGTGTTCCCTGGTCAGAAGTTTGGGCACAGGCAAGGTTGCTCTTCTCTGCACTAGGATGTCGGAGGCCTCATCTAGAGGTGACCCTAGTGACTAGGGCTGGAAGGACTGGAGAGAGATAATCTACTTCCAAGACCACGCTTTAACTCACGCATGTGGCACCTGGGCTGGGATGGCCCAAGGACGGGCTCTTCTGGGCCTGTTGACTGGAGCCCTCCATGTGGCACTTTCAGCATGGCAGCGTCCAAGCAATCAGACTCCGTTCGAGGTGGTTCAGGGTTCCAAAACAAGTGTCCCCATCGGGCAAGGCCATGTGGCCTTTTATCACCTCGTCTCAGAAGTGACAAAGTCACCACTTCCATGCATTGCTTCTTTACTGCAATGTAGGTACTTCAACAAACTTCAGCATCAACAGTGAAATGTTATGTGTATGCCAGTTACTTACCCCTTAACTTAGTATGTATCAAGAATGCTGCCAGGGTTGGGCATGGTGACTCATGCCTGTAATCCCAGCACTTCAGGAGGCTGAGGCAGGTGGATCACCTGAGGTCAGGAGTTCAAGACTAGGCATGACCATCTCTATTAAAAATCAAAAATTTAGCCACATGTGGTGGTAGGCACCTGTAATCCCAGCTACTCTGGAGGCTGAGGCAGGAGAATTGCTTGAACCTGGGAGGCAGAGGTTATAGTGAGCCGAGATTGCACTACTGCACTCCAGCCTGGATAGCAGAACGAGACTTGATCTAAAAAACAAAACAAACAAAAAAGAATATATTCTAAAAACCCTTATAACTCAACAGTAGAAAGATAAATAAACCAATTTTATTTTATTTATTTATTTATTTGAGACGGAGTCTCGCTCTGTCACCCAGGCTGGAGTGCAGTGGTGCGATCTCGGCTCACTGCAACCTCTGCCTCCCAGGTTCAAGTGATTCTCCTGCCTCAGCCTCAAGAGTAGCTAGGACTACAGGTGCCTGCCATGATGCCCGGATACTTTTTGTATTTTTAGTAGAGACGGGGTTTCACCATGTTGGCCAGGCTGGTCTGGAACTCCTGACCTCAGGTGATCCACCTGGCTCAGCCTCCCAATGTGCTGGGATTACAGGCATGAGCCACCGTGCCCGGTCAAGAGTGATTTCTTAAGGAAGTACTTGGTATTTTTCTGGAATGATGAAAAAGTTTTGAAACTAGAAAGAGGTGGTGGTTGTGCAACACTAGGAAAGCTCTGGATGCCACTGAATTGTACACATCAAAATGGTGAATTGGAGCCTGGAGCAGTGGTCTGGAACTGTAATGCCAGAGACTCAGGAGGCTGAGGTGGGAGGATCACTTGAGCCCAGGAGTTCAAGGCTGCACTGAGCTATGATCCTATGATCAGGCCACTGCACTCCAGCCTGGGCAACAGAGCAAGATCCCTGACTCAATTAAAATAAAAAATATATATTAAAAAACAAGAGAATGCATAGGCTCCAGGGGTATCAGCCACTATTGTATCAGCAGGGTCTCACTCCAGATGTGGCTAATACAAGTCTTTCTGTGATCCATAGCTTTATCAATAACCTAAACTTGATTTGCTAATTAGCATAATGATGTCTTTTTTTTTTTTTTTTTTAAAGAGACAGGGTCTCTCTCTGTCTTCCCAAGCTGGAGCATAGTGGTGCAATCATAGCTCATCACAGTCTTGGACTCCTGGGCTTAAGCGATCCTCCTGCCTCAGCCTCCTGAGTAGCTGGGACTACACGTGTGTGCCATCACTCCTGGCTGATTCTTTTAGTAGAGACAGGGTCTCGCTATGTTGCCCAGGCCTTATTATTGTTTTGTAAGAGCTTCCCTTTCCTTTAAGATTCTGGATACTTTGATACGTTTATTGAAGATACCTTCTCTAAGTGTACATAATTAAATTAAATCTTGAAATACACTTTCTTGGAACAGACTGCTCTTAACTGAAACTGTAAGTAGGTGAATGTTTTGCTGGGAATTCTGAAAAAGCCAAACCATCCCTACTTATCTCCAGACCCACCGGGCCTTTGTCTAAGGATGTCACGGGCCATAATTCCCAAGCAGCAGCCACATTCTTAGAAAGGCTGAGGAACTGGGTTCCGCATTCTGGGGAGGTGTGGACACATCTGCTTAGGAATATAGGAGGAATTTGGGATTGGGTGAGGGAGTGTTGGAGTTCTCTAAGATGGAGGGGCAAGGATGGCAAGGAATGAAGGGGAGGAAGAGCTGAGCCACACAGCCAATTTGGAATGGAAGCAGTTGCTAAGGCCAAGGTTTTCCAAAAATCAAAATGGAAGTCATTGTCATGCAGCAATATGGCTCCCTGCTGTTTCCAAACCACCTTGACTGCTGTGGGCTTTTGAAATCATGAAGGGCTGAGTGGCTGTCTGCATAGCAGGGATGTGGGTGAAGGCTGCAAGGCGCCTCCTCCAAAACTGGCTTAGTCTGTGCCTGCAGATATGAAAGGGGTACACAGAGAATCCCTGGTGGCTGGAACCAATGTCCCCCATCCCCGACCTCAGCCACCATCTGTGCTGAGCCCGTAGCAACAGGGACACAGCAGCAGAGTGACATTTACTGAACAGCTAACTGCTTTACAGGCCATCGATCGTCACAACATCCTTCTAAGTCTTGTGGTTGGTATTCTTTCGTTTTTCCTTTTCTTTTTTTTTTTTTTCTCCTTGAGATGGAGTCTCACTCTGTCTCCCAGGCTGGAGTCCGGTGACACAATCTCAGCTCACTGCAACCTCCACCTCCCAGGTTCAAGCGATTCCCCTGCCTCAGCCTCCTGAGTAGCTGGGATTACGGGCACCTGCCACCATCCCTGGCTAATTTTGTATTTTTAGTAGAGACGGGGTTTCACCATGTTGGCCAGGCTGGTCTCAAACTCCTGACCTCAGGTGATCCACCTGCCTTGGCCTCCCAAAGTGCTGGGATTACAGGCGTGAGCTACTGTGCCTGGCCCGGTTGGCATTATTTCTATTGCATATATGGGGAAATTGAAGTTCAAAGAAGTTAAGTAACTTACTCCAAGTCACAGCCTCTGAGTGACAGAGCCAGGATTTATATGATTCCTCTCCTCACCCCTCTGTGCCCATGACAGAGGGCTCCTGGTCGTGTCTAAAGGGAAAAGCCAGGATAGTTTATTATTACCAGAACTCGAAAGGTTAATTTGTCCTCTGCTGTATATTAAAACTGTCAGAGAATTTGGGGAATTAAATTAAGTATCATCTCGCCAAACTTCCTTAAGAAATGCTCCCATCAGCAGGTGCCTAGCACGAGGCAAACCTTTTAACTTTGGACATGACCCCTCTCTACAAAGGGTAGGCAGCCCTACCTACTACCAGGGAATTCCTGCTGCCCAGGACCCAGACTTGAACAATAAAAGACATCTGGGGCCAGGCACGGTGGCTTACGCCTGTAATCCCAACACTTTGGGAGGCCGAGGTAGGCAGATCACCTGAGGTCAGGAGTTCCAGACCAGCCTGGCCAACATGGTGAAACCCCGTCTCTACTAAAAGTACAAAAATTATCCAGGCATGGTGGTGTGCACCACCATGTCCCAGCAACTCTTGAGGCTGAAGCAGGAGAATCACTTGAACCCGGGAGGCAGAGGTTGCAGTGAGCCGAGATCACAACACTGCACTCCAGCCTGGGCAATGAGAGCGAGGCTCCATTTCGCCGGGGGTGGGGTGGGGAGGAAGACATCTGGGAACTGGGACCGGTGGGTTTTATTTATTTAGACCCTAGGTCTAGCATCCCTGGAGCCTGGGTCAGATTTGTGTGAATCTGAACACCTTGGTGGGAAGGGAGGGAGTAACGAGGGGGGCAGGTTTCAGAGGAGAAGTAGTGGAGGCCAGAGATGAAGCCTGAGCAGAGCTGCTTGGTGGTGGGATGTCCTCTCCAGTGAGGGTTGAAGGAGAGGCAGCAGCTGCTCCGGTTTGCCTTCTGGGCCTGAGCTATTCCACGAGGTTGCCACCAGCTGCACGTGGCTATCAGGTGCTTGAAATGTGGACAGTCTGACTGAGATGAGCAGCAAGTGTGAAATACACCCTACATTACAAAACCTTGGCATGAAATAAAGTAATGTACAATATCTCATTAATATTTTTATACTGATGACATGTAGGGATAATGTTGGACATATATTAGATTAAATGAAATGTTATTAAAATTAATTTCACCTGTTTTATTTTTCTTCCTTTACTTTTAAAAGCATGTGGCCACTAGAAAATTTTTCTTTTTTCTTTTCTTTCTTTCTTTCTTTTTTTTGAGATAGGGTCTTGCTCTGTTGCCCATGCTGGAGTGCAAAGGCACGATCAGGGCTCACTGCAGCCTCGACCTCCTGGGCTCAAGTGATCCTCCCACTTTGGCCTCCCAAGTAGTTGGGACTACAGGTGTGTGCCACCACACCTGGCTAATTTTTCATTTTTTTGTAGAGATAGGGTCTCACTATGTTGCCCAGGCTTGTCTCAAACTCCTAGACTCAATCCACCGTCCCACTTCAGTCTCCCAAAGTGCTGGGATTACTGGTGTGAGCCACGGCACCTGGCCCAGAAAATTTTCAATTCAAAATTACAAATGAAATTGCTCATCCTGAGGCCAGGTGTGGTGGCTCATGCCTGTAATCCCAGCACTTTGGGAGGCCAAGGTGGGTGGATCACCTGAGGCCAGGAGTTTGAGACCAGTCTGGCCAACACAGTGAAATCCCGTCTCTACTAAAAATGCAGAAATTAGCGAGGAGTGGTGGCAGGTGCCTGTAATCCCAGCCTCTCAGGAGGCAGAGACAGGAGAATCGCTTGAACTCGAGAGGCAGAGGTTGCAAGTGAGTCAAGATTATGCCATTGCACTCCAGCCTGGGCGACAGAGTGAGTCTTTGTCTTAAAAGAAAAGAAAAGAAAAGAAATAGCTCATTCTGTTTCTTTTGGGCAGCGCTGTCTTGGACCAGTCCTTCCTGCCTGTGTGAGTGAGGGGAGGACAGGTGGGCAGAGGGCTGAGCTCCTTCAGAGGAAAGCATTGCCTCCTGTGGCCCCTCCAGGTGAGAGCTGTGTGCAGACCTATGCAGAGAAGGGGAGGAGAGAGCAGAATCGCCCCAGGGGCTGGAACCAAGAGTTGACTGACCGGATGTAGGGACAGATGGCTGGGAGGATGGAGCTTCCTAGGGCAGTGCCAGCCCCTGAAGGGCATGGGTGGGGACAAGATGGGGACGGGCAGGTCGTCTTCTGATAGCCATGCCCAGGGCTGTGGGGGTGGGGTCTGCTCTCCCTCCCTCCAGCCCTGTAGTACTCATAGGATTTTTTGCTGCTCCTGTCAGGTGAGGAATAAGACTGATGTTTTCTTTCTTTTGGAATCCTTTGTTGGTCTCTTGATTCTTTGAGCCTGTGGGCAGCTGAGCCTACCCAGGGAACCCAGGTCTGAGCTAATCGGCCCCCTGGGGGTGCTCCCTAGGAAGTCCCTAAAGTCCCTCAGCCCCAGCTTGCCCTCCAGACCACAGACATGGATGACAGGAGCCACAGGGGGCTTTGGGAACCAGGCCTCACCTGGGGGTTGGTGCCTGTGGGTCTGGCCTGGCGCCTGGAGTCTGAGGTTTAAAAGCTCCCCCGTTCTTGATGCCCGATTCTCTGATTCTCTGCCAGGAATTTCTCCGGCAGCTGTGCCAACACGGGGGTTCCAGGGCCTATGCCGGGGATACTCGTGTGTCTGGCTTGCTGGGATTCATTTACACAGTCTGGCTAATAAAAGAGATGGGGAGAAATCCATTTAGCTAGTGCCTGGAGCTATCCACTGGGCACTAGCAGCCAAGCCGGGGAAAGTTGTGTAAGCGTTTCCCAAATGTAAACAAATGATTGAGACTTGCCCTTGAGGAGACATTCCTGGAGAAAAGGTGAAGTCATTGAGGGCTATCTAGAAACATCTATAGGGAAAGAATTAGAGGAGAGGACACAATTGTCAGAAGATGCTGGCAAAAAAAAGCGAGGAATTCCATGCCTACAGCCTCTGTTGTTTCTGTTGTAGCCCTCAATTCACTGTTAGACCCGCTCACTTTCTGCTGGTCATGATTTAAATGTCAGCTACTCCATGATGCCCCTCCTGGTCATTTTACCTAAAATTACAACTTGCCCCACCACTCCCGACAGACTTTCCTTAAATGCTTTTCTGACTTATTTTTATCTTAGTACTTATCAACTAAGATAGATTTTTATTTATCTTGTTGACTATCTGTTTCCGCCATTAGAATGTGGGCAGGGATTTTGTATTATTTTACTGGTACTGGCTTCATACTTGTTTGTTTTTTTGAGACAAGGTCTCACTGTTGTCACTCCACCACTGCACTGTGCTGGAGTGCAGTGGTGCAATCACACATCACTGGGGCTTCGATCTTTTAGGCTCAAGCAATCCTCCCACCTCAGCCTCCGGAATAGCTGGGACTAAAGGAATGCACCACCATGCCTGGCGAATTTAAACTTTTTTGGGGGGGAGGGTGCAGAGATGGGATCTCGCTATGTTTCCCAGGGCTGGTCTTGAACTCCTAGGCCCAAGCAGTCCTCCGACGTTGGCCTCCCAAAGTGCATGGCAAGCCACCGTACCCGGTCTAGGTTCCTATTTGTTGATTGAAGCAATGGATGCATGCCTGAATATATGAGATTTTTCAACTTCCAACCCAAAAGCCGCTTAGGATGGGAGTCCACCCCCTGCTCTTTGCAATACTATGTGGGTAATAAAAGATAGGAGTGACTTTGAGTGTCCACCAACAAGGACAGGTTAGTTAATGTATGCTGCACACAGAGAACAAAATACTCAGCTGCCAATAAAAGAAATAAGATTAGTGATTCCTCAAAGTGCTCCACATACCTCTGAGAACTATTTTCATAATACTAAGACAGTATTTGCCTTTTTCAATGTGTTGACATTTGTACCCATGATGCAAAAGGAATGGTGGGTAAACCTGATGTCGCCTTAGCCTGAATTAAGGCAGTGGCATCAAACTATACCAGAAGTTATTGTGTTCTTCCCCGTCATACACTCCTCATTTTTTAAAACATTAATTGCATTTAAGAATGTCCTCGAGGTTGGATGTGGTGACTCACACCTGTAATCCCAGCATTTTGGGAGGCTGAGGTGGGAGGATTGCTTGAGCTCAAGGTTCCAGATCAACCTAGGCAACATGGCAAGACCATGTCTCTACAAAAATACAAAAATTAGACAGGTGCATGGTGGCATGCACCTGTCTGTAGTCCCAGCTACTCGGGAGGCTAAGGTAGGAGGATTGCTTGATCCCGGGAAGTTGAGGCTGCAGTGAGCCATGATCACAACACTGCACTCCAGCCTGGGTGACAGAACAAGACCTTGTGTCCAAAAAAAGAAAAAAATATATACCCTCGATGAAGCAGGAAAATAGTTTTTAATTTTATTAAATTTTGAGGCTGGGCATGTTGGCTCATACTTGTAATCCCAGCACTTTGGGAGGCCAAGGCAGGCGGATCACTTGACATCAGGAGTTCAAGACCAGGCTGGCCAACATGGTGAAACCTCGTCTCTACAAAAAATAAAAAAAATTAGCTGGGTGTGGTAGTGCATGCCTGTAATCTCAGCTACTCTGGAAGCTGAGGCATGAGAATTGCCTGAACCTGGGAGGTGGAGGTTGCCGTGAGCCGAGATTGAGCTACTGCACTCCAGCCTGGGTGACAGAGCCATACCTTGTCTAAAATCAATTAATTTATAAATTTTGATCCTTAAGTACACACCTTTTTAATATTTGGTGTAATGGATGGAAAGTGAACATAAAGCCCTTGGGCTGCAGATCAAAGTCCATTACTCATCTTGAGGAAAGCTTTGTGCTGTTGTTTATGAGCTGAACTAGCTCCCCTTTCAGGGAACATCAGTTTTGCCTGGAAGCACAGCTGACAATCCATGGCTATTCACAGCTGGGCATTCAGAGACACTTTCTGGAACAATGAACAAAGTGAGCCTGTCACTTCAAGGTAAACAATTGATAGTACTTTCTAATAACAATAAAATGTGAGCTTCAAAGAAAAAGAATTTTGGGCCGAGCATGATGCCTCTTGCCTGTAATCCCAGCACTTTGGGAGGTCAAGGCAGGAGGATCACTTGAGCCCCAAGTTCAAGACCTGCCTGGGCAACATAGTGAGATCCCATCTCTCTTTCTCTCTCTCTCTATATATATATTTAAGTAGCTAGTTACGGTGGCACACACCTGTAGTCCCAGCTACTAGGGAGGCTGAGGTAGGAGGATCACTTAACCCCTGGAGTTTGAGGCTGCAGTGAGCTATGATCATGCCATTGTAGTCTAATCTTTGTGACAGAATGAAACCCTGTCTTAAAAAAACACAAACAGGAAAAAATAAACTAGAATTTTGGAAAACTTTAATACTGTGTAAGTAAAATGTGTCAACACAGCCAATGATACAAAAATATGCATAGGTTATAGATCTTAAATGTGCAAGACAGAGCAACAGATTTTTCTGAAACAGAGGATGTAAAGTTTGTTCATGTACTTTCAGTTTCCACATTGCAACTAAACCTCAAGAAACCCCCACTTGTCTGAGCTTTGCTGTCATATCAAAGAAGAATAGCCACCGTTATCTGAAAAGCCTATTAAATGACACCTCCCTTCTTTCAGCTATATATCCAACTGTATTTTCAGCGATCTGTGGAAGATTGGATTTTCTTCATATACTTCAAGCAAAACAAATTGCAACAAATCAAATGCAGAAGCAGATGCGATATCCAACTATCTTCTACTAAACCAGATGTAGAAGACATTTGCAAAAGACATTTGAAAAAAGGTAAAACAGTGCCTCTCTTATCAATATTATTTATGTTAATATATAATGGCTTATTGCTATATTATTTTTAAACTAAGATTTATGGAGATATAATTCACTTATCATAAAACTGATCCTTTTTTGTTTTGTTTTGGTTTTGTAAAAGTCATCATTTTGAAGTGCACAATTCAGTGGTTTTTGGTGTATTTCCAGAGTTGTAAAACCATCATCACTATCTAATGTTAGAATATTTACAATTTAAAGAGGCACCGCAGGAAGAAACATGGAAAGAAAACTCTGCACCAAAATGAAGTGCTTTTTATTTTATTTATTTATTTATTTATTTATTTATTTATTTATTTATTTATTTAAGGTGGAGTCTTGCTCTGCTGCCCAGGCTGGAGTGCAATGGCGTGACCTCAGCTCACTGCAGCCTCTGCCTCCCAGGTTCAAGTGATTCTCCTGCCTCAGGCTCCTGAGTAGCTGGGATTACAGGCACCTGCCATCATGCCCAGCTAAGTTTTGTCTTTTTAGTAGAGATGAAGTTTCACCATATTGGCCAGGCTGGTCTCAAACTCCTGACCTCAAATGATCCACCTGCCTTGACCTCCCAAAGTGCTGGGATTACACACATGAGCCACTGCACCCAGCCATGACATGAGGTGCTTAACAATGTTTATAAAAGTCAAAACCCTTTGCTCTAAAACAAATCAAAATCCTGAAATTTTGACTTGTTCAAGAAATAAGTTGACAATCCAAAAACAAGTGGGAGGGAATACCTCCGGGGATGAAAGCAGCCCTGGGGCTCTGCTCTTCCCTTCCTGGAATTTAGTTCATTCTGACTTCTTTGTGACTTGCAGGTCAGACTTTCCCACAGGACTCAGAGGCCTGTACTGACCCATCGGGGCTGAAAGAGAAATCTTTTCTTGTCCAGATGCCACAGAAATGGACTCAATTCTGCAGGGATTTTCAGAGGGCGGGCAGGCAGATTATAAAATCCAAAAATGGCCACAATTTCTCCCTGGAGAGGTAGGGGTCTGTGATCCCTCTCCTTGAACTACAGTCCCTCCCCTTTGTTACTGGCTTGGCCGATAGAGTTCAGCTATATGACTTCTGAGGCTACATCACAAAAGGTGATACAGCTGCTACCGGACTCTTCTTCTTGGAAAGCCCACCCTTAGAGCCCAGTGACCACATGGAGGCCACATGGAGAAGCCACGTGTGGGTGTTCCAGCCAACAGCCCCAGTGAAGGGCCCAGCTGGAGCCAGCACGGATCCTAGGACACGTGAGGGAGGGAGTCTGAAGGTGGTTCTTGCCTCCAGCCTTAGCACAGGCCCCTGCTTTTTATAAGTGCATTAGAGCAGAGATTTCCCCACAAAACTCTGCCCAAATTGGACATCTGTGAGGAAAATAAATGTTTGAAACCGCTACATTCAGGGATGGTTTGTTACACAGCAATAGAACTGAACAAGAAGTCTTGGAGAGAAAACAATGATTTTATTTTCCCTGGGAAAGGCAGAACCTACTTTGGCCACCCCAGAATGTTAGTGAAATAAATGAGCTCATGGGATGACACAGACAAAACATTTTCAGCTGCTCTACAGCAAAAACATCCACCCTCCGCTCTTCTCCACTGTAAACAAGAACTTTTATTTTCTGATAACAGTTTGATATGTTCATGGTAGGAAATTAAAAAAAAAAAATGATTTTTTTTTTTTTTTTTTTTAAGATGGAGTCTCACTCTGTCTCCCAGGCTGGAGTGCAGATGGTGCCATCTCAGCTCACTGCAACCTCTGCCTCCCGGGTTCAGCAATGCTTCTGCCTCAGCCTCCCAATGTACACTGGACTACAGGGTGCCTGCCACCACACCCAGCTAACGTTTGTATTTTTGAGAGGATGGGTTCACCATGTTGGGCCAGGCTGGTCTCGAACTCCTACCTCAGGGTGATCCACCCACCTCAGCGTCCCTAAAGTGCTGGGATTACAGGCGTGAGCCACCGGCCCTGGACACAAAAAATGAGAATTTTTAAAAATGGAAATGAAAATTATCTGGACTCTTAGCATTTACACCTGTTAATAATTTGCCCCCCTTTAGTTTTTTCCCCCATATGATAGACATTTGTTTACAAAACTGGGTCATATTTACCACAGTAAGATTGATTATTGGCCATCATTCAAGACTAACATGTTTTTGTTTGTTTTGTTTGGAGACAGGGTCTCGTAGCCCCAGGCTGAAAGTACAATTGGCTTGATCTTGGCTCACATGCATCTCCACCTCCCAGGTTCAAGTGATTCTCCCACACCTGCCTCCCAGTAGCTGGACACATGACACATGCACCATGCCCAGCTAATTTTGTGTTTTTAAGTAGAGGCGGGTTGTCCAACCATGTTGCCGCTGTCTTTGAACTCCTGACCTCAAGTGATATCTGCCTGCCTCAGCCTCCCCAAAGTCCTGGGATTATGTTTGAGGCCTTTGGTCCAGGTTGCCCGCCTGACACTGAGAAAGAGAAGGAGAACAGGCTTTTGAGATGGTGGGCTGTTAACAGCGTATCACCCTGGAATGGTCATTAGTGAGATACTAACCACTTCATTCCGAAGGGGGGCCAGCCGTTGCCTGGTGAATACTGTGGCCCTGCTATTTTCCCTCAGGGCGGGCGGGACACAGCTCAGAGGCGTTCTAATCTGCTGGGTGCCTGGTGGACACAACCCTCAATCTGCCCCTCACAGGTATGTGCCTTTTGAAAGCACCCAGGTGAACTGCCTCACCATTATGCAACTCATTACCCTTAAAGCCTCCCTCATTTGAAAGCACTTTCATGAAAAGTGAAATGTTGTTCACAACCACTCTATTAATTTCAGAATCTTTCAAGGCAGGCACCGTGGCTCACCCCTGTAATCCCAGCCTTTGGGAGGCCTAGCAGATAAGAATCGACAACATAGAGATATCCAATCTTCTATTTAAATAAAAAAAGTAAGAAAAGGAAAAAAAGTCATTTTTAATTTAAAAATTTCAACATTATATTCATAAATAAGAAGAGCTGTTAGATTTTTTTACCATGAACTGTCATAAATTTCAGCATGTAAAAAATGGTTTAAAAATTGTATTACCGGCTGGGCACAGTAGCTCACGCCTGTAATCCTAGCACTTTGGGAGGCCAAGACAGGTGGATTGCTTGGGGCCAGGAGTTCAAAACCAGCCTGGCCAACATGGTGAAACCCTGTCTCTACTAAAAATACAAAAAATTAGCTGGGCGTGGTGGTGGGTGCCTGTAATCCCAGCTACTTGGGAGGCTGAGGCAGGAGAATCGCTTGAACCTGGGAGGCGGAGGTTTCAGTGAGCCAAGATCGCACCATGCACTCCAGCCTGGGCAACAGGAGCGAAACTCCGTCTCAAAAAAAAAAAAAAAAAAAAAATTGCATTACCTACTCAAGCAAAATTTCTCTCTCTCTCTCCCTCTCTCTCAGACAAGGTCTTACTCTATCACCCAGGGTAGAGTGCAGTGGCATGATCATGGTTCACTGCAGCCTCCACCTCCTGGGCCCAAGTGATCCCAAATAGCTGGGACTACAGGTGCACACTACCACACGTGGCTAATTTTTTTTTTTTTTTTTTTTTTTGTTTTTTTGTAGACAAGGTTTTACCATGTTGCCCAAGCTGGTCTCAAACCCCTGGGCTCAAGTGATGCACCTGCCTCTGCCTCCCAAAGTGCTGGGATTACAGGTGGGAGCCACGGCGCCCAGCTGCAAAGTTTCTTGTTGATAAAGACTATTAAGAATTTTGAACTTTTTTTTCTTGAGGAGAGCTCAATGGAATATGAAAATTAAAAAAAAAGAACAAAACCAACCAGGTGCGGTGGCTCATGTCTGTAACGCCAGCACTTTGGGAGGCCAAGGTGGGAGGATCATCTGAGGCTAGGAGTTCATGACCAGCCTAGCCAACATGGCAAAACCCTATCTCTACCAAAAATACAAAACATTAGCCAGGTGCAGTGGTGGGCGCCTGTAATCCCAGCTACTCAGGAGGCTGAGGAAGGAGAATCACTTGAATCCAGGAGGCAGGGGCTGCAGTGAGCCGAGATCACGCCATTGCACTCCAGCCTAGGAAACAAGAGTGAAACTCCATCTCAAAAAAAAAAAATAAATAAATAAAAGTTTTTAAAATATAAAATTAAAAAAAATTTTAATTACGAAAAATTGTTGACCTTTTTTCCCTGAAATATGTCACATAAAGTGATCAAAACAGATGTGACAACAAAGGCAACCTCCTAGCCACCACCACCAGGTCAGGAAGTGTAGCGCCCTGTGATGTATTCGCAGGGTTCTCCAATTGCAATTGCATGTGTAAAACCCGTATTCTCCGTACCAAGTCAAGTTGTTCAGTATGAATGTTAAAGAAAGATTTTTAAACTTTTACTTTACAAAAGTATTTTCCTTTATAACTTTTTAAAAATAACATTTTAACCCAGGTCCCCCGCATACCCTGCACTCTCACGCCAAAAGCTGGTCCCTGGGTCTCAGACGACCACAGTCCAGCGGGTCACTGACTCGCCCCAGTCATCAGCCCCCGGTGGGTCAGAGCAGCTTCGTTCTTAAGCGGGGACAGACCCGTGTTTACAAGATTCTCAGTGCTTGGCTGATTTAACAGCGGCATCAGCCTTCCTTGGGGAGAATGACGACTCTATGTTTTTACCCTCTTGTTAAAAATGCTGATTTAATTGTCAAGCTTCTTTTCTCTCTTTCCTTTCTTTTTTCCCCCCCTCCTCCTCCTTCTTCTTAGTTTATTTTTAGAGCCAGGGTCTCACTCTGTCGCCCAGGCTGGAGTGCGGTGGCCTGACCATGGCTCGCTGCAGCCTCGACCTCCCGGACTCAAGCTATTCTCCTACTTCAGCCTCCTGAGTACCTGGGACTACAGACAAGCGCCACTACGCCTGGCTGATTTTTTAAAAAGTTTTTTGTAGAGACGGTCTAACTATGCTGCCCAGTCTGGTCTCGAACTCCCGGGCTCAAAAGATCCCGCCACCTTGGCCTCCCAAAGTATTGGGATTGCTGGTGTGAGTCCCCGCGCCGGGTTTCTTCTCTTTCTTGTGGGTTTCACGCAAAAAAACCCGAGTCCCTGAAGCTGTGCTGCTCTCCTGCCTTCAGGGAAAACGGGAGTTTTTTCTGCTCCTTTGCTCTCCCTCTTTTTTGTTTATTTGTTTTTAGTATTTTTAGCATGTTTTGGAAACATTTCGTTTCAATGAGTGTTTGAAAAGCAGCTCCCCCGCCCCGCGTTCCGGGCGGGCGCCTGCCACTCCCTGACCCCGGGGAGGGTGGGCACAACCCCCAGACGCGGGGACGCGTGGGTGTCGCTCGGGGCCCTCGCCTCCCCACCCAGCCTGTCCCAGGCCGCGAGCGCTTCCACTCGGGTTACTTCTGGGGGACGAGAAAGGAACCGCCTGAACGGTCGAGACGCTTTTTCCCGCTACGATTTTCCCCGGAGCGGACAGGGGCAGCAAGGTCGGAGTTGACCCGAGGGTCCCTGCCTGGTCCCGGGGGGACGGCCAGCCTCCCGCCCTGAGCCGCGGGGAGAGGAAGCAGGTCGGGGTCTCCGGGACGCGCAGACACCGGCGGCCTCCTCCCACCAGGCTGGCGGTCCCTGAGCCCTGGCGCCTCCTTAAAGCCGCAGCTCCGCCCCCGCTGCCAGTCCTCAGTCCCTCCCAACCGCCGGGTCCTGGCCGCCTTGGCGGAGTGGTGTAGAACCTCGAGCCTGCGAGGAGCGCGCCGCCTGCCAGCTCCCTGCGCCCCGTCCCGCGTCCCAGCGTCCTGCGATCCGCCGCCATGGCCAGCGAGGAGCTGGCGCGCAAGCTGGAGCGCCGGCTGCGGCGCGAGGAGGCGGAGGAGAGCGGCCCCCAGCTGGCTCCCCTCGGCGCCCCAGCCCCGGAGTCCGAGCCCCCAGCCCGTGCGCCCACGGCCAGCGCCGACGCGGAGCTGAGCGCCCAGCTCAGCCGGCGGCTGGATATTAACGAGGGCGCCGCGCGACCCCGGCGCTGCAGGGTCTTCAACCCCTACACGGAGTTCCCAGAGTTCAGCCGCCGCCTCATCAAGGACCTGGAGAGCATGTTCAAACTGTGAGCTCCCGCTGCGCGCCCTTCGTCCCTGGGATCAGGTTGGGAGCGGGAGGCTTTCTGGCCCGAAGTCCCGGGCCCCGTTTGGGTGGGGAGGGGTCTCGGGATGCAGGTAGCATTTGTCCCGATGCAGCCAGATCTTGCGCGCTCGGGTCTATCTCGGCGGGTGGGGGGACGGAGCCGAAGCGGGGGGACACCAGGAGCAGGAGCTCTCCGGGACGGAGCCCAAAAGTTCTCGGCGACCGCGGGGCCCGAGTTCCAGGTCCCCCAACCCCGACCGCTAGTCCCGCCCCCTCCGCCCGCCGGTCGGGAGATTTGCTCCGAAAGCAACTTCTAGGAAAGGGAGCCGTCGCTGCGTCTCACCTGCCAGCTTTCGCCGTATCCCCCAAGGGAAAAATTAGCCCATGTTGGCCTTTTATCTTTTAAAACAAAAGGGGAAAGTTAATCCTTGGCTGCAGCGCGGGGTTTGATGAACGAGCGGAGCCTGAGAACGGGGAGTTTGGTAAACTCGTTGTAAGAGATTCAGGACTTTCTTGGAGCAAGTGCGGCCCGGGAGCCTCCTGGGGGGATCATGGGAACCGAACTTAGCCGCTGGCACCGGTCCGGAGGGGGCTCGTTCGATCCTGCTCTGTGAGCCCCAGTGCGTGGGGATCCGCTCACCTGGGGAGACACTGAGCCAGAGGCAGGCGATAGAGACCCACTAATCCACCTCGTCGCCTGGAACCTCCTTGGATCTCAGTTTCCTCATCTGGAGAGTGGGAGCAGTAACGGTCCCTGCCTTTTAAGGCCGAAAAGTATTTTGCACCCGGTAAGCTCTTAACCGAGCTATTAATATTTCCAGAATTGAGCCGAGACCGGAAAATGCCTGGGGAGCTGAGGCCGCCGGCCAGGTCATGCTTGGGCGTTTTTAAAAGCGCATGGAATGTGTTTGCCCTCCGCGTGGAGGTTCTATTTAAAGGCGCTGTGGCTGGCGCTGCGTCGCCTGAGCCTCCACTGCCCCTGCACAGAGGTCTGCAGAGCCGGCACCTGGGAGCCTCCGCCTCCTCTGCCTCCCTGACACCCTGGTTTCTTTGTCTGGCTTCCAGGCACTGATCTGTGGCGTTTTCTGGGTCTAGTTTGAACAATTCAGGAAGGCCGAGTGAGGCTGAAGAATGCGGCCGGGGCGAAAATGGAAAAGTAACGGGTGAGGCAAGCCTTGTTGGAGCCCCTTTGATTTCTTTGGGGTAATGCCTTTCATGGGAAGACTGCCCTGGCCGGGCTGCTCCCAGGCCTTACCAGTTCCTCCCAGTCCAGCTAGATTCAGGGGATCTTGGGGAGGGACCTTTATCTTCAAGTTGTCTTGTGGTCACTCAGGCTTCTTTTGTTTTTCCTGCAAAACAATCTTTGGAAAGATCAACTTGTAGTTGGCTACCTAAGAGTGGTAAAAAGAGCTCATACGCTCGGAGGGTCTTGGGAGATGAAGCAAGGTGGCATCTGTGAGCAAAAAGGTACTGGACCAGGATCAAGCAAAGGGGAGCCGGGTGCAGTGGCTTATGGCTGTAACTCCAGAACTTTGGGAGGCCAAGGCCAGTGGATCACCTGGGGTCAGGAGTTCGAGACCAGCCTGGCCAACATGGTGAAACCCCATCTCTACTAAAAATACAAGAATTAGCCAGGAGTGGTGGCGTGTGCCTGTAGTCCCAGCTACTTGGAGACTGAGGCAGGAGAATTGCTTGAACCCGGGGGGTGGAGGTTGCAGTGAGTGGAGATCACACTATTGCACTCCAACGAGGGTGACAGAGGGAGATTCTGTCTCAAGGGGTAAAAAAAAGCTAAGGGGAAGGCAGTGTGTGGCCTGAGATCCCAACAGAGCTAACAGTTCAACCAGTACTTGGTATTTCTTTCTAGGTTGAGTTTTCTGTCACTTGCAACCAAAATTGGCATAAACAAAAGGGGAATAATTTGGCTGAAGAAACCAAAAAGCCATCACTAGCTTCAGGTATGGCTGGATCTAGGAGCTTAGGTGCTGCCATCAGTGCTTAGTTTCTCTTTCTGTTAAACCACCTTCCTCTGTGCGTTGTCCCCATTCTCAGATGGCTCATCCTTGGTGGTGGCGGTGTGGCCACAACAGCTTAAATTAATAACGTAAGAATGTTAAAAACACTAAAGAAAATGTAACACACCAATTTGTTTTCTATTGGATTACCTTCCAGATTTTACTCATTGCAGCAGCAGTCTTGTGAGGCTATGAAAAGCGAGCACTTGGAGGCAGGCTTCCTGGGTTCAAACCCCAGCCCCACCACTTGCTACCTGGAAGGTTCCTTGGGCCTCTTATTTAAAAGCTCTGTGCCATCAGTTTTCCCTTCTGTCAAATGGGAAAGCACAGGACCTGCCATGTGGGGTTATTGTGGGGATTAAATTAATTCATGTACATGATGCATTTAGCTCCATGTTTTAGCCTATGGTGAAGACACAGTAGATTTTAGCCACTAATTTTTAGATTATCACATATCTGTAAATTGGGTAAATGTGCACATTTGGCTGGGCCTGGTGGCTCACACCTGTAATCCCAGCACTTTGGGAGGCTGAGGCGGGCAGATCACGAGGTCAGGAGTTTGAGACCAGCCTGATCAACGTGGTAAAACCCCATCTCTACTAAAAATACAAAAATTAACTGGGCATGGTGCCGTGTGCCTGTAATCCCAGCTGCTCAGGAGGCTGAGGCAGAAGAATCGCTTAAACCCGGGAGGTGGAGGTTGCAGTGAGCCGAGATCACGGCATTGCACTCTAACCTGGGCAACAGAGGTGAGACTCCGTCTCAAAAAAATAAAAAAAGTGCACATTTTGTGTTGTCCTTTTTTGTTTAATAATTCACTTTGCTGAGTCCACTTTATCCTTTGAACCTGATTTAGCCCACAGTTTGAGCTGTGGAGTGGTGACCTGGCCTCTTGGTGAGTTCCGGGTCCCCGTGGGACTGTGTGCTTTGCCCTTCTGGGTTCTGTGGAAGGAACTTGTTAGTTCCTCTGCTGCTGGATGAGGTTGTTTGTTTCTTAGAGCTGCCTGAATGAAATGCCACAAACTAGGTAGCATAAAACAACAGAAGGGTATCCTCTCATAGTTCTGGAAACCAGAAGTCTGACAAGTCTGAAACCAAGCTGTCAGCGGGGCTGTGCTGCCCTTGAGGCTCCAGCCAAGACCCCTTCTGTGCCTGTCTCCTGGCTTCTGGTGGCTGCCAGAATCCTTGGTATTCCTTGTGGTATGGACGCATCACCCTAATCTCTGCTACCCTGAGCTCCTGGTGCTCTCCCTGTATGTGTTTCTGTGTCTTCACATGGTTTTTTTATTTTGTTTTTTTGAGACGGACTCTCACTCTATCGCCCAGGCTGGAGCTCAGTGGCTCTATCTTGGCTCACTGCAAGCTCTACCACCCAGGTTCACGCCATTCTCCTGCCTCAACCTCCCAAGCAGCTGGGACTACAGGTGCCCGCCACCACGCCCGGCTAATTTTTTGTATTTTTAGTAGAGACGGAGTTTCACCGTGTTAGCCAGAATGGTCTCGATCTCCTGACCTCATGATCTGCCCACCTCGGCCTCCCAAAGTGCTGGGATTACAGGCGTGAGCCACGGCGCCTGGCTCTTATAAGGATACCAGTCACTGGATTTAGGACCCACCCTAATCCAGTATGACCTCATCTTAATTTAACTTTTAAATCTGTAAAGACCCTATTTCCTGATAAGGTCACCTTCTGATGTTCTGGGTAGACATGAATTTTGGCGGGGATGGGATGGGGTTGGGGCACTATTCAGCTGAGAGTAGGGAGTGAGAAATGCTGCCCAGAGCTTGAGCACCATCTCTGGAGCCTCATCCAAGGAAGCTTCTGGATTTAGGGAGGTCAGAATCTCAGATTTATCCAAAGCCAGTATGACTCCCACCCCTGTCAGAAAAAGGATGTCTTCCCAAGGCACGACTCTGATTCAAGTGGATTCACTACCTAACTATAAAAACAAAACTGGCCAGGCACGGGCCTCACGCCTGTAATCCCAGCACTTTGCCCAGCACTTTGGGAGGTCGAGGTGGGTGGATCATCTGAGGTCAGGAGTTCGAGACTAGCCTGGTCAACATAGTGAAACCCTGTCTCTACTAAAAGTACAAAATTAGCCGGGCATGGTGGCAGGCGTCTGTAATCCCAGCTACATGGGAAACTGAGGCAAGAGAATCGCTTGAACCCAGGAGGTGGAGGTTGCAGTGAGCCGAGATCATGCCATTGCACTCCAGCCGGGGCAACAAGCATGAAACTTTGTCTCGAAAAAACAAAACAAAACAAAAAACAAAACCAACAGAACCCACACAACACCCCTCTTCATGCCAGAAACACACCTATTTTCAGCAAGAATTTCACTTTTTTTTTTTTTTTTTTTGAGATGGAGTCTCGCTGCCCAGGCTGGAGTACAGTGACACGACCTCGGCTCACTGCAACCTCCACCTCCTGGGTTCAAGCAATTCTCCTGCCTCGGCCTCCTAAGTAGCTGGGACTACAGGCGCGCGCCACCATGCCCGGGTAATTTTTGTATTTTTAGTAGAGACGGGGTTTCACCATGTTGGCCAGGCTGGTCTTGAACTCCTGACCTCAAATAATCCACTGGCCTCAGCCTCCCAAAGTGTTGGAATTACAGGCGTGAGCCACTGCGCCTGGCTTAAGAATTTCACTTTTAAGCAGTTTCTAGATTCACGTTCTGATGTCGCCTTAGTTCATTGGGCCCCTTACAGTATGTAACCGATTAGACCAGTACAGTCTTTTTGTTTGGGGCTAGAAAAATTCATACAGATACTGGGAGACATGCTTTGATCGTTTAAATTTGACTTTCCTATTTAAAAGTATTTGGCTTAAGGATTTCTTACATGTTCAAGGCTTTAAAAAACTGGATTCTTCCCAGCCTCTGAGTTGGTTGGGTTCTTGGAGTGGTGTCCTTTGTCTTTGGGTCCCTAGGACCTAACAAATGAGGCTGGCTTCTAAATGGTGTGTTGTAGAAGAAAGAGGGTTTTCTAATGAGTGTGGGAAGCCAGAGGCATCATCAGCCCGGCCGGAGAAAGTTCCCTCTCCATTTCCAAGCCTGTTACTGGATAGCCTGAGCCAAGAGAATAGTGGCCTGATTTTAAAAGAATGAGAAGGCCCAGAAGAAACTGACTCTACAGTGTAACGTGAGCTGGTGAAGCAGTCAAGGTTAGACAGGAAATTTTAATTACGCTGGACTTATCTGGAGGCCTCTTTCAAAGGGAAAGGCAGCCACTTAAAGGCAGGACCCCAATGCAACATCTTAAAATGCAGCTGCGAGGTTTTTGCAGCATACTAAAAGCTTGTGTTTCAATTCCCCAAAGAGAGGGTGGGAAGAGGAACATTTGGCTATGGGAAAGCTGTCTTTTTCTTAAGAATCTGAAACGGTGATGTCATGGATGTCCTGCCAGTGCCAGAGTTCCGTATTACCAAGACACCAGTGAAACCTAAAAAGGTGAGGCTGTCGTGGAATCCTTCATTTCTCATCCCCTCTTGTCTCCCAGTTTCTTTTTTTCCTCCTTAGTCTTGTCTCTAAAGAAGGGAGAAGTGGGTGTAGATTTGGAAGGCTGGGAATTTTCCAAAGAGGTAAAGTGAGCCTCTTAGGGAGGCTTACTGGGGAGGTGGAGGTGAGGCTGCCTGCATACTGGCATCCTAATCTTTTGAGTGAATTGACTTTAAAAATGGGAAAGATGGATGGAAATAAAAGGAAGAAGTTAAGTGCTTTCTCTTTCCTTGGAGAAAGGCAAGAGGTACTGACTTGTCCTGCCTGTAGCTTCAGTCAACAGTGATCACCTTAGATGTGAAATTTTCTCACCTGCACTGGAGTTTGTACATTTGACAATTTTGAATTGGGGGATAGGATAAGAGGACCTAGGGTTTGTCTGAATTCTGGAGGATAGCTTTAGGTCAGCCTTCTGTTTTCGCTCTTAGTCTCTGGCAGAAAGACCCCATGACTTGGAACTGTGTCTTAGACTGGTTTAAGTGCTGGCTGCTTTTACTTGCTGGTACGCATGATTAACCCATGTAGGAGGAGCTGGAAGGAGCTTCCACAGTTGCTGGTGGGTTTATCTTTGTAGGGAGTTCCCTCTTCCTCCTCATTCCTTGCTCCCCACCTCCCTCTCCCTGGGATGTCTCTTCCACCATCCTTGTTACAGAGCCATTGAATTTTATGAGAATTTGAATAATGGGAATTTGAAGTTGAGTGATGAAAACAGTTTATTAAAGTCTTACATTATACAAAAGAGAAAAGTCCTTTCCCCTTCTTCCTTGCAAGATTATTAAAAGTGCCTGATTTCAAAGCTGTAAGGTCCAGGAAACTCTAACTTTTTTTTTTTTTTTTTTTCTTTTCTCAAGACAGGGTCTTGCCATGTTGCCTAGGCTGGTCTCGAACTCCTAGGCTCAGGTGATTCTCCTGTCTCAAAGGGATCATAGGCATGGGCTACTTCACCTGGCCAGACATACACACACACACTCTCTCTTCCTTAAATGTTGCATACCAACCAAACTAACTTTATACCCTCAGCTCCGTGGTACACCCTGGACCGACTAGTATACAGGAATACTTCTTCCATTGACCTGCAGGGTGTTTGATTGGCATTGGGCTATGTTCTGCATGGGTTCATGGTGTAGCTGAGCTAGTGGGTCTCCAAAGATGTGCCAAATGGCCTAACAGTCCACAAATCAGGTCTTGGGAGCTGGAGGGTGCCAGGCTGTCCACAATTGATGTTCATCTTAGTTAGGAGCCCAGCACACCCTCAGGGCACTGATATCTGGGCTTGGCACATGTTTGTCTTGACCTTTAGGCTTCACAAACCTCTGTATATAATGTGCAACCTCACACACTCACACATGCCTACCTGCGTGCTTACACACTAGCTCACTCCCACAGCCACTCTTCGGGTGAGGCTGTCGTGGACTCACCTGTCGTGACTCACTGCCCTTGGCCTCCTCCACATTTTACAGTCCTCCCAGAACACACCTCTATAGCCTCCTCCTGCTTCTGCGTTCCCTGACTGTTGGTGGCCAAAGGGCATCATTGATCCTAAATCCTAGACGCTTCTTGGCAGGGGACACACCTTGAGTTATTGGAGCATGGACCATGATTCTCCATTCCCAGCAAGATGAAACCTGACCTGTGGTCCATGACCTGCCAAGACATGGCCTTCCATGTTCCAAGGCTGCAGAGGTTCTGTGGTACCTCCAGTCCAACTGGTAAACAGGAATACTTCTTCCACTGACCTACAGGGACTTTGATTGGCATGGGGCTACGTTATGCATGGGTTCATATTGTGGCTGAGCTAGTGGGTCTCTGAAGATGGGCCAGATGACCTAAGAGTCCACTTAGGTCTCCTCCAGTGTTCCCAGCTCTGGGCTCCTCTGGCCAGCACTGTCCATATGTCTGCTAGTGTGTGCTCCTGTGGTACCATATCATGATGATGATGACGATGATCACCATGCCCCTTTCCAGCCTGCTGTGAGCTATTCATTCACGCATTCATTTTTTCATTCATTTAACTAAGCACCTGCCAGGTGCCAGATTATACATACTTGTATAATCTGGAAGGGTCTTGGCCCTTGAGAAGCTCGACAAATGCTGACAGCAAGCTGGATGTAACATGATGCTGTTTGGCCGGGAGGGATGTCACTCCCCGAGAAGCCACCCACCACCTACATACAGGACACTCTAGTAGCTGAGCAGATCCTGAGAGGATGTGGGGGTTGGGGACACTCTGACCTCAGGCTGCTGCGTTCAAAGCAGGGGCTCCTGGTCGTTCTGGGCACAGCCATGGAGGAGCAGCCACTGAGGATTGTGAAGGGATTCAGGCCCTGGGTGGAGGTAGCAGTGAAGGCCCTCGGGATGAACCTCCTGGAGACAGAGAATGGGGGCTGAGAACTTGATCTGGGTGGTGCGTGCTTGACCTTGGATGGCAGAAGGAGGGCAGTGAGGGCTCAAGGAAAGGAAGCTGCAGCCGTCGGGAAGCAAGAGCCTTCTCATGGTGGGAGTTAGTACTATTGTTATTATTTTTTGAAACAGGTTCTCTCTCTGTCTCCCAGGCTGGAGTGCAGTGGCACGATCTTGGCCCACAGCAACCTCTGCCTCCTGGGCTCAAGTGATCCTCCCACCTTAGCCTCCTGAGTAACTGGGACTACAGGCATGACCACCACGCCTGGCTAATTTTTGTATTTTTTTGTAGAGACGGGGTTTTGCCTTGTTGCCCAGGCTTGTCCTGAGCTCAAGTGATCCGCCCGCCTCTGCCTCCCAAAGTGTTGGTTACAGGCGTGTGCCACTGCACCTGGCCATGATCGGAGTTACTGAGAAATGGAACGAAAGGTCTTGCAAGGTGGTGAGCTGCTTTCTCTGGAGTTTCACTGGAAGGGAGGTGCTCTGACACCCTGGTGTGAGAGGCTTGCAGTTAGGAAGGGCCGAAAGCTTATGGAGGGTAGGAGATGGGCTGTCTGACTTTCGAGTCTCTTTCTAGGCCATGGGTGGGCAAACTTGCTTGTAAAGGGCCAGATAATCCGTCTGTTTGGCTTTGGGCCCTAAGGTTTCTGTTGTCCCTCTGCAGCCTGCTATTGTGATATGAAAGCAGCCACAGGCAATATGCAAATAGATTGGCGTGGCTGTGTTCCTGTAACACTTGGTGAGCATGATTTGGCCTGCATGCCGATGTTAGCCAGCCCCCATGCTAGGCAGTCGCTTTAGAATCTTGAATCCAGAGCCTGGTCTCATTTGTCCCCTTTCTCACTTCTTGGCCTTTCCTCCCATCAGTGGCCTCAGGTCCAGAGGGGACACGGTGGAAGCCTGGTGTCCCCCCAGTTGGGTAGGCAGCGTAGTGAGGCCTGAGTTCCAGGACCCCAGAGCTGCTTTTAGAAGATTAGCACTGGAGAAGGAGCAGGACCTGCATCTGCTTCTTCTGCGGGCTGAGGAGGCCTGGCAGCTGGCACTCGCAGCTGAAGTCCTAGGGTAATACTCCCCACCCTAGGAAGGCTTGCCTTCCTGTGGCTTCCCCTGAGAGGTGGTCCCTGGTATGTTTGAGCTTAAAAACTCCCAATGAAAAAGACAAATGAGGCCAGGAGTGGTGGCTCACGCCTGTAATCCCAGCACTTTGGGAGGCCGAGGTGGGTGGATCAGAAGGTCAGGAGCTTGAGACCAGCCTGGTCAACATGGTGACACCCCGTCTCTACTAAAAATACAAAAATTAGCAGACTGTTGTGGCAGGCGCCTGTAATCCCAGCTACTCGGGAGGCTGAGGCAGGAGAATCACTTGAACCCTTGGAAGCAGAGGTTGCAGTGAGCCAAGATTGTAGCACTGCACTCCAGCCTGGGCAACAGAGTGAGACTCTGTCTCAAAAAAAAAAAAAAGACAAATGCAAAACAAAAGTTAATTAGCCTTGGGTGTCTGCTTACTTGAGCCCCGTGTTTGGAGCAGGAGCTCTTGACCTCCGGTCTTGGAACTCTCACCAATCGTGTGTGGAGTTGCACTCTCACACCTGCTGGGAGACCTTGCTTCTCAAGGGAGTGTACGGCTCCTCACTCCAGGAAAATTTGAGATCTACTGGTTTGGAGGGAAATGGGAGATAAGAATCTTATGACTTGACCGGGCGTGGTGGCTCAAGCCTGTAATCCGAGATGGGCGGATCACAAGGTCAGGAGATCGAGACCATCCTGGCTAACGTGGTGAAACCCCGTCTCTACTAAAAAATACAAAAAACTAGCCGGGCGAGGTGGCGGGCACCTGTAGTCCCAGCTACTCGGGAGGCTGAGGCAGGAGAATGGTGTAAACTGGGGAGGCGGAGCTTGTAGTGAGCTGAGATCTGGCCGCTGCACTCCAGCCTGGGTGACAGAGCGTGACCCCCTTTCAAAAAAGAAAAAGAAAAGAATCTTATGACTTACGGAAAACTTATTTTTCATTATCAAATTATAATATTCCCCATTTAAAATTTCCTTTAAAACAGTAAAGTTCTTTAGGAAGCAGAGAGTGGAAGCCGATGCTGTTCTGGTCCCAAGGGTCCCCTCCAGCTGGTTGGATGCATGTTCTTACACAAGATTGTAAGAGACGATCTATGCTGTTCTGCCCGTATTACTTGGGAGGCCTTTGGCTCAAGTGATGGAAAACTCTGCCCCAAACTCACTAATGAATAAAGAAATGGATCATCTCATGGATGAGGGCATCCAGAGGACAAGGGTGGCCTTGGGGCAATGGTTGGTTGCTGCTGTCATCCAGGACTTGGGTTCCATCCTCTGTCCTCTGCCACGCTCTGTGCTGGCATCAAAGTAGCAAGGTGTGAGGTTCCCCGAGTCACATCAGCTGCAACAAAATCCAGAGGCAGGAAAGACTTAGGATTCTTCTAAACAATGAGGAAATTAGAGTGTAGGCAGCTAGAAGTAAAAAAAAAAAGATAGAAAGAAAAACATAAACAATGAGGAAATCTTCCTCTGTGTGTGCCCCAAGCTGGCCTCTGGCACCCCATCACCAGCACCGGGTCACGGGCCCATCCAGGGTGGTTTCTGTTCCCTGAGGGGTGTAGCCAAAACAGGGCTCTGTTAGTGAGGAAGGAGAGGTGGGTTTTTACTGAATCGTGTTCCATGGCTCTTTTCTGTCCATCTGTGCGTTTTGTTTTTGTTTGTTTGTTTTGTTTTTTGAGACAGGGTCTCGCTTTGTCACCCAGGCTGGAGTGAAGCGGTGCGATCATGGCTCACCGCAGCCTCCACTTCCTGGGCTCAAGCCATCCTTCTGCCTGAGTCCCCCCCACCTCAACACCTGGCTAGTTTTTTCTTCTTTTAGTAGAGATGGAGTTTCACCATGTTGCCGAGGCTGGTCTCAAACTCCTGGGCTCAAGCAGTCTGCCCAACTTGGCCTCCCAATGTCCATCTGTGTTTTTGTTGTTGTTGTTGTTGTTGTTTGAAGCAGTCTTGCTCTGTCACCCAGGCTGGAGTACAATGGCAAGATCCTGGCTCATTGCAACCTCCGCCTCCTGGGTTCAAGTGACCCACCCCCCCAGCCTCCTGAGTAGCTGGGATTATAGGGTGTGCTACCACCCCAGCTCATTTGTGTTTCTGTATACATGGGAGGGTCTTTTGATGTCGGGCTTGGTTTCTGAAGGCCAGGCAGGGAGCAGCCCATTCCTGGGGGCTCCCGAAGACCAAATGCAGAGGTCTTTCCTGCAGAACGTCTGTCATTTTCACTGGGATTCCCTGTGATTTTTCTCTTGCCCATGGGAGTGGACCCACAGCTAGGAGTGCTATTTGTGCATCTGGTGCTGGGTAGGCTGTCTGTGTCGACCACTCCCTAGGCCAGCTTTTAGTGAACCCCCCCTTCCATCTCTTGTCGCCCTTCCACCCTCCAAAGAGCCTGGCATGATGGGCACGCCCCCTGGCTTTGGAGGACTGATCATTCCGCCTCACCCTCCTGGCAGGTCACTGTCTTGGAAAACTGTTGGCTGCTACCCCATGTCCCCCCAGACCCCCTCCCCAAAACTTTTATTCTTTTTCTCATCGGGGTGCCATGCCTCTGATTTCGTCTCCTCTTAGAAGGGGCTGCAGGAGTTGCCATGCCTTGAGGGTCCTCATTCCTTTAGTGGCTCCTGGGCTTCTGTGGCTAAGGGCCCTTCTGTTGGCTTGGAGGCATTTGTACAAGTCATGTGTGAGCATGTGTTACAGGGTGTTCTGGGCTGGTTTTCTTTTCTTTCTTTTCTTTTTTTAATTTTTGAGACAGAGTCTCACTCTATTGCCCAGGCTGGAGTGCAATGGCGCGATCTCGGCTCACTGCAACCTCCGCTTCCTGGGTTCAAGCAATTCTCTGCCTCAGCCTCCCGGGTAGCTGGGGTTACGGGCTCCCACCACCATGCCCGGTTAATTTTTTGTATTTTTAGTAGAGATGGGGTTTCACCATCTTGGCCAGGCCGTCGTGATCCACCTGTCTTGGCCTCCCAAAGTGCTGGGATTACAGGCGTGAGCCGCTGCGCCTGGCCTAATTATTATTATTATTTTTTTTAAGAGATAGGTCTTACTATGTTGCCCAGGATGGTCTTGAACTCCTGGGTTCAAGTGATCCTTCTGCCTCAGCCTCCCAAAATGCT
Organism: Rhinopithecus bieti; assembly: GCF_001698545.2. Taxonomy (NCBI): domain Eukaryota; kingdom Metazoa; phylum Chordata; class Mammalia; order Primates; family Cercopithecidae; genus Rhinopithecus; species Rhinopithecus bieti. The sequence continues at coordinate 444,244 of NW_016808231.1, read as the reverse complement.
GGGATTCGAGGTGCAAGCCACCATGCTGGCCTGCTTTTATTTTTTTTTAGTCTTAGCCTAGCACACCCTAATCCCCAATTGCGTTGCTGAATGAAGGTAAAGTCTTTGGTTTTGCAGCTCAGACCTGGATTACCAGTGACAGCGGCAGCCTCCTTCCAGGCCAGGCAGAGCCCTGAAGCGGGCCGGGCGTCCACATCCAAGGCAGACACGCCCTCAGCCCTATGCCACGGATCAGGTTTTCAGGAAGCAGGAGGATGTTCAGGACTTACAAATGACCTCGTGCCCAAGGCTGGCCACTTTGCCCCTTCCGGGTGGTGAAACAGCAGAGGCCCCCACCCCACAGGGCCGTGGCTGATCCTAGCTCTAGGGTTAGACATCTCCATCCCCAGGTTTCCCCAGCACCCCTCACTGAGCACCCATTGTGCCTTGGGACAGCCCTGATCAAAAACATCTGGCTGCTCACAGCCCTCACTCTTTGCCCATGGGGACCCAGCGAACTCTCTTGCGGCCTTGGGGAAGTGCTGGCCTCTGATGCTGTCCTGTTTGCCTTTGGTGCTGACAGGTCTCTGCCTCCTCTCTAAATGCCTCATGCTCTCCACCCTGTGATGGCTGACTTCATGGAGCACTGGGTGTCCCTAATGCCACCTAGGGGCCCCACTGGCAGAGCCGACTGTGTGCAGGGCTGTGCTTAGCGATTTCCACATGGGAACTCATGCTTCACGACACTCCAAAGTGGGTATGATATCAGACCCCATTTCACAGATGAGGAAACTGAGGCACAGAGAAGCCAGGGAACTCACCTAAAGTCACACACCTTGTAAGCTGTAGAGCTGGGAATTGAATGAACCCAAGTGGCCTGCACTCTTGTCCAGTGTCGCATGCCCGTCTCACTAATGTCATTGCTACCTCCCAGCTTTCCAGCCTCCAAATCTTGGCCTTCCTTGACACCATCCCCTGCATAGCCAGGCAGGGCCTTGCCTGGCACAGTCTCTGCAGGCAACCTGACCTCCAGGCCCTGTTGGACCACCTGCCCTGAACCTGTAGCAGCTGCCTCAGACCTGGCCTCCACCATCTGTCCAACATGTTTTAGCTGGATGGACCTCACCAGAGCCCAGATCTCATTACCTTGCTTCCCTCTTCAGAAGTTATTTTGAGTTAGGGTGGGGCAATATACAACATTCAGTAGCTCCCTATTGCCCAAGGAAAAAAGTCTAGACTCCTCATTTGAACCCTTAAGGCCCTCTCCAGTCGGCTGTTACAGTCTTCTCTCTCTCTGGTTCCCCCCGCCCAGGCCTTGCTCTCACTGAGCTGAATGGCCCCCACAGCCTCCTATAACCCTGCAGTTCCTAGTTAATTACACTTAGGTCTGTCCATTGTCTGTTATTGCTGATTCGCTCTCTTCTTTTCTCGTCTTCTTTTCTCTTCTTTTTTTTTTTTTTTTTTTTGAGATACTATTTCACTCTGTCACCCAGGCTGGAGTACAGTGACATGATCTTGGCTTACTGCAACTTCTGCCTCCTGGGTTCAAGCTGTTCTCCTGCCTCAGCTTCCTAGTAGCTGAGATTACAGGCATATGCCACCATGCCTGGCTAATTTTTGTATTTTTAGTAGAGATGGGGTTTCACCATGTTGGCCAGGCTGGTCTTGAACTCCTGACCTCAGGTGATCCCCACCCACCTCAGTCCCGCAAAGTGCTGGGATTACAGGCGTGAGCCACTGTGCCCTGCTGGTTATTGCTGATTCTTATGAAGCTCCCACCCGCTCCAGAGTTTCCCTGGGAAAGCAGAGACAGAATGTTCATGGCCAAAAGTGGCTAACCTCTTCCAGCAGTCCCCATGCCCAGCCCAGGGCTGGGCCCAGGACCATGGCAGAGTAGGCACCTTGACCTCTGTGGAGGCTTCTGAGCTCTGCCGGCTGCAGCTGCACTGAGGCCCTGATGACTGTTGAGAGGAGCCGCACAGCTCCCCGTGGCCATGGGAGGTCATGTGAGCCTTCAGTGGGGTCATGCGGTTCCCTCCAGCAGAGCCACTGACCCACACGGGCACACACCTGTAAGTGAGACCTGGAAAAAGGTAAGTGACCACCTTCTCAGGTTGTGCACAAGACCTCGTGACCACTCGGTGTGCAGTCATGGCCTTAATTAGGGCACTCATGTTCCAGCCCAGTGTTCTTTCCACTGAGGGCTGCTGGGTTTAAGGTGGTGTGGGCCTGGAGTGGGGAACGCAGGAAAAGGTCCTTCTGGCAGCAGTGGGTGGAGAGGAAATGACGAGAGCTGCATGGGTGGCAGCCCAGGGCGTCCTTGTCTCCCACTTGGGGTGATGGCCGAGTGCCCCGTAGTCTGCTTCTGTTGGGCTGCTGCCCTGGCCTGCTCTGAGACCTGTGCCCCCTGGGCCGCTGCACACCCCCTCGTTAGGGCCTCCCACTGGCCGTTTCCTTCCCTGACCTTGGCACTGCTGGAACTGCACCAGGCACAGCCCGAATGGAGTCTAGTGTGGAAACCCCGTGTTGTTTGGGAACATCTGTTCCCTGATATCCACAGGGCTCCTGGGAATGCCAGAAGAACTAGGTTTCCAGGGGCCCTTCCGACCCAGTTTCCTGGCCCCTCAGGACTCTCCTATCAGAACTTTTTTTTTTTTTTGAGATGGAGTTTTGCTCTTGTTGCCCAGGCTGGAGTGCAATGGTGCGATCTCGGCTTACTGAAACCTCCGCCTCCCAGGTTCAAGTGATTCTCCTTCCTTAGCCTCCCAAGTAGCTGGGATTACAGACACCCACCACCATGCCCGGCTAATTTTTGTATTTTTAGTAGAAACGGTTTTTACCAGGTTGGCCAGGCTGGTCTTGAACTCCTAACCTCAGGTGATCCACCCGCCTTGGCCTCCCAAAGTGCTGGGATTACAGGCGTGAACCACTGCGCCTGGCTTCCTATCAGAACTTTTATGCAGACCTGGCAAGGTGGCTCACTCCTGTAGTCCTGGCACTTTGGGAGGCCGAGGCAAGAGGATTGCTTGAGTCCAGGAGTTCAAGACCAGCCTGAGCAATGTGGCGAAACTCTGTCTTTACAAAAAAATGTGAAAAACTAGCTGGGCATAGGAGGTATGTACCTGTGGTCCCAGCTAGGCAGGAGGCTGAGGCGGGAGGATTGCTTGAACCTGGGAGTTGGAGGCTGCAGTGAGCTATTATCACACTCACTGCAGTGAGTGCATAAGCCGAGTGTTTGGGGCACAAGGTGAGCTGGGAGCTCATTGGACAAAAGTGGCTATGAGTGGTTTGATTGGATGATGAAAACTTTAGGTCAAAGCTTTTGTGTCTCTGAGTCCCTTGGCCCTTTTTCAGAGCCTGCCCACCCTCACTCTGCATGCAGCTAGAGCATTGGAGTGACTGTTTCCCAGCCCACAGCTGGATGGATAGGAAGGAGGAGCAGGTGATTTGACAGCTGGGGAGGACCCACACAACCAGAGAAAACTAGAAACTCAGAGAACCTTGCAGGCAGGGATGTAGGGAGGAGGGACTACAGTCCTGTGACCTTAGGGAGTCCCTGAGGCTCATCTAGATAGGCACAGCTGGGGACACCCATAGGTTAACCCCAGGAGGGCCCCTGAGAAGACCACCTGCCGGTGGGCGTAGTCTATGTCGCCCTTCTCTGCCTTGAACGTGTCCAGGGTGTGGCACGTTGAATGTGATATGGGGGGCTTGTGAAAATACAGGCTGTGATTCAGCAGGTCTGGGGGTCTCGGTGGAACTTGAGACTGCATTTCTAATACCCCTGGGTGACCATGATGCTCTGGTCTGGGGACCTCACTTTGTGGGGCCAGAGCCTGGCTATTGAAAAAGGCAATGCATGATTTCTATTCCAAGCCTTTCTGTGTGAAGAGAAGCAGGTGCTCTTGTGTCCTGGTGTCCCTGAGGTGCAGGCAACCTCCTCCCATCACTAAGGCGTGTTCTGGGGCACTGCTACCCTCCTGAGAACACACTATCTGAGGAATCCCTGGGGACTTTCCAACAGCTGAGCCTCTGGTGGACAAAGGCCGGCCAGCTTCTTTCTCCATGAATGGCAGGATAATTTCTGGTAGGGAAGTTGGAAAACCAAGAAAGCCCAGGGGCGCTGCACAGTGGAAGCCAAGAGAGTAAGTGACTGACTCACGGGCCTGAAACCGGGAAGATGCTGGAGACCAGCCATTGTCCCTTGCTGCTGTCCTTTTGCTAGCTGGCCCTGGGTGGGGTTGGGGTCAGAGTCACCTCGGGGATCTCGGGGATCCACCTTTGGCGGATCTGGGGGCTTTCCCAGGCAGTGGGCACGCACAGCAGCAGATGATCAAGTGACCCAGGCAGTCGCACCTCGCTCCACTGCTCAGTGGTGGCCTCAACTATTAGATGAGTTGAGAAGCCTTTTCCAGGGGGCCTGGGGAGGCAGTCTTTATCCTCTGATAGGGCTGGGCCCTAAGAGTCACTCAGGAGGCTTTGTGGAGCAGCAGCACAAACAGTGACCACGGCAGGTGGTGGGTTTGGGTTTTCCCCAGAAGGCTAAAGATGAGGCTGTCTGGGACAAGCTGGGTGTGAGCAGCTTGTTAGAGTGGAAGCCCTGGGAACTGTCTGCTTCCTCATGACCACAGCCAGGTGCTGCTTTAAAAAATTAGGCTTCTCACTGATAGCTTATCTGGGCCCATGTGCTGTGCAAGGGGATGATTTCCTTTGGGCCCCTTGACCACTCTGCAAGACACACAAGGCTCATGGCACTCTCGGGTTACAGATGGGGCCAAGTCTCTCCCAAGAGGGTGGTGAGGCTGGTTTAGAATCATACCAAGTGCCAGTGGAACCAGAGTCTCCCCGTAACAGAGTCTGGAGAATATAAAGATGAAAGGGACTGAGCGTGGTGATACATGCCTGGAGTTCCAGCCCCTTGGGAGGATCGCCTGAGCCCAAGAGTTCTGGGCTTTCTGTGTTCTGTGCCCATCAGGTGCCCACACTGAGCTCAGCATCAATACGGTGACTTCCCAAGAAGGAGGTGGGGTTAGGGGGGATCACCAGGCTGCTTAAAGAGGGGTGAACTGGCCCAGGTCAGAAGCAGCAGGTCAAAACTCCAGTGCTAATCAGCAGTGGGATTTCTCCTGTGAATAGCCACTGCACTCCAGCCTGGGCAACATAGCGAGGCCCTATCTCTAAAAAGTAACAATAACAAAGATGAAAGGGACTGAGAAAATGGAAAATTTGGGAAAAGACCACAAGTCCACAAGAAAACTCTAGGATGCAAACAGGGCTGCAGGGTTTTTTTATGAGTAGTTTTCCTTTACTATTCTGGGGTTGTCTTTTTTTTTTTTTTTTTTTTTTTTTTTT
>NW_016808231.1:368660-438310 GCF_001698545.2 Rhinopithecus bieti | reverse complement strand
GTGAGACTGAGTTTCACTCTATCACCCAGGCTGGGGTGCAGTGGTGCGATCTCGGTTCATTGCAACCTCCGCCTCCAGGGTTCAAGCAATTCTTGTGCCTCAGCCTTCCAACTAGCTGGGATTACAGCCCACCACTATGCCTGGCTAATTTTTGTATTTTTAGTAGAGACGGGGTTTTACCATGTTGGCCAGGCTGATCTCGAACTCCTGACCTCAGGCAATCCGCCCGCCTCAGCCTCCCAAAGTGCTGGGATTACAGGTGTGAGCCACCACGCTTGGTCTATTCTGGATTGCCTTTAATTAAAAATATATATGTATATGGATTAAAGTTTAAATTTTAGGGAAAAAACGAGCTAAGATGTTGGCAGAGAAGGAGCTGGGAGCTCACGGGACTCCAGTAAGCCTGACAGCATTTGAAAGGTGTAGGCTATGGGGAGAAAAAGGAAAGATGGTGATCATTTGAAATAAGGAGGGAGGGATCCAGGGTTAGGCCAAGCTTGTGGGGAGAAAGCAGGCCCTGGTCAATTGGGCCCAGGGCTGGGGCTCTGTGAGGCCTCACTGGGGCCAGGGCCTCCCTCCCCAGGCCTCCCGCTTCCAGGTGCTCCAGGGCTGGGAAGGGCATCTTTGCCCAGGGGAGGGGTGCCAGGTGTGCTATTCCATGGGGTTCTCTTTCTACGTGGCTGGATTCCAAATTGCAAGGAATGTGATAGCATTTTCATGGAAGGAGAGGGAGCAACACACCTTTCAAGAATGAAGAAAACAAATCCACCTTCATTTGCCTTTCCCAGAGGCTCAAAAGTTTGGTGTAAGATCTCCTGTTTGCAGGTAACCTTGTCTTAAGGGACTTTCACACTGCGGTTGCTTGGAGAACCTTCTAGCAGGTTACAGATAAGTGTTCCCCCTTCCCCCCAGTGTGTTTGGCCCTGGACCCTACCTGGGAGGCTGAGCCCCTCACCCCCAGCTTCCTTCAGCCACACCTGCCTGTGTGATGAGCACATTGAGGATTCTTTATCTTGTTTATTTTCCTTTATCTTTCAAATACCTTAACTCCAGTACAAAAAATGACAGGGTCCTGTGGTCCCACCTACTCAGGAGGCTGAGGCAAGAGAATCGCTTGAACCCCGAAGGCAGATGTTGTAGCGAGCTGAGATTGCACCACTGCACTCCAGCCTGGGCAACAGAGGGGGATTCCATCTCAAAACCCAAACAAACAAAACAAATACCTAACTCCAGTTTCTGTCTTTGTGAACTGTTTTGGAGGGGCAACCTTGGCATGATGAGGACTGACCTAAAAATCAAGTCTCACTTCCCTAAAACCCAACTCCTCTGGCCACAGCACCCAGCCTGGGGCAGAGCTGCGGGTTAGGGGGCCAGGCTGGGGGCCCTCTTTAGGCCTGGTGATCTTGTGCTGATCGGCCTTGGCGGGCCTGTTTCTCCATCAGCCAGACAGCACCACCCCCCTCAGAGGAGCCTTGAAGGATTACATCAGATGACATTTATCTGAAGGGCATGGCTGGCGAGACTGTTTCTCTGAATGTCTGCTAGGCGGTAACATCAGCATTCCTCTTGGCGAACAATGACTTCCTTTGCATATGTCGGTAGCCACGGGTCCATGCTTTGAGGCCACAATCAGAATCCACAAATATTCAGAAACATGACTTCTATCATTTCTGTCTACATCTTGAGACATAATTGCCAAATGTCTAACTCTCACAACAGTGACCTGGACATGGGGACACTGAGCACACACTGTGCTTTCTCTAGCCCCTTCCAAGTTCACGGGCACATCGTTCCTACTATACTTGAAAGCTTAGCGTCTGCTTGAAACCCCAGGTTCATTCTGATCCCTATGAATTCACTTACTTCAGTTTTCACCATCTATGAAGCGGGGCTACTAATAACCACTTCACAGCACTGCTGTGTTCAGTGAGGTAATTTAGGACAGTGCCTGGCACTTCTAAGCTCTCAGGCACCCATTAAGGCAGGCGGCTGTGATTAATTCTTCACAGGACTGTTGTGAAGATCAAAAGGATCAGTGCATGAGACAATGCCTTGTGAACTGCAAAGCCGACCAGTTTTAGTTACTACATGTTTGGAACCCTGTTGTGTGCCGTGCCCTGTGTAGACATCAGGCATTTTGAGAGAAGCGGATAAAATAGTGAGATGATAAAGACGTGAGGTTTTTCCTGCCTGTCTTGCAAATCCAGGCCCTAAAGGAAATGACTGTAGACAAACCCTCCAAGGGTCACTTTGAAGAGAGAAAGACAGGTTTCTGGTGTATATATTCTGGCTCCATAGGAGAGAGGGTGCCACTGATGTGGTAGCTTTATTATTTTTTTCTTTTTGTTTGTTTGGTTGGTTGGTTGGTTTTTTCTTTTTTGAGACGGAGTTTCATGCTTTTGCCCAGGCTAGAGTGAAGTGGTGCAATCTCAGCTCACTGCAACCTCTGTCCCCTGGGTTCAAGCGTTTCTCTTGCCTCAGCCTCCTGAGTAGCTAGGATTATAGGCGCCTACCACCACACCCGGCTAATTTTTGTATTTTTATTACAGACAGGGTTTTGCCATGTTGGCCAGGCTGGTCTCGAACTCCTGACCTCAAGTGATCCATCTGCCTGGGTCTCCCAAAATGCTAGGATTACAGGCATGAGCCACTGTGCCTGGCGGTTTTTGTTTCTTTTTTTTCAAGATGGAGTCTCACTCTGTCGCCCAGGCTGGAGTGCAGTGGCATGATCTTGGTTCACTGCAACCTCTGCCACCCAGATTCAAGCAATTCTCCTGCCTCAGCCTCTCGAGTAGCTGGGATTACAGGCATGCGCCACTAGGTCCAGCTAATTTTTGTATTTTTCGTAGAGATGGGGTTTCACCACATTGGCTAGGCTGGTCTTCAACTTCTGACCTCAAGAGATCTGCCCACCTCGGCCCCCCAAAGTGCTGGGATTACGGGCATGAGCCACCGCGCCCAGCCTGTGGTAGCTTTAGAGTCCTGCCAGGACTTAAATAAAGGGAACTTGGCTGATGCTTCCAGCAGGAACAAAAGAAAGCAGCCCTGACTGAGCAGCTGGGATTGAAGGGGGTGCTTGGCTCAGGATTCCTTTCTCTCCTGCCCTTCTCCCCTCCACATTACACGGTCACAGCTCCACACTCACTTTATTCCTTTGCCCAGCCGGTGGCTCTCAGCAGAACACCAACGGCCCTTTTCCCTCTACGGGACTTGCCCACTGGGCTGGTGGGCTTCTGTTGCCGGGCACATTCTCTCCAAAGGAGTTGAACCAAATTTTCTTGCCCATTTAAAGAAGTTGGGGCCAGGCCTGGTGGCTCAGGCCTGTATTCCCAGCACTTTGGGAGGCTGAGGCAGGCGGATCACCTGAGGTCAGGAGTTCGAGACCAGCCTGACCAACATGGAGAAACCCTGTCTCTACTGAAAATACAAACACTAGGCGGTGTGGTAGTGGGTGCCTGTAATCCCAGCTACTCAGGAGGCTGAGGCACGAGAATCACTTGAACCCAGGAGGCAGAAGTTGCAGTGAGCTGAGATTGCACCACTGTAATCTGGGCAATAGAGCGAGACTCCATCTCAAAAAAAAAAAAAAAAAGTTGGAATTCCTTCAATATTGCCCTGAGCTTGCCGGGGTCTTTTTTGACATATTTGACCTTTTTGTTAGGCCTGGAAAATGTTGTAGGCTTTGGGACCTGAAAGGAAGGTTTCCCAAGTCTTCTAGATTCCTCTCAGTTTGAACCCCAGAGGTAAAAGGATGACTTTTCTTTTCTCTCTTTTTTTTTTTGAGACAGAGTCTTACTCTGTCACCCAGGGTGGAGTGCAGTGGCACAATCTTGGCTCACTGCAACCTCCACCTTCCAGGTTCAAGCAATTCTCCTCCCTCAGCCTCCCGAGTAGCTGGGACTACAGGTATGGGTATCTGCCACCACACCTGGCTAATTTTTGTATTTTTAGTAGAGACAGGGTTTCGCCATGTTGGCCAGGCTGGTCTTGAGCTCCTGACTTCAGTTGACCCTCCCATCTCGACCTTCCAAAGTGCTGGGATTACAGGCGTGAGCCACCGTGCCCTGCCAGAAGATGGCTTTTCTCATACCCTTCCCTGTGTTGGGGAGAGCCTCTTTCCCCTCACATGCGACAGCCCCTCTGTGTCTGCGGGAGGCTGTGCTAGCTCCGGCTTAGGTGGGCTGGGAGGTCGTCTCCCTGGTCCTTCCTCTCCCAGCTGAGGACAGATTCCTGCCTATTCCCTGACCTTTACTTATCTTCCCATCTGCCTAACCAGTTTATCTCCTGTTCCTGGGTGCTGCTGTCTCCTTTCACCCAGGCTTTTCCGTTCCTCCCTTACTCGCTTCACTCTCCTTCCTTTCTGCTCACTCTTTGTTCATGTCCCAAATGATTCGCTTCTCAAATGCACCACATTCAACACTTCAGCCTTTTCTGCCAATTCTGTTGGAACACGCTGTGTGTGCTGGGCAGTGAGCAGTGGGCAGAAGACGTTTATCCAGAATCTTGGCACTGAAGGGACCTTAGTAGTCACGTTTTTCTTTTTTAAGAGATAGATCTCACTGTGTTGCCCAGGCTGTACTTGACCTGCTGGGCTCAAGCAGTCCTCCTGCCTCAGCCTCTGGAGTAGCTAGGATTACAGGGTCAAGCCACCGTACCCGCCCTTAGTGGTCATTTAACTGGGCCTCCCCTGCTAAGGCTGACTTGACCAGAGAAGTGCTTCTCAGAGGGTTTTCTTGAAGCACTGCATTGCCAAGGTGCATCTTCTCAATGGAAAATCCCCAAATGCAGAGGACTGTGTGGTCAGATGAGTCTGTGCGCTCTGTTTCCCTCTTGTAAGTTTTGGACACATATGGAAGGCTCTGGAAAGTTCCACACTGAACCTGTTTACTTTGGGACTCTGTGTAACAGAGACTGTCCCTCCCAGCTGGTTTGTGCAAGCTCTTTACTTCTCAGGTCTAGTTCCAGTTGGCCGTTTTGCCAGAAGGCACTTCCTTGCACTTAGCTGAAGCCTGTTTCACCCATTTCCATGCAAAGAGCCCAGTTCTGGCACCCTTTGGGCCCCTGGGCAACATCTGAAGGCAGCTTTGCCAAATCCCGCTGGTTCCTTCCACCCTGTCCTTGTGTGGGGTCTTAAGTCCATTCGTCTTCTTGGGTGCTTCCCGCTGACCAGGCCCATGGCCTCCCTGCAGTGTGAGGTCTGCGTGGAGTGGGGCAGGCCATGATGGGGTGGACAGGACTGTGGCCCCTGCATTCGGGATTCAGGACTTTTTGTACTTGCCACTATGATTTATTTTGCCCACAAGTTTTTGGCAGCCTCCCTGACTCACTGTAGCGTCCCAGTCCCCTGAAGGTGTGGTCACAGGTGCAGGTGAGTGCCATTTGTCTCAAAACCTGTGCTAGGGAAGTCAGTTTGTGGGGGTCTCAGTTTTAATACCTTGCTTTTTTTTTTTTTAAAATTGTTTTGAGATAGGGTCTCACTCTGTCACCCAGGCTGGAGTGCAATTGTGTGAACATGGCTCATTGCAGCCTTGACCTCCCAGGCCTGAAATGATCCCTCTGCCTCAGCCTTCTGAGGAGCTGGGACCACAGGCACATGTCACTATGCCTTGCTAATTTTTCTATATTTTTGAAGAGACAGGATCTCACTATGTTGCCCAGGCTGGTCTTGAACTCCTAGGCTCAAACAGTCTTCCCACCTCAGCCTCCCAAAGTGCTGGGATTGGAGGCATGAACCACCGCTCCGAGCCAGTACCTTGCATTTTTTAAAAATTGTGGTAAGATATGCATAATGTGAAATTTAGCTATTTTGTTTTGTTTGAGACAGGGTTGCATGCTGTCACCTAGACTAGAGTGATCACAGCTCACTGTAGCCTCAAACTCTTGTGCTCAAGTGATCCTCCCCCATTGGCCTCCCGAGTAGCTGGGACCACAGATGTGGGCCACCACACTCAGGTACTTTCTTAATTTTTTTGTAGAGATGGGGTCTTGTTTTGTTGCCCAGGCTGATCTGAAACTCCTAGGCTCAAGTGATTCTCCTGCCTGGGCTTCCCAAAGTGCTGGCATAACAGGCCTGACTGACTGCGCCCAGCAAAAATCACCATTTTAGAACATTTTAACCATTTTGAGTATAGAGTTCAGTGGCAACAGCATTGACGTTATTATGCAACCATCACTGTCATCCATTTCCAGAATGTTTTCACCCTCCTAAACTGAAACTCTGTCCCCATTCAACACTAACTCCCCATTCTCTTCCCCAGCCCTTGACAGCCACCATTCTACTTCTGTCTCGATGATTTTGACTACTCTAGGGACCTGATGAGTGAATTCATACAATGAGGTGCCGTTTTTGCGACTGGCTTATTTCACTTGGCACAATGTCTTCAAGGTTCATCCATACTGTAGCCTGGGAGCATGTGTCAGAGTTCACTTCCCTTTCACTGCTAAATGGAATTCCATTGTTTGTATAGATCACATTTTGTCATTGGGCATTTGGATTGTTTCCTCCTTTTGGTGATTGTGAATAATGCTGCTGAGAATACTAGTGTCAGCCGGGCACGGTGGCTCACGCCTGTAATCTCTGCACTTTGGGAGGCTGAGGCGGGTGGATCACCTGAGGTCAGGAGTTCGAGACCAACCTCGCCAACATGATGAAACCCTGTCTCTACTAAAAATACAAAAAATTAGCCGGCCATGGCGGTGGGCGCTTGTAATCCCAGCTACTCAGGAGGCCTGAGGCAAGAGAATCACTTGAACCTAGGAGGTGGAGGTTGCAGTGAGCTGAGATTGCGCCACTGCACTCCAGCCTGGACATCAAGAGTGAAACTCCGTCATAAAAAAGAAAAAAAAAAAGAGAGAGAGAGAGAGAATACTAGTGTCCAGACATCCATTGGATCCTATGGTGATTCTTTGTTTAGGACCTGGCATTTTTCTTTTTTTTTAAGACTGAGTTTCACTCTGTCCCGCAAGCTGGAGTGCAATGGCGCTATCTCAGCTCACTGCAACCTCTGCCTCCTGGGTTCAAGCGATTCTCCTGCCTCTGCCTTCTGAGTAGCTGAGATTACAGGCATGCGCCACCACACCCGGCTAATTTTTTGTATTTTTAGTGGAGACGAGGTTTCACCATGTTGGTCAGGCTGGTCTTGAACTCCTGACCTCAGATGATCCACCCACCTTGGCCTCCCAAAGTGCTGGGATTATAGGCATGAGCCACTGTGCCCGGCCAGGACCTTGCATTTTTCTTTGCTATATTTTATCTGTGGACATCACACCAGCTTGCCGAGATCTTTTGGGCCTAGATTGTGCCCCAACTTTGTGTCAATAGCAAATCTGAGAGTCAGCACCCTTTCCGGGTGGCTCTAACTAACAGCCAATCCGCCTAAGTGTATCCATACCTGTTTATCTTCCCCCTAAGGGCCTGCTAGAGGGCATTGCTCACCCTGAGTGGTGACATCAGGTCAGTTGTGGTTTTCCGTTAGACCAACTTGACAGTAACGTTTCACAAGTAAATAAGCATGTGACCCAGCATTTCCAATCTTGGGTATATACACACGAAAATGGAAATATATGTCCAAACACTTGTATATGAACATTCAAAGCAACACTGTTCATAAGGTGTTGCCAAAAGGTGGAAACAACCAAATGTCCATCACCTGATGAGTGAAGAAACGAAATATGGTATATTGATACAGTGGAATATTGTTGGGCAACAAAATGTCCACAAGAGGCAAATCCATGGAGACAGAAAGGCTAGTAGTTGCTAGCGGGGAGGGGTGGCAAGAGGGGAGTGGGAAATGACTGCAAATGGGTACCAGTTTCTTTTTAGGGTGATGCAAACATTCTGGAATTACATGATAATGATGTTGGCACAACCTGAATATACTAAAAATCCATGCACTGTACAGTGAGTTTTATGGTATGTGAATTATATCTCAATAAAGCTGTCTTTTCAGGAAAAGCTTAAAAAACAGGTAAGTGAGGTCTATCCCCAAGTCATTTTCAGTGAACCCATGGAAATCGTTGCTTCCCTTCTTAAAGTGCTCACAAACCATCCTCTGGCAACGCTAGATCCTGGGCTGGAGCATCTGTGATTCACATACTCTGACCACTTCTGGGAAACCCAGAAGCACCTTGCTTGTTTCCAGACCTGGAACACCCGTCTCATCCTTCACGGTTCCTCAAAGCTCACTAACAGCCATCCAGTGATCTTGTCTGTGTCCTTTAGTGCCTTGCAATGTAACTCTGCTAGCGAGGAGGCCGCGCTGAGCACAGAGCTGTTTGAGTAAGAAGTAGCCAGCATACTGTTAAAGTGAGGGCACTGAGAAAAAAAACATAAGAAAGAAAAATAGCACCCACCAGAGGAAGGTGGTAAATGCTGTCCCGGAGAAGGATGGACAGTGGATGCTATTGGAGAGCTGAGGAGGAAGCGAGTGGCTCCCTGAGCTCCCGGGCACAGGAAGACCATATAGGAGGGCAGAGAGGGGGTGGCTGGGTGGGAGGAACGGCACGAGTTGGCCACTGTGACTGGAGGGGAGCCTGTCAGGGATTCCTGGGCCTCCTCTCCTCTCCAGCCTGACCTTGGGAGCCTTAAATACCTCCAGCCCACAGCGCTAGATTCCTAGGTGCCCACAGGCTACATTTCTTGGCGGGTAGTGATTGTTCTCAATGATGGTTTTGTTACTGAGGCTGTGTTGGGGGGAATGCAGATGGGTAATGAGTGGGTGAGTCGGTTCTCAAACAGCAACAAAGAAAAACCTGAGACTGACTAATTTATGAGAAAAGTGGTTTAATTGGCTCATGCACAGTTCCTCAGGCTGTACCGGAAATATGGCAGTGTGTGCTCGGCTTCTGGGAAGGCCTCAGGAAACTTACAAGCATGGCAGAAGGTGAAGGGCGAGGAGTGCTTCACATGGCTGGAGCAGGAGCAAGACAGAGCAAGTGGGAAGGTGCTACACACTTTTGAACAACTAGATCTTGCAAGAACTCACTCACTATCACAAGAACAGCACCAAGGGGATGGTGCTGAACCATCCATGAGAAATCTACCCCCATGATCCAACCGCCTCCTACCAAGTCCCACCTCCAACACTGGGGACTACAATTCGACATGAAATTTGGTGGGGATGCAGAGCCAAACCAGATCAGTGAGGAAGCCTGATTTGTTTATTTTAATCTTTAAATTTGTATTTATTATTTATTCATTTTATTTTATTTTATTTTATTTTGAGATGGAGTTTCTCTCTGTCACCCAGGCTGGAGTGCAGTGGCACAATCTCAGCTCACTGCAATCTCTGCCTCCTGGGTTCACGCCGTTCTCCTGCCTCAGCCTCCTGAGTAGCTGGGACTACAGGCACCCGCCACCACACCTGGCTAATTTTTTGTATTTTTAGTAGAGAGGGGGTTTCACTGTGTTAGCCAGGATGGTCTCGATATCGATTTCCTGACCCCGTGATCTGCCCGCCTCAGCCTCCCAAAGTGCTGAGATTACCGGTGTGAGCCACTGCGCCCAGCCCCTTTATTAATTTTTTTAAGAGATGGGGTCTTGCTACATTGCCCGGGCTGGATACAGTCAAACTCCTGGGCTGAAGGGACCATCGCACCCTAGTCTCCCAGGTAGCTGGGACTACAGGTGGGCCTGTGATACTATACCCAGGCTTATTTATTTAATTTTTAAAATATTGTGGTAAAATGCACTCAACATAAAACTGACCAGGCCAGGTGCAGTGGCTAATGCCTGCAATCCCGACACTTTGGGAGGCCAAGGCAGGCGGATCACGTGAGGTCAGGTGTTCAACACCAGCCTGGCCAACGTGGTGAAACCCCATCTCTACTAAAAATACAAAAATTAGCTGTGTGTGGTGGCACCCACTTGTAATCCCAGCTACTTGGGAGGCTGAGGCAGGAGGATCACTTAAACCAAGGAGGCAGAGGTTGCAGTGAGCTGAGATTGTGCCACTGCATTCCAGCCTGGGTGACAGAGCAAGACTCTGCCTCAAAAACAAAACAAAACAACAAAAATTAGCTGGGTGTGGTGGTGCACACCTGTAATCCCAGCTACTTGGGAAGCTGAGGCACTAGAATCGCTTGAACCTGAGAGGTGGAGGTTGTAGTGAGCAGAGATCATGCAGCTGCACTCCAGCCTGAGCAACAGAGCGTGACTCTGTCTCAAAAACAAAAACAAAAAACAAAACCTCTGACCACTTTAACCATGTAAGTGGACAGCATTAAGTACATTCACGTTATTGTGCTGCCATCACCACCATCCATCGCCAGAACCTTTTTCTCATCTCAAGCTGAATCTCTACCCATTGAACACTAATTCCCATGCCCCTGTCTCCCAGCCCCTGGCAACCACTCATCCACTTTCTGTCTCTATGAATTTGACTACTGTAAGAACATCACAGAAGTGGAACCATACAGGATTTGCCTTTTTGTGGCTAGCTTGTTTCACTTAGCAGAATGCCCTCAAGGCTCACCCGTGTGTTAGCATTCCCTTCCTTTTTCTTGCCAAAAAATATTCCCTTGTATAAACATAACCATATTCCATTGTGTGGATATACGAATACACCCGCTTTTTGTTTTTGAGACGGAGTCTCACTCTGTCACCCAGCCTGAACTGCAGTGGTGTGATCTTGGCTCACTGCAGCCTCCGCGTCCCAGGTTCAAGCAATTCTCTCACCTCAGCTTCTCGAGTAGCTGGGATTACAGGCATGTACCACCATGCCCAGCTCATTTTTGTATTTTTAGTAGAAACAGGATTTTACCATGTTTGCCAGGCTGTTCCACGAACTCTTGACCTCAGGTGATCCACCCACCTTGGCCTCCTGAAGTGCTGGAATTACAGGTGTGAGCCACCGCGCCTGGCTGGCTATACCCCGTTTCATTTCTCCTTTCATCTGTCCGCGGACACTTGCATTGTTCCCACCTTTTGGCTGTTGTAAACTGCTTTGTTTTTAGAGCAAGGTATTCATACCTGAGCAACAAGGAATTTCTGGGTGACGGAAAATGCTTGAAAGGAGGAGAGCCAGGGGGTCTGTGGAGAAATCCTGTAATGGGGGAAGTGGCTTGGAGGAAGCAGAGCACAGAGGGCTGATGATGGCTGGGCCAGGAGGGGACAGGGCCGGTCCCTGCCTGGTGAGGCTGGGTTTGTTTCCTGGCTGGGGACTGGGGGGCCAGTGAGCAGAGGGGTGGCTCTGTTAGAGGACAGAGTCAGAGCCCTCTCGGCAGACATAGCCGTTCAGAGCTGGAGACAAGACGAGCGAACCAGAAGGGAATCATGAGCCAGAGTCACGGCCACACACAAGGGTGGGAACCAACTTCCCTAGACCTGGGACGGGCTGTTGGGAATGGCCGTGGGAGAGATCCAGGGGCAGTGACCAGGAGGAGGCTCCTGGAATTGCCAGCCCTTCCCTGCGAATGTGCTGGGCGTCAGGGGCCAGCTCCTGCAACCCCTCCAATGTCCAGCATTAGGAGGAGGTGCTCACTTGATGTTTGTGGACCGAAACTGGGGGAAATTAAGGTAAACAAGGCATGTTTCTCACCCTCCAGAAATTATGGTTTAGTTGAGGAGATAAAAGACATGAAAACCAACAGGTAGTACAAGATCCACTTTGAGTCATACAAAGCCCTGAGGCGCTCTGAAGAGAGAGGGGTACCTCTGGAGCAGGTGACCCACATCGGCCTCGCAGAGCGGGAGGTATTTGAGTCATTTTTCAATGAATGAAGCCAAAGGAATTACATGTTTGGGAGACTAACAAGTGTCCTTTCGTCCCGGTCATGCATTCCTTTGACCCTGCAGGTATGACGCTGGGCGGGATGGCTTCATCGACCTGATGGAGCTGAAGCTGATGATGGAGAAGCTGGGGGCCCCCCAGACCCACCTGGGCCTGAAGAGCATGATCAAGGAGGTGGACGAGGACTTCGATGGCAAGCTCAGCTTCCGGGAGGTACCTGCCTACTGTGGCCCTGAGCCCCTGTGGGGTGCCCCTGAGGGGACCTTCAAGTGTACAGCCCCCTGGAGCACAAACGAGTTTGGCCTCTCCAGAGTGCTGTTTGCATATCTAACCTGCAATTCTGCTTTCAAAAATGCCTTTTAGGAGACAGCTAACCCCAGTTCTGGCCTGGAAAAAGCAGCATGGGTAGTAGTATAACCTCCTTTCAATAAAATAATAAGAAATTTGGAGGATGTTCACCAAAATATTCATAGTGGATATTTATGGGGACAAAATTTTGGTGGTTTTATAAGGTTATTCTTTTTTATATATTAAAACTTTTCATGTTTAAACATATTTTAAAATTATTTTTAATTGTTATGGATACATAATAATTGTACATATTAGACGTGTGATTTTTTTTTTATTAGTATTATTTTTTGAGACAGAGTCTTACTCTGTTGCCCAGGCTAGAGTGCAATGGTGTGATTTCAGCCCACCGCAACCTCCACCTCCTGGGTTCAAGCGATTCGTGCCTTAGCCTCCCAAGTAGCTGGGATTATAGTGTGCCACCAGGCCTGGCTAATTTTTGTATTTTTCGTAGAGATGGGGTTTCGCCATGTTGACCATACTGGTCTCAAACTCCTGGCCTCAAGTGATCCTCTGTCTCAGCCTTCCAAAGTGCTGAAATTACAGGCGTGAGCCACCAAGCTCGGCCTATGGGTGATATCTCGATATAAGCATACAATGTGTAATGACCAAGTCAGGGTAATCTGGGTATCCGTCACCTCAAGCATTTATCATTTCTTTGTGTTTGAAACATTCTATTCCTTTTAATTATTTTGAAATATACAATAATGTGTCTTTTTTGCTTATCACCCAGGCTGGAGTGCAGTGGCTCAATCCTCAATCATGGCTCACTACAGCCTTGACCTTCTAGTCTCCTCCATTGATCCTCCCACCTCAGCCTCCTGAGTAGCTGGGACTATAGGCACATACCACCACATATGTCTAATTTTTTAAATTTACTGTAGAGATGAGGTCTCACTGTGTTGTCCAGGCTGGTCTCCAACTCAGCCTCAAGCAATCCTCCTGCCTCTGCCTCCCAAAGTGCTGGGATTACAGGCATGAGCCACCTTGCCCAGTTATTTTGAGAATAATACTTCTTTATATTTTCATTTTCATTATTTATTTATTTGTTTGTTTGTTTATTTACTTGAGACAGGGTTGCTCTGTTGCCTAGGCTAGAATGCAGTGGCATGATCACAGCTCACTGCGGCCTCAAACTTCCAGTATCAACCCATCCTCCCACCTCAGCCTCCTGAGTAGCTGGGACTACAGAAATGTACCACCATGCCTGGCTAATTTTAAAAAATTTTTTGTAGAGATAGAGTCTTGCTATGTTGCCCAGGCTGGTCTCCAACTCAGCCTCCCAAAGTGCTGGGATTACAGGCATGTCTAGCTACTTTTTATTTTTACAGCATGCAAAATAGTTTATTTTTTATTAAAATTTTTTTTTGTTGTTTATAGAAACAGGGACTCACTTTGTTGCCCAGACTGGTCTCAAACTCCTGGGTTCAAGCAATCCTCCTGTCTTGGCCTCCCGACGTGTTGGGATTACAGTGTGAGCCACTGTGCCCATCCCCAAAATAGATTTTTTTTTTTAATTTTTTTTTAAATTTTTGAGACAAAGTCTCACTCTGTTGCCCAGGCTGGAGTGCGGTGGCATGATTTCAGCTCACTGCAACCTCCACCTCCTGGTTTCACGTGATTCTTGTGCCTCAGTCCCCACCAAGTAGCTGGGATTACAGGTGTGCACAACTATTCCTGGCTAATTTTTGTATTTTTAGTAGAGATGGGGTTTCTCCATGATGCCCAGGCTAGTCTTGAACTCCTGAGCTCAAACAATCTGCCTGCCTCGGCCTCCCAAGGTGCTGAGATTACATGCATGAGCTGCATCCAGCTGTATTTTTTAATTTTTTGAGACAAGAGTCTCACTCTGTTCCCCAGGCTGGAGTGCAGTGGTATAGTCTTACCTCACTGCAACCCTCACCTCTCAGGCTCAAGCTATCCCCCCACCTCAGCCTCCTGAGTAGCTGGACCACAGGCATGTACTACCACACCTGGCTTTCAAAAGTAATTTTATAAAGGGTCTTATTCTGTGCCGGTGGAGCCCCCTCACCAACAGTCCAAGAATGGACTTGGTCTTTGAACCTCTGAAATTGCAGGCAAAATTTTGAGGTACCGGCATCTCCCCCAGGAAGAGTGCATATAGCATTCACAGCTGATCCCCAGATGGCTAAGAACCTCTGTGAGAAAGCCGTTTCTATTTTAGGGACAGTGTCTCAAGACTATCCGATGTCTTCCGTGGCAAGGACGCCACCCCACAGGGAAGGGGATTTCATGTGTTCGATGTGTTCTTATGAGTTTTATCTGCTACCTGTATTATAACTTTTTTTTTTTTTTTTTGGAGACAGTCTCACTCTGTTGCCTAGGCTGGAGTGCAGTGGTGCGAACTCAGCTCAGTGCAACCTCCACCTCCTGGGTTCCAGCGATTCCCCTGCCTCAGCCTCCTGAGTAGCTGGGACTCTAGGCACGTGCCATCACGCCTGGCTACTTTTTGTAATTTTAGTAGAGATAGAGTTTCCCCATGTTGCCCAGGCTGGTCTCGAACTCCTGGCCTCAAGCAATCCACCTGCTTTGGCCTCCCAAAGTGCTGGAATTATAGGTGTGAGCCACTGCACCTGGCCTATTATAATAATTTTGATGATGATATCAGATTAAAGGTTCAGAGCATCTGCAGTTTCAGTCATGTCTCAGCTTCAGCCCTTAGGAGCTGGGAGTAGGGGACCCTCCCTGCTTCCTGGTGTTTAACCTTGGTTATTCCAGAAACGTTGGAGTACTGGCACCCTGGTTTTTTCACAGCTCACTGCAGCCTCTCACTTCTGGGCTCAAACAGTCCTCCCACATCAGCCTCCCAAAGTGTTGGGATTACAGGCGTGAGCCCCCACACCCAGCTAGCGCCCTGGTTTCTGATGTGAGACTTTGGGTCAAGCATTGGTCTCTCTAGGCTAGAAGTTCTTCCTGGAGCAGAACTGGCAGCCACAAGCCCCTCCCTGAGCCGTGGTGAACTGGGCTTGTCCCTTGCTTCTACAAATCGGCTCCAAAATCTTCCACCTTTACTAAACCTGAGATAGGATTCACAGGGCTGGGCATGACCGTCTGGATGGTCTCATCTAGCTTTGCATGCCAGAGCCAAGGGGCTGAAGGGCCACAGATATCTGGGTTTGCTGGGTGTGGGCTGTGGCCTCCGTGCCACTCAGCCTGTCCTGTCACCACCACACTTGTCCTCACAGCTGCCCCATTTGGCTCCTGCTGGGGCACTGGCTCTTTCCAACCCGAATACCCCTAGAGTATAGAAGGCAGATACTTTTGCCTTGGTGAAGCTTTGGAGTAGGTTCTGGGGAGAGAGCTGTGGTGAGGCTGTGACCTCTGGGAACAGGAGCTGAGAGGGTGTTTTGTGGCTTGCAATTGCCAAATGAACTAAGACACATTCCCCCATCTGCTCCGTTGTACGCAGGGGCCAACCACAGGTGCTCCTCCCTGAATCCGTGATGCTTGGTTAGCTTTTGTCTAGCTGCTGGTTTGGCCAGCAGATGGTAGACATCAGAAGCTTGGAAATCTCCAAAGGGTTCCTGTGATTTGTTTGCACCCCCATTCCAGAGCTTCAGGGACATTCACAGTCTACCCTTTGTCAGTTCCAAGCCCAGTCCCATCTCTAGTAGCCACCCCAGGCATGCAGGCCCTGGAAGTGTAAGGACATGCTGCCACTCATACTTTCCTGTTCCATTATTTCACTGTGCTGGTTTCCACCTCTGCTTAAGGCCCTAGTGGACCAGGGCTGTGTTCACAGACTGAAAAGAGCATGGGCTCAGGCTGCCATGCAAAGCTAGGTCCCCAGAGTGAGATCTTTTACTTCTGAGCCTCAGTTTTTGTGTCTTTAAAATAGTGGTGTGAATAGCTCTCCCCGCTATTGTGACCATTGTGAAAACTAAGTTATCTTTCTGTGCCCTTTACAAGCTAGGAAGACATTCCTTACTGGAAACCGTATTTGCTGCCACCTTGGTCTTGCACTTCCAGCTTCTGAAACGGTGAGAAAATACATTTCTGTTGTGTGAGCCACCCAGTCTGCACAATTTTGTTAGGGCAGCCCAAGCAGACAAATCCAGTGGCCCCTGGAGCCTGGCCGTGCTGGGCTGCCCGCCCGCCTGACCGTGGCTGACCAGACCATGGATGAACCCCTGGTCTCACCAGGCTAATCGAATTCTCTCTCTTGGGATTTTGAAATTGGGGTTGAAGTGCTCTGAGTTGGCTCTGCAGATGGCTGTTCTTGGAAGGGTAATACAATGTGGGGTGCCCACTTTCTACCGTGTGGACCAGCATGAGAGAGGGAGGGGGAATCTTGCCTCCAGTCCTAAGGGCTTTGCCTCTCCCAGTCCTCCTCCAGGCCACTGCATCTTGTCCTTGGATTTTTGAGACATCTATTTTATTTATTTATTTATTCATTCATTCATTCATTTATTTACTTTGAGACGGAGTTTTGCTCTTGTTGCCCAGGCTGGAGTGCAATGGTGCAATCTCAGCTCACTGCAACCTCCGCCTCTCAGTTTCGAGCGATTCTCCTGCCTCAGCCTCCCAAATAGCTGGAATTACAGGCATGCAGCACCACACCCAGAGAATTTTGTATTTTTCTTTTTCGTAGAGACAGGGTTTCACCATGTTGGCCAGGCTGGTCTCGAACTCCTGACCTCAGGCGATCCACCTGCCTTGGCCTCCCAAAGTGCTGGGATTACAGGCACGAGCCACTGTGTCTGGTCGAGACATCTGTTTTAAATAATGAATACTTCCTTTTTGCTTAAGTGAACAAGTTTATTTCTGTCACTTGCAACCTAAGAGTTCTAACTAATACCGAGGGAGTGTTTGCATCACCAGCCGCAGCCATGAAGTTAAAAATTCCCTGAGTGTATCAGAAGCATCCATAGCTTGCGTGTGAAAGGGCTTTTAGCTTTGTTAGTTCTCTTGCTGTCTCTTTGTTTTCTACCTCTCCTTCCCTCCCCCTCTTTCTTCACAGTCACAGCTAGGACAGTTTCCAATTCTTCTACCACATGCCCGGCTTTGTGGACTATAAATAGGAAGACAAACAAGGCTGGGCAGTTGGATAAATTGTCATTTAGGGTGGTTGCTGATTGTAATAAAATAAATGGAAATGTCTGGCATGCTTCATGGAGGGCGAGGCGCTTTCAGCTTGAGCTGAGTTTTTTTTCCTTATTTAACTGGCTGGGGTAGGGGGGACCCCTGAGGTGTGACAGGGATGCTGCTGGTCACCTGCTGACCTGGCACAGTGAGTGGATGTGGTCTGGATCTGCCCCAGACCTGAGGGTTCAGAGGAAACAGCTCTGGGAAGGGACCCGTGAAGAGAGCTTTCCCTCATGTTTCCAGTTCATGGAACCCGTCCGTAAACTGTCATCTCCACTCTGGATGTGAGAAGGCCAAGCCTGGGGGATGGTGAAAGTCCCTGAGGT
This sequence comes from Rhinopithecus bieti, assembly GCF_001698545.2. NCBI lineage: Eukaryota > Metazoa > Chordata > Mammalia > Primates > Cercopithecidae > Rhinopithecus > Rhinopithecus bieti. Next base: position 420,801 of record NW_016808231.1, on the reverse strand, counting down.
CACCTGGGTGGGCGCTGGCTGGGGGTGGTGCTCTGTCTTTTCTTTTTTTAGAAAATATTTTATTATTTTATTTATTTGTTTATTTAGTTATTTGAGACACGGTTTCACTCTGTCACCCAGGCTGGAGTGCAGTGGCACGATCTCAGCTCACTGCAACCTCCACCTCTCAGATTGAAGCAATTCTTGTGCCTCAGCCTCCCGAGTAGCTGGGATTACAGTTGTGTACCACCACGCCTGGCTAATTTTGCTATTTTTAGTAGAGACGGAGTTTCACCATGTTGGTCATATGCTGGTCTCGAACTCTGGACCTCAAATGATCCGCCCGCCTCAGCCTCCCAAAGTGCTGAGATTACAGGTGTGAGCCACCACACCCAGTCAGTGCTCTGTCTTTTTGCAGCTGCCTGTCTGGGCCCCAGAGAGCACTGGCCTGGTGGGGCTGCCTGTTCTGTTTGCTGCGTGGAGCAATACGGTGGGGCCTTCTGTGAAGGAAATGCTTTAAGGATAGCAGGGCACGGAGCGACTGCTATGTCATTCCCTCTCTGCACATGCCTCTCATCCACAGCCCTGAAGTCTGCTGGTTCGATCTTTCCCACCCCTGTGTCCCCATCCCCTTGACTTCCAACCTATTCTTGGGGGCCCTGGCCTCCTTCAGGAGGCCGTTTTTTTTTTTTTTTTTTTTTTTTTTTTTTTGAGACGGAGTCTTGCTCTGTCACCCAGGCTGGAGTGCAGTGGCCAGATCTCAGCTCACTGCAAGCTCCGCCTCCCGGGTTTACGCCATTCTCCTGCCTCAGCCTCCCGAGTAGCTGGGACTACAAGGCGCCGCCACCTCGCCCGGCTAGTTTTTTGTATTTTTAGTAGAGACGGGGTTTCACCGTGTTCGCCAGGATGGTCTCGATCTCCTGACCTCGTGATCTGCCCGTCTCGGCCTCCCAAAGTGCTGGGATTACAGGCTTGAGCCACCGCGCCCGGCCAAGGCCTGTCTTCTTTCAAATCAGTGTTCAGGCTCTGATAATCCGCAGCAAACTGAGTCTCTGCCGGCCTCTAGTGAGAGAGTTTGAAGCTGCAGGTGGATGAACGGGGCTGACCGTCGGCCTCTCCGTGGGCATGTTGCTGTGTCCCTTGCTTTGTATTTGACAATATCCACGGTGGCGTTAGGACCCTGAAGGGAGCAAAAGGAAGAGGGTGTCTTACAAGGCGTTTCAGGGTTGCGGCGGTTGAGACTCTCACCACATGAAACACACTTCCCTCTGGGGATTGAGAGCCTTGGCAGTAACGATACTCAAGTGAGGGTTTGGAAGGCCCGCAGAAGTTGCTTAACATATCACTCTCCTTTAAGTAGTGTTCTTTTCCCTTTTGAGAAGGCTTTTTTTTGGAGACAGAATCTTACTCTGTAGCCCAGGCTGGAGTTCAATGGTACGACCTTGGCTCACTGCAACCTCCACCTCCTGGGTTCAAGCAATTCTCCTGCTTCACGCTCCTGAGTAACGGATTACAGGTGCACGCCACTATGCCTGGCTAATTTTTGTATTTTTAGTAGAGACGGGGTTTCACCATGTTGGTCAGGCTGGTCTCGAACTCCTGACCTCGTGATCCGCCCGCCTTGGCCTCCCAAAGTGCTGAGATTACAGGCGTAAACCACTGTGCCTGCCTAAAAGAAGGCATTCTTTTAGGGAAGAGGGTTATGAAAAAAGACCTGGAAACCTGAAATTTTCCTGTGGGTGCACACATTTTAGGTAGCACCTGAAAACCTGGAGAGACCCTCTTTTGATGATGGCTTGGAACATATCAGTTTATATTCTTTCCATATGGAAAAATAAATCATGAAACTTAGATAGCAGTTGTTTGATGCATAAATCAATTAAAATTATTTAAATAAGAGAACTTAAAAAGCCACAAAATTGCCTTGGGAGAGTACAGGAAGATGGGGGACCTGCCATTTAAGTTTGGCCAATTTGTAGCTGGGCATGGTGGCTCATGCCTGTAATCCCAGCACTCTGAGAGACCTGAGGCTAGGAGTTCGAGACCAGTTTGGTCAACATGGCGAAACCCCATCTCTACTAAAAATACAAAAATTAGCCAGGCATGGTGTCACGCTCCTGTAATCCCAGCTATTTGAGAGGCTGAGGCGGGAGGATCACTTGAACCTGGGAGGCAGAGGTAGCAGTAAGCTGAGATCGAGCCATTGTACTCCAGCCTGAGCAACAGAGTGAGACTCCATCTCAAAAAAAAAAGGTTTGGCCAATTTATTTATTTAAAAGTTTGTTCTTTGGAGGCCTAAAGATTAATTCATTCAGGTCACATTTTGAATCTGGAGGAGGAAGGTGGATTATTCAACAAATGATACAAGGATTACTAACCAACCATTTGGAAGAAAATAAGGTTAATGATTAACCTCACATGATAAATAAAAATAAATTTCAGAGATTAAATATTTACATGGTTAAAAAAAAAGCCATAAAAGTTGTAGAAAAAATGTTGGTGATTGTTTATATAACCTTGGTGCTGAGGAAGGTTTTTCTAAGCATAACACTATATGTAAAATTTTTGAAAGTTGAAAATTAGCATAAACATACTTAAAAGGCAAGTGACAAAGCTGAAGTATTTGAAACATACCAGGTTCTGTGAAGATCTTTAGCAAATGATAAGAAAGGTAAACCATCTAATGCAAAAATGAGACACACTAGAAAAATACAAGTTGTTAAAAAACCATTGGAAATATTAAGTTATTTAGTTTTTTGGAAAATAGTTCATATAGGTTTATTTGATTTTTCTTTCGTCACTGTAAACTAGGATGCTGCTAATTTTTTACTTTCATAGATAATGTTTAAACCATTGTAGGAATGTTTCTGAAGGATAAATTCCTACCAGTAGAATTAATGGTTGGAAGGCAAAAAGCATCTTATTTTCCATAAACATTTCCAAAGTGCCCATCAAGTGCCTCACACCTGTAATTCAGCACTTTAAGAGGCTGAGGCAGGAGGATCACTTGAGACCATGAGTTTGAGACCAGCCTGGGCAACGTAGAAGACCCTGTCTCTACAAATTAAAAAAAAAAAAAAAAAAAAAAGCCAGGTGTGGTGGCACATAGCTGTGGTCCCAGCTACTCAGGAACTGGAGGCCACAGGACTACCTGAGCCCAGGAGGTCAAGGTTGAGCTGTGATCACAGTGAACTGTGATCACACCACAGCACTCCGGAGTGAGACCCTGTCTCAAGAAAATAAAGAGCCTGTCTCAAGAAAATAAATAATTATCGGCCGGGCGTGGTAGCTCACACTTGTAATCCCAGCACTTTGGGAGGCCGAGACGGGCGGATCACGAGGTCAGGAGATCAAGACCATTCACTAACACAGTGAAACCCCGTCTCTAGTAAAAATACAAAAAATTAGCCAGGCGTGGTGGCGGGCACCTGTAGTCCCAGCTACTCGGGAGGCTGGGGCAGGAGAATGGCGTGAACCCAGGAGGTGGAGCTTACGGTGAGCCCAGATCGCACCACTGTACTCCAGACAGAGTGAGACTCCCCATCTTAAAAAAAAAAAAAAAAAAAAAAAGAAAAGAATAGCCGGTGTGGTGGCTCACACCTGTAATCCAGCACCTTTGGGGGCCAAGGTGGCATATCACTGAGGTCAGAAGTTTGAGACCAGCCTGACCAAGCATGGAGAAACCACGTCTCTACTAAAATACAAAAAAATCCGCCGGGCATGGCGCATCCTGTAATCCCAGCTACTTGGGAGGCTGGAGGCAGCGAGGGATTGCTTGAACTGCGAGGCAGAGGTTTGCGGTGAGCCGAGAATCACGCCATTGCACTCCAGCCCTGGGTGACAGAGCTAGACTCTGCCTCAAAAAAAAAAAAAGTTTGAATTGGTTTACACTTTCAAATAAATATGAGGGTGCCCATTTCCCTATATCCTTGGGAAAAATGGACATGTTTTCATTTCTGACAATCTGATAAGGGAAAAAAATAATTTGCCACACACACACATAAACACCTTTCTTAAGTGATTAGCGGAGTGACTTCGGCTTGGGCCAGAGGCTGGTTGTGAATCTCTCAGTGAGACCCACGCTGATTCCCTGCTTTCTTTCCCCTGTAGTTCCTGCTCATTTTCCACAAGGCCGCGGCGGGGGAGCTGCAGGAGGACAGTGGGCTGATGGCGCTGGCAAAGCTCTCCGAGATCAATGTGGCCCTGGAGGGCGTCAAAGGTGCCAAGAACTTCTTTGAAGCCAAGGTAGGGCTTCGTTCCTTCTGTGAGGAGCAACCACTCCCAGCCTTCACCCTGTCCACCAGACTGCAGCTGTCAATTTCATCTCAGCAGAGCAAACCTGCAGAAACAGACCAGGAGGGTCCTCCAAGTCCCCTGCCACTCAGCACAGTGGGTGCCAGTCCACCTGAGCTCAGAGTCTGCCTCCTCCATCTCCCTACCCTGTCCACTCAGAGCCTCAGTGTCTTCATCTGTATGATGGAGGGGTGACAACAGAATTGCCTGAATGATGAAACGAGTTCATGTACATGAAAGCGTTTAGCAAGTGCCTGGCTCACTGTGAGCCCTTCGTAGGTGGTATGGGCCGTTGGGACTCTTGTGGAGTTTCGTTTTAGTTTATTCTGGGAGCTTGCCCAGAGACAGAGTGCCTTGGTGACACATCCTGGCCTGCCCAGTCCCCTAAGCAGGACTCTAAATTCTCACTTCTCTTTGAGGCTGCTTGGAGACAGATTTCATCATCTTTCTGCCACGCTGAAAGCCCAGTGCTCTCATCTGACAGTGTCAAGGACAAGCCAACCACTCATTGTGCCTTAAACACTGGCACCATGTGTCCAATTCTGAAAGTGGTTTGGCCTTTCCTTCCTGACTTAGCATTGATTCAGCCCATCTCCAGCAAAGCTGGGCACCGCATTGAGCTCTAAGAGACAACTTCTTTCTAAGGATGAAGTGGACATAACTGTTGCCCTTCCCAGGGCACATACATAGTCCAGTGAAGAAAGCAAGCTCCACAATGATACAGAGAAGGTAGAGAGGAGGGAAGGGCTATTTTGCAGGGATGGGTCTTCTCCATCCATTGAGTATATAACATGCCGATGTCTTATGATGCCTTGGCAGAGGTGCTAGGGTTGAGAGCCCGAGCTTAGCAGGACAGTTTTCAGTCCACTGCTCCAGTGCAAGGTGATACGTGCTCTAGTTGAAGTAGGTTTGAGTGTCTGGGAATGTTTTATCTGGGCATTCAAGACCTGTTATAATCTGGCTCTGATCCCTGCTTCAGCCTCATCCATCCCCTTCAAATGCTGCCACGCCTTTCCCAACTGGATCTGCTGTTCCCTCTGCCTGAATGCCCTACCCAAATGCCTCTGCCTAGAAAACTGCTTCTTCATCCAGACCCATTTTGAAGAGTTCCTCCCCTAGGCTGCTTTCCCTGACTGTCCGTCCTCTTCTGTGTGCCTCTAGTACACGTGGAAGTGGGTTATAATTTATCTTTTCGAGGCACCCTTAGATGCTTTTGGTAAAAGTATAAATTAACCCAGCTTTTTATTTTATTTTTTGAGATGGAGTCTCACTCTGCTGCCCAGGCTGGAGTGTAGTGGCAGAATCTTGGCTCACTGCAACTTTGACCCAATTTTTTATAAAGCAGTTTGAAACTAACTATTCACATTTTATATTTTTCCCTTCCAGAATTCTACCTCTTAAGACTTCTTCTTTTTTTTTTGAGACTGAGTCTTACTCTGTCGCCCAGGCTGGAGTACAGTACAGTGGTGTGATCTTGGCTCACTGCAACCTCCGCCTCCCAGGTTCAAGTGATTCTCCTGCCTCAGCCTCCTGAGTAGCTAGGACTATAGGCACGCACCACCACGCCCAGCTAATTTTTGTATTTTTAGTAGAGATGGGATTTCATCATATTGGCCAGGCTAGTCTCAAACTCCTGACCTCGTGATCTGCCTGCCTCCACCTCCCAAAGTTCTGGGATAACAGGCATGAGCCACTACACCCATGCAAATGCACATACATGTATGGACAAGGATTTTCATACAATATTGTTAGTAATATAGAAAAATTAGAAATAACCAAAACTTCCATTATCAGGGAAGTGAGTTCATTGTGATATACCCACACATTTGCACACTCTGCAGCTGTCAAAAAATGAGATGCAGCTGCATGTCCGTGTGGACAGATGTCCAGAATAAATGAAGCAAGACAATATGCTGGAAACCTAATTTTGTAAACATGAAATCCAACCTGGATCATTACATGCCAAAGTATTAGTAATAGTTGTGTCTGAGGGACTTATTTTATATTTTTGTGATGTTTTACAATGAGTGTGCACTCTTTTTATAACTGGAGAAAAGATGAAAAGAATGACAATAAAAATTCTTGCAGCTCGTTATGTTCATAGGTCTGCCTCCTCACCCAAACTCAAAGGCAGAGTATGTATGATATCTTTGTAATTACAGTGCTTGGTATATAATGACCCTCAATAAACATCTGCCTGGATGACAAATGGAGGGCGTCACCGCTGGATTTGGGAGAGGGCCATAAAGAAGCTGCCATTTGTGACAGATGTTCCGAGATGAATGGGGATTCACCTTGTAATCAAGGAAGGGAGGGCGTTGTGATCGTGGGAACAGCAAGTGGAAGGCTCCAAGGCATAGAGGGTGAGGCTTGTTTGGAGGCTGGAGAGGTGTCACAATGTGAGGATACAGGATGTGTGAGGGAGCAGGGCTGGTGACGTGTCTGGAGGTGAAAACCAAGATGCAAATATGGTGACCCCAGCCTGGCCAACATGGTGAAACCCGTCTCCACTAAAAATACCAAAATTAGTTGGGCATGGTGGTGCACACCTATAATCTCAGCTACTTGGAAAGCTGAGGCAGGAGAATTGCTTGAACCCAGGAGGCGGAGGCTGCAGTGAGCCGAGACGTGCCACTGCACCTCCAGCCTGGGTGACAGAGCATGACTCCACCAAAAAAAGAGAGAGAGGGAGAGAGAGGAGAGAGAGAGAGAAAGAGAGAGAGAGAAACGAAAGAAAGAAAGAAAGAGGAAGGAAGGGAGGGAGGGAGGGAGGAAGGAAGGAAGGAAGGAAGGAAGGAAGGAAGGAAGGAAGGAAGGAAGGAAGGAAGGAAGGAGAAAGAGAGAAAGAAAGAAAATATGGTGATCAGGAAACTGGGCCAGCACTTGCCACCCTTTGGCCCACCATGGCACGTATGGTCTGTGACTCTCAGATTGGATGGCCCCCGGCTGCACTAGACAGTATTGGACAGAGAGCTCCAGCCTCCCCAAGGCTGAGAGGAGCTCCTCTCTGAGCACCTGGTTGGGAAGGTCAGGCCTTCCCCAGACTGCTGAGTGTCAGAACAACCTGCACACCAGATTCTCAGGCCAACGCACATCTACCTGGAATTTCTCCAAGGTGGGTTTCAGGAAACGTGTAGGTGATGGAGCTGTGATGTGATTCCGACGCACAGCCACAGGTGCAGGGGAGCCCGAGTGTTTGGGATGGGCACTACGAGTACACACTTGCCTGGGGACAGTTTAGACTCAGGGAAGTTTTCACAGATGTCCCGAGAAGAATTGTGGGTCCAATAAGTGTAGTGACAACCAGACTAGGGAGGAGGAGGGGACAAATTGAGAATTCTCTAGAAGTCTCAGTGTTCATGACCACTCCATTGAAGGTGGGAGATAAGTGCCATGAGGTTTGTCAAGGAGGGAAGTTGATGATATTTTTCATCAAGACCAGCCTCCCAGGCCGAGTGTGGTGGCTCACGTCTGTAATCCCAGCACTTTGGGAGGGTGACGGGGGAGGATTACTTGAGGTCAGGAGTTTGAGACCAGCCTGGCCAACATGGTGAAACCCCGTCTCTACTAAAAATACAAAAATTAGCCAGGCGTGGTGGCGCATGCCTGTAGTCCCAGCTACTTGGGAGGCTGAGGCATGAGAATCGCTTGAGCTCAGAGGCAGAGGTTGCAGTGAGCCGAGATCACACCATTGCACTCCAGCCTGGGCAACAGAGCAAGACTGTGTCTCAAAAAAAATAAATAAATAAAGCAAAAATAAATAAAGCCCAGCCTCCCCCTATTCCCAGAATGGCTGTGGTTTGAAGAGGAAAAGTTATGAACTGGGTCTGGTGTCAAGTGTGAGGGGACTTCAGGCACAGGAAAGGTGTGCCCCTTTATTTGAAGGCCATCATATTGGTTACAAATAATTTCTGATCACATCCTGTTTGACCGAACCTGGTGACTCCTGGCTGCATGGGAGGTTAGGGAGTGTCTTTTTTTCTGGGATCTGCCTGCCTGGCTATAATTATTGCCACTGGGGAAGGTGAAGATCCTACATGTTGAGGGTCATGGAGTGATTTCTTCCACACATGCCCAATTCTGAACCTGCCATTGGAAAACACTGGAATATCATTATCTCAACTGGGCTCTCTGGAGCCAGGGGTGGCGTCAGTCTCGCTTAGGCCTCTGGGCCATGTGCCAGGCCTCATAGCAAGAAATAAGGCAGGAAATGGGTGCTTCTGGGCACCTCACAACATAGACCACAGGAGCTAACTTCACAAGATATAAGTTGAAACCAAGGCTTAGAGATTGACCTATGGTAGAACAGAATGGTGCCAGGACTGTGGGAAAGGCTGCCATTTAGGCCTTTGGAGAAGAAGAAGGTGTAATCAGAGGTACAAGGAAACCCTGGGGAAATGCTATTTTGGAGGACTGGAGCAGTTTTTAGAAGAGATTAGGCTGGGTGCAGTGGCTCATGCCTGGACACTTTGGGAAGCTGAGGCAGGAGAACTGTTCAAGCCCGGGAGTTCAAGGTTGCAGTGAGCTGTGATCATGCCACTGCAACACAGCCTGCACAACAGAGCAAGACCCTGTCTCTAAAACAAAACAAAACAAAACAAAAAGCAAACATAACAAAATGGAGTTTTTAGTCCCTGCCTCTAGGGATTATAATTCCATAAGAGTAAAAGTGACCTGGTGCAGTGGCTCACACCTGCAATCCCAGCACACTTAGGAGGCCAAGGTGAGAGGATTGCTTAAGCCCAGGAGTTTGAGACCAGCTTGAGCAACATGGCAAGACCCCGTCTCTACACACACACACACACACACACCTTTCTATATAAGCATAACTCTTGCTGTTAATATTCTCAGAGTTACCTGTCTTCCGAAATGGACCCCTGTCAAATGCAGGGGAATTTAGAAAATGGACACTGATTTTTCATTGAAATGGGAGCATCCAGGCCTGGCGCAGTGGCTCATGCCTATAGTCCCAGCACTTTGGGAGGCTGAGGTGGGAGGATTGCTTAAGCCCAAGAGTTTGAGACCAGCCTGGGCAACATAGTGAGAACTTGTCATTACAAAAACAAAAATAGTAGCTGGGTGTGGCGGTGCATGCCTGTAGTCCTAGCTACTCAGGGGGCTGAATTCGGAGGAACACTTGAGCCTGGGAGATTGAGGCTGCAGTAAGCCATGACTGCACCACTGCACTCCAATCTGGGTGACAGATTAAGACCTTGTCTCAAAATAAAAAAGACATTTAGAAAGTTGAGAACTCTGCTCCAACTCCCCCAAAAGACAGTTAAATGTTGGGAAATGTAAGGATTACTTCTTCCTTTGTCCTCCAATGTTATAAAGAGAATGCAAATATTGAAAAAGATCATATCATATTCATTCTCTGAAGCCATTGATTCTGATAAAGTCACATAAAAATGACACATTAGAAAAAAAATTATATCAATGGATGTAGCTCTAAGAATCTTAAAACTTCAGGGCCAGGAGCAGTGGCTCATGCCTGTAATCCCATAACTTTGGGAGGCCAAGGCGGGCAGATCACCTGAGGTCAGAAGTTCGAGACCAGCCTGGCCATCATGGTGAAACCCTGTCTCTACTGAAAGAAAAAACAAAAATTAGCTGGGCATGGTGGCGTGTGCCTGTAATCCCAGCTACTTGGGAGGCTGAAGCAGGAGAATCACTTGAACCCAGGAAGTGGAGGTTGCAGTGAGCTGAGATCACACCATTGAACTCCAGCCTGGGTGACAGAGTGAAACTCCATCTCAAAAAAAAAAAAAAAAAAAAAAAAATCTTAAAACTTCAAAAAACGGAATGCAGTGATTACATTTAAGGATGTATATGTTAAAACTGCAAGAATGATTTGAAAATGTTACTATCATAGGTATATCAAGAAAAAATCATTTAAATTAAATATCTCAAAGGTATTTCATAAAGTTTAATACCCATTCATAGTAAAACATTTTAAAATAAGAAAACAATGCTTCTTTAGCACGGTAAAAGAATATTGGCCAAGCACAGTAGCTCACGCCTGTAATCCTAGCACTTTGGAAGGCTGAGGCAGGCAGATCACCTGAGGTGGAGAGTTCGAGGCCAACATGACCAACATGGAGAAACCTCATCTCTACTAAAAAACAAAATTAGCTGGGCGTGGTGGCACATGCCTGTAATCCCAGCTACTCAGGAGACTGAGGCAGGAGAATCGCTTGAACCTGGGAGGCAGAGGTTGCAGTGAGCTGAGATCGTACCATTGCATTCCAGCCTGGGCAATGAGAGTGAAACTCCGCCTCAAAAAAAACAAAAAAAAGAAAAGAAAAAAAAGAATATCTACTTTCCTCATAAATATCAAGGCATTCTATAAAGCAGTAATATTAAATCACACAGTATGGGTGCAGGAATAAACAAATCAGTCAGTGGCACAGGATAGAGAACAGAAACATCTCTTTCATGTGGGAACTTAGAATATGAAGACAATTGGGAGAATAATGGGCTAGCAATAAAAGGTGCTGAGACAATTAGCTATGCACTTAGGAAGATAAAGTCAAGTCCCTACTTTATACTCTTCACTAAAATAAGGGCACTTAGATCCTTTTGTGGTTCATAATGTGAAGACTGGGTTTTCATGCCCATGTGTGAAGTGTGCCTGCCTCCAATCTTGTTAAGATGTCAGCACATTGCCTTCTGACGGGAAAGAAAAGTGAAATAAGTGAGCTTATTTTTGTGGCTTAAGGGGCCAAATGAGAACACAAAACCATAAAGGTATTAAAATGAAATTCAGGAAATGGGTTTAGAACCTTGGGGGTTTAGAAGACCTTCTTAAACATGCCATAAAATGCAAATGGCAGAATGGAAATGCTTGATCAATTTGATTACATCAAAATTTTAAATATATGTGTCGTCCCAAATGCCTTAGAGCTAAAAGATTAGCAAAAAACTGGGAGAAAGTAACTAAAATATGTATAACCAGAGACTAATACCAAGAATTTATAAGGAAAGTAAATATTCTTTTATTTTTATTTATTTATTTTTTTGCCTTATGTAAATCAAATAGGGGCTGAGCTCAGTGGTACATGCCTATAATCTCAATGCTTTAAGAGGCTGAGGTGGGAGAATTGCTTGAGCCCAGGAGTTTGAGACCAGCCCAGGCAACATAGTGCAACTCCATCTCTACAAAAAATTTTAAAAACTAACCTATAGGTGGCATGCACCTGTAGGCCTAGCTGCTCAGGATGCTGAGGTAGGAGGATCGCTTGAGCTTGGGAGTTCGAGGCTGCAGGGGACTGATTGTGCCACTGCACTTCAGCCTCAACCTGGGCGATGGAGCAAGAGTGTTTCTTAAAAAAAAAAAAAAAAAAAAGGAATTGCAAATTTTAAAATAATAATATAATAACTGAATAGAAATGTGGGCAAAGGATATAAATGGGCAATTTACAAAAGAGGAAATAAAACAAGGTTTTTGGCTATCTGATTGGCAAAAAGTAAAAACATTAATGATAACCTTGGCAAGGTTGTGGAGAAATGAGAGCTTCCGGTTCATGATTGTGGGGGTGTAAATCGGAACAGCTGCTTTGGAGAACAATGTAATAGTCTATTAAAATAACATACATAAGGCTGGGTGTGCTGGCTCATGCTTGTAATTCTAGCACTCTGGGAGGCTGAGGCGGGTGAATGCTTGAGCTCAGGAGTTCAAGACCAGCCTGGGCGACATGGTAAAACCCGTCTCTACTAAAAATACAGAAATTAGCCAGGCATGTGATGACGTGTTCCTGTAATCCCAGCTACTCCAGTGGCTGAGGCAGAAGGATCGGTTGAGCCCCGGAGGCACAGGTTGCAATGAGCTAAGATTGCGCCATTGCACTCCAGCCTGGGCAAGAGTGAGACTGTCTTAAAAAAAAAAAATGTACATACTCAGCGAGTTTGAAAATTTTACAAATTGAGACACACTCACAGAATCAGTTCTAGAACAGAGGATTGTTAGATGGGTTTATCCGATATGATATTATTGAAGACAAATTGTTAGATTTAAAATACTCAGATGGCACCAAATTCCATTCACGATACCAACAAAACCACGTAATATCCAGAAGCAAATATAGGGCGACTGATTTAGTGAGCAACATAAAGGCATAACTGCATGAAAACTGAGGCATTCAGGGAAAACTGCTTTTTAAAATTATTATTGTTATTTTGAGATGGAGTCTCACTGCAGCCTCGACCTCCAAGGCTCAAGTGATTCTCCTGCCTCAGCCCCTGAGTAGCTGGGATTACAGGCACATGTCACCATGCCTGGCTATTTTTTGTATTTTTAGTAGGGACGGGGGTTTCACCATGTTGGCCAGGCTGGTCTCAAACTTCTGGTCTCAGGTGATCCACCCGCTTCAGCCTCCCAAAGTGCTGGGATTATAGGCTTGAGTCACCACCACACCCAGCCCAGGGAGAAATGTATTTTAAAGGTATCCCTTTGCCATAGGCAGATGGATGCAAGTCCAGTCAAAATCTCATGAGGGGACTGGGTGCAGTGGCTCATGCCTGTAATCCTAGCACTTTGGGAGGCCAGGGCCGGTGAATCACCTGAGGTCAGGAGTTTGAGACCAGCCTGACCAATATGGTGAAACCCCTTCTCTACTAAAAATACAAAAATTAGCCAGGCATGCTGACGTGTGCCTGTAGTCCTAGCTACTCAGGAGGCTGAGACAGAAGAATTGCTTGAACCTGGGAGGCGGAGATTGCAGTGAACCAAGATCATGCCACTGCACTCCAGCCTGAGCGACAGAGGGAGACTCCGTCTCAAAAAAAAAAAAATCCCATCATGGCATTCATTTTGGTTTGCCTTTTTCCCTAGAACTGAACAATATTAGTGTGAAATTAAAATAATGTAAAAGTAGTTAATAAACTGGGATGTTAAACTGTATCCTGAAAAAAAAGTCAAGTAGAATGACCAACCCCAGCAAAAGAAGCACACGGGGGCACAGCAACAAATCCAGTGACGTGTTAGAGATGGTGTCTGCGCCAACAGAAAGCAACTTTTGAAGGCCACACAGAAAGAGTGCTTGCTGGGGTCCTGCCCTCCACCGGCCCATGTTCCCTTATGTCTAGGTCTGCTGAATGGACTGTTCGCTCAGGTGTCAGCAGCTCCAGGGTCCTCTGCCCTCCCTTACTCGGTTGGTCTGTGTCTGCTGTTTCTCTGCAGGTCCAAGCCTTGTCATCGGCCAGTAAGTTTGAAGCAGAGTTGAAAGCTGAGCAAGATGAGCGGAAGCGGGAGGAGGAGGAGAGGCGGCTTCGCCAGGCGGCCTTCCAGGAGCTCAAGGCCAACTTCAGTACATAGTCCTGCTGACCTTGCCCTCTGCCCACAGCTGTGCCTCACAGACGCCCCGGGAAGAGATGACAGGCATCTTCATCACTGCTGCCAGTCCCCTCCCTGAGCCAGCGTCTCCACCCATCATCCCGTGCCAGCTCCCATGCCAGCCTTCATTCCTCTCAGTGTCCAGGCCCCTCCGGGAGGGTCCTGGAGTGGGCCAGATGCCTGCCCACCTCTGTCTCCGGCCTCTGCTCCTCCACCCTGCCTGTAGCCAGAACTCGTATCTTCTCAGCAACCTTCACTTCGTCCTTGTCCCTTTACCATTCCACATCAAAGAGTAGTCTGTATGTCAATTTGTCTTTTTGGGTCCTCAGAGAAAATGCCCATTTTCAAGAGGAATTCTCTGCACTCCCCTCTGCTTCCCATCCAGCTTCCCTGTTCTCATCTTTGGTAGGATTCTGCCAGTTGCTTTTACATCTTCTGTTCCTGGGTAATGGTGGGTCTTAATGGAGGCTGGGTGGACCACTGCCCATTCACTCTTCAACAGGAAGAACAGCATGCCGCCACGGTGACACACATTAGAGAAAGGACAGAGGTCTGCTCCTTCCTGCCACCTTTCTCCTGGCCCCTTAGCATTCCCCCAGTCCCTCCCTCTTCACCCTGCTCGTCTATGTCTTCCCAGTTCAGCCTTTTTCCCATTCTTAAATGCTGTGCTACTTCACTGTAAGATTGAAAGAACAGTTAGGGTACCAATGAGTAAAAGGGTTCCTGGTCACTCTGACTCTGTGCAAATTGTATTACAGTAGACCCCTGACACTCCCAAGTGACAGATCCAGGGCCTTTCAAACATCCCCAAAGTCGTGGCCATACTCACCATTAGCCAGTTTCTAACATCTGTTTCAGGGTATCGAACTGTAGATGTTCTTACCCCCCATACTTGTGAGTTCTTGGGGTTGCTCACAAATACTAGGGGTTGTGTTGTATTTTTAACAAATATATCCTGTTGTCATATTTATTCTCTTTTGTAACTGCTATCTTTACAATAAAGAAATCACCTGCCTTTCTATCTTACAGCTGTTTCTTTTTACATTGTACAAATAATGTGACCATCACATCAATGTGCCTGGAATTTTCTTGAATTAAAGGAGAGAATAGGGTATTTTCTATAGGAGCCAAGTCCCATCCAGGGCTTCTGTTTGACACCGAGGTCCTGAAGTACAGTTAGAAATGGGAACTAGAGGCCAGGCACGGTAGCTCACGTCTGTAGTCCCAGCACTTTGGTAGGCTGAGGTGGGCGGATCACTTGAGGTCAGGAGTTCAAGACTAGCCTGGTCAACATGGTGAAACCCCATTTCTAGTAAAAACATAGCTGGCCTGGTGGCGCACACCTGTAATCCCAGCTACTCAGGAGGCTGAGGTGGGAGAATCCCTTGAACCGGGGAGGCAGAGTTTGCAGTGAGCAGAGATGGTGCCACTGCACTCCAGCATAGGCAACAGAGCAAGACTCCATCTCAAAAAAAAAAAAAAAAAAAGGAAACAAATGAGAACTAGAGGGCTGGTTTTCACTCTATAGGATTCAGAGTACTGAGCTTATCAGGTGTACTCCCCTTCCCTTCTGTGAGGATGCCTTCAGCTGCAGGGAAAAACCACAGCTTCATTTCTTTTGCTTCTTAGATCCCTTGGAACTGTGATGAGAGCCAATGCCCCTCCCTCCCATGTATAATCCAGGATATTTGGCTACCCATGCAAGGACCTCTGTCCCAAGAGAACACCCTTTGCTCCTCAGGATCATTCTGTGTTATACAAATCCAAGACCTATGCTTTGCAGACATCATTTTCTAGCTAGTGTCACCCTCTAGTCTCCCTACCAGAGGGGACGGACATGAAAAAGGAGTAGAGAGATTCTTACCATATGATCCAGCAATCCTACTCATTCCTATTTCTTTAGACTACATGAGAGCTTATGTCCACACAAAAACCTGCACATGAAGCTTTTGTTTTTTGATTTTTTTTGAGACAAGGTCTAGCACTGTCACCCAGGCTAGAGTGCAGTGGTGCGAAGATGGCTCACTGCAGCCTCAACCTCCTAGGCTCAAGTGATCCTCCTGCCTCAGCCTCCCAAAGTGCTGGGATTACAAGCATGGGCCACTGTGGCCAGCCTGCACACGAATCTTTATAGCAGCTTTATTCATAATTGCATAGACTTGGAAACAATCAAAATGTTCCTCAATAGGTGAGTGCATAAATTATGATACATCTGCACAGTGGACTATTATTCAGTGATGAGAAGTATTTACCAATAGAAAGAAATGAGTTATCAAGTAATGAGAAGACATGGAGGAAACTTACATGCATACTGCTAAGTGAAAAGTCCTAATCTGGGTGTGGGGTACTTGTTCATAGTTCTAGCTGCTCGCGGCTGAAGAGGAAGGATAACTTGAGCCTCGGAGTTCGAGTGCAGCCTGAGCAACATAGTGAGACCCCGTCTCAAAAAAAAAAAAAAAAAAAAGCAATCTGAAAAGGCTACATGCTATTTGATACCAACTATGGTATGACATCCTGGGAAAGGTAAAAGTGTGAAGACAGTGAAAAGATCAGTGGTTGTCAGCAAGGAGAGGGGGAGGGATGAATAAACGCAGCACAGGACTTTTAGGGCAGTAAAACTTATTCTCCATGATGCTGTCGATGCTGGTGGATGAATGTCATACATCTGTCGAAACCTATAGAATGTGCAACACAAAGAATGCACCCTAGGCCAAGTGCAGTGGCTCATGCCTGAAATCCCAGCACTTTGGGAGGTGGAGGCAGGAAGATCGCTCAAGCTCAGGGGTTCGAGACCAGCCTGGGCAATATAGTTGTACCCTGAGTCTACAAGAAACTTTTAAAAAGCCAAGCTTGGCTGGGAGCGGTGGCTCAGCACTTTGGGAGGCTGAGGCAGGGGGATTGCTTGAGCTCAAGAATTTGAGACCAGCTGGGGCAATATGGTGAAACCCTATTTCTATCAAAGATTCAAAAAAAAAAAAAATTAGCTGGGTGTGGTGGCAGGCACCTGTGGTCCCAGCTACTCGGGAGACTGAGGCTGAGGTGGGAGGATTGCTTGAGCCCAGGAAGTGGAAGTTGTAGTCAGCCGAGATCGTGCCACTGCACACCAACCTGGGTGACAGAGTGAGACTGTGTCTCAAAAAGAAAAATAAAGGCCAGTGTGGTGGCATGCACCTATGCTCTCAACTACTCAGGAGGCTGAGGTGGAAGGATGGCTTGAGCCCAGGAGGAGAAGGTTGCAGTGAGCCAGGATCATGCCACTGCACTCCAGCCTGGATGACTGATTGAGAGCCTGTCTCGAAAAGGAAAAAAAGAATGCACCCTAATATTAACTATGGAGTTTAATATTGCGTCAATATGGGCATGTCAATTGTAACAAATATACCACATTAAAGTAACATAATAATAGGGAATGGGGAGTTGGGGTGAGAGGGGTACATAGGAACATGTACTTTTGGCTCCATTTTTCTGTAAACCTGAAACTTCTCTAAAAAATAAAGTCTAGGGTGGGTGTGGTGGTTCATGCCTGTAATCCCAACACTTGGGAGGCCTAGGTGGGCGGATCACCTGAGGTCAGGAGTTCGAGACCAGCCTGGCCAACATGGTGAAACCCTGTCTCTACTAAAAATGCAAAAAATTAGCTGGGAGTGGTGGTGCACACCTGTAATCCCAGCTACCCGGGAGGCTGAAGCAGGAGAATCACTTGAAAACTGGAAGGCGGAGGTTGCAGTGAGGTGAGATCGTGCCACCGTACTCCAGCCTGGATGACAGAGCAAGACTCCATCTCAAAAAGATAAATAAATAAATAAACATTTAATGTTGAAGGAGACAAGAAAAAAAAAGCCTATTAATTTAAAAAGAAGGAAGAGAACGGAGATAGCAGTGTCATTACTTGAAGCATCCGTTTGCCTTTCTGGACAAGTGGGCCCACGTGAGAGCTAAAACTCTTGATTGCTTGTCACAAATTGTGAAAATAAAAACAAACAAATAAGGCTGGGTGCAGTGACTCATGCCTGTAATCCCAACACCTTGGGAGGCTGATGCAGGTGGATTACTTGAGGTCAGGAGTTTGAGACACACCTGGCCAACATGTCAAAACCTCATCTCTGCTAAAAATACAAAAAAATTAACCGGGCATGGTGGCATGTGTCTGTAGTCACAGCAACTCAAGAGGCTGAGGCAGGAGAATCCCTTGAACCCCGGGAGGCAGAGGTTGCAGTGAGCCAAGATCACGCCACTGCATTCCAACCTGGGTGACACTGTCTCAAAAAATAAAAATAAAAATAAATAAATAAATAAAACTTTTGATTACAAGCAATAGAAAATCCAACACAAAAGGACTTCAGACAAAACAGGACACATTGGACCATGTCACTACAAAGGCCAGGGAGAGGATGTCATTCCTCCCTCTTGGCCACAAAGTCCTCCAGAGGCTGCTCCCTTGTGCCTCCCACCCTCCATCTCCAGGGCCATGATCATAGCTCAGACCTTCATAGGTTCCTTCCTGGGTCTCTACCGTGGGCTCCTCACTGGTTTCTCTGCCCTCATTATAACCTGATCGTCTACTTTGCAGTTGGAGTAATCCTAAGAAAATGTAAACCTGTTCCTAACATCTCCCTTTCAATTTTTGATTCCCCGCTTTCAGGATCTGGCCCCAACTCATCTCTCCAGCTCCATCTCTTGTCCCTCCTCCCTGCCCTGTCTCCTTCCAAACTCTACACTCCTGGTATGTGCAATGCCTAACCGATCCTAGAAAATTCCACACCTCCAGGCTTTTGCATATGCGGTTTCCTCTGCCTGGCACTCCCTCCCTCCCTTCCACAGGTGGGCTACTTCTCGCTGTTAAAGACTCAGCTCAGAGATTATCTTCAGGAAGCTTCTTTGATGCTCCCAGGCCAGGTAAAATGTCCTTTCTCAGGACTCCCATTTCCCGCTGTGTTTCTCTCTACTATAATCCTGACAGCTGGAGGCAGTAGCCTTCTTTTTACTTCTCAGCCTCCCTGTTTGGACTGTGAACTCTTTGCAGGGCAGGAAGTTTGCCTTGCCTATTGCTATAGGCCCAGCATGCTGTGTGGCATGTAGCAGGCAACGCTTGCGTGTTGGTTTTACAAGGACATGCCCGGTTTGTTAGAGCAGACAGATGGGCAAGGCAGGATCATTACCACTGATGTCAGAGATCTTCTGAGTACTCCACCATGAGAGCCTGAGGGGCCAGCTCTGAAAGTGGAGACTGGCCGGGTGCGAAGGCTCATGCCTGTAATCCCAGCACTTTGGGAGGCCAAGGCGGCTGGATCACCTGAGGTCAGGAGTTTGAGACCAGCCTGACCAACATGGAGAAACCTCGTCTCTACTAAAAACACAAAATTAGTCGGGTGTGGTGGTGCATGCCTGTAATCCTAGCTATTCGGGGGGCCGAGGCAGGAGAATTGCTTGAACCTGGGAGGTGGAGATTGCTGTGAGCTGAGATTGTGCCACTTGCACTCCAGCCTGGGCAATAAGAGCGAAATTCCATCTCAAAAAAAAAAAAAAAAAAAGAAAAGAAAAGAAAGAAAGAAAAAGAAAGAAAGTGGAGACAGCAGAGCTTGTGGGAATATCTTTCTCACTGGAAGAGAGAGAGGTCACTCCCCAGGGCTCTCCTTTGACTGAGCAATAGGAAAAACAACACACCAATTAGTCTTGCCTAGGCCCTGGAGGCTGTGTGATGTAATGGAATTTGGACTCCAACACTAGGCAAGTAACTGAACCTCACTGAGCCTCCGTTTCCTCACCTGTAAAATGGGCACAATGATGACCTACCTGGCAGATTCCATGTCTGCCATATATTTAGTGCTCAGGACACATGGGTCCCCTCTCTCCCCTCCCTCCTCCACTACTGTAACTCTGTCTCCTCCTGAGCCCTGAGTCTCCACAGTTAGGTCCAAGAGTCTCAGGCCAGGGTAGCCCAGAAGTGCTCAGTCCTGGCTGCTGTCTTGGCCACAAGTGCAGATGTCCATGGACCCAGGTTCTCTGTTACTTTGAGACCCCTTTCCTGACCAGCCCAGGGAATTTCTGCCCATCTGCCAGCTCACTTGCATGCTCCTGGCGGCTGCCAGTTACTGAATGTGGCCTGACAGCTGTGGCTTTGTCACTACTCAGATTTCTCCTTGTCTGCCTGTCCACAAGGCCAGACGCTGGCACATCCCTGCCCACCTGGACTGACTGTACTATACAAGAATGATGATTCTATAGCTGCCTTCTGGGTCCTGTGATGGCAGTGGGGCTCTCAGGAGCCAATTCAGAATTCTACAATTTAGAAGGGCTGGGCATGGTGTCTCATGCCTATAATCCCAACACTTTGGGAGCCCAAGGCAGGAGGATTGCTTCAGCCCATGACTTCAAGACCAGCCTGGCCAACACGGCGAAACCCCATTTCTACAAACAAATACAAAAAAGTTTAGTCGGGCATCGTGGTGGGCACCTGTAGTCCCAGCCACAAGGGAGGCTGAGGCAGGAAGATCACTTGAGCCTGGGAAGTCAAGACTGCAATGAGCTGAGATCACACCACCACGCTCCAACCTGGCGACAAAGCAAAATTCTACAACTTAGTGAGGCACTAAGGATGAGACCTCAGCAGGGGTCAATTTTTTTTCCCTCCATTCCTTTCCAAAATCGGTGGCTTTTGGCATTCTGCCATGGGGTGTTGAGCATGTACATTGCTGTTGCCATCTTGTTATTAGTAGTATTTTTTCTTTTTCTTTTTTTGAGACAGGGTCTTGTTCTGTCACCCAGGTTGGAGTGCAGTGGCACGATCTCAGCTCACTGCAACCTTCGTCTCCTAGGCTCAAGGGATTCTCATGCTTCAGCCTCCTGAGCAACTGGAACTACAGGCGCATGCCACCATGTCCAGTTACTTTTTGCATTTTTGGTAGAGAAGGGGTTTTATCATGTTGGCCAGCCTGGTCTCGAACTCCTGAGCTCAAGCAATCGGCCCACCTTGGCCTCCCAAAGTGCTGGGATTACAGGTTTGAGCCACTGCACCTGGCCTCTATTTTTCTTTATAGAGGCCATCAAGCTAAAGCTGTTGCCTTGTTGGTTTTTTACTTATTTTTATTTTTATAGAGACAGAATCTTGCTCTGTCACTCAGACTGAAGTGCAGTGACATGATCATAGCTCACTGCAGCCTCAAATTCCGGGATTCAAGCGATCCTCCCACTTCAGCCTCCCAACTAGCTGGAACTATAGGCACGGGCCACCATGCTTGGCTAGCTGTTACCTTTTGAAGGGCAATTTGGTAGACTGTTAAAATTAAAAATTGTATTTGTATTATTTATGTTTATGTTAACAAATCACATTGTGACTTAGTGGCTTAAAACAATGATTAATATTTATTATCTCACACAGTTTCTGACGGCCAGGAATTTAGAAGCAATTTGACTGGGTAGTTGGTTTGGGCTCAGGGTCTCTCATGAGGCTGCAGTCAAAATGCCAGCTGGGACTACAGTCATCTGAAGGCTTGACTGAGACTGGGGGACCTGCTTCCAACACGACTTACTCCTGTGATTGATGCTGGCTATTGGCAGGAGGCCTCAGTTGCCTGCCATGTGAACCTCTTGAGTGTCCTCACAGCATGGCAGCTGGCTTCCCCCAGAGCAAGTGATACAAGAGAGTAAAGGGCAAGCCTTTTAAGACCTAGCTTCCTGAATCACACTCTGCTATTCTACTAGTCACATAGGTCAGCCCTATTGGCAAAAGTCGTTAGGAGCCATCTTATTGGCTGGCTACTTTGGAATCAGTCAGAGTTCTTAATTGCAAGTAACAGAATCTAAACCAGACTGATTTAAGCAGAAAAGGAATTGATTGAAAAGACAAGGAGGAGTCCCCAGAATCACCAGCAGGGCTGGGGGGTGCAGGCTAAGGAAGCAGGCAGGAGGCCAGGAGGCTGGGACAGCAGCCAAAAGCACACCATGGGAACCAGTTGCTGCCCTGGCTGACAAGCGTGCTGTGGTGTCCTGCTTCTTCAGGTCATTTACTCCACATCAGAGTCTGAGGCTGAGCCTAGTCACATGCCCACGTCAGGGGTGGGACAGGGGAGTATCTGGGCTTTTTGTGTTCTGTAAGGGGAGGCAAGCTCTGCCAGCCACCAAGATTCTCATTTTCCACAAACATGGGAAAGAATTTCAGTATTTCAACTGAAAGTAATTCACTATTTCAGTTCAGCAGAACTGTTGTAAAGAACGGCAGGTGTTCACTGCAGAGATACTCATGAGCTTTGGCCCAGAAATGTATCCTATAGGTAAGTACAAAAATGAACAAGGATGTATTTAAGGGAATACTCATTACAGTGTTGTTTGTAATAGCAAAAATACTGGAAACAATCAGCATATCCATCAGCAGGGGATCGGTTCAGTATATTAGGTACATCCACGTAAGCATGCACTGATAGGCAGCCACTGAAAAAACATGGATGCCACCAAGATATCTTGTTTCTTAGAAACAGGCCAGAAGCAGAACAGCATGCACAGTAATGCTCAGGTGTTCTGTTTTTTTTTTTTTGTTTTTTTTTTTTTTTTTGTCTGAGACGGAGTCTCGCTCTGTCGCCCAGGCTGGACTGTAGTGGCCGGATCTCAGCTCACTGCAAACTCCGCCTCCTGGGTTTACGCCATTCTCCTGCCTCAGCCTCCCGAGTAGCTGGGACTACAGGCGCCCGCCACCTCACCCAGCTAGTTTTTTGTATTTTTTTTAGTAGAGACGGGGTTTCACCATGTTCACCAGGATGGTCTCGATCTCCTGACCCCGTGATCCGCCCGTCTCGGCCTCCCAGAGTGCTGGGATTACAGGTTTGAGCCACCGCGCCTAGCCAGGTGTTCTGTTTTGTTTTGTTTTTTAGTTGGGAGGAATAAAGTCATGTGTATTAGTCCATTCTCATATTGCTATAAAGAACTACCTGAGACTGAGTAAGTTATGAAGAAAAGAGGTTTAATTGGCTCATGGTTCCACAGGCTGTACAGGAATCGTGGCTGGGCAGGCCTTAGGAAACTTACAATCATGGAAGAAGGTGAAGGGGCCGCCAGCACAAAGCAGGAAGTGCTACACATTTTCAAACAACCAGGTCTCCTGAGGACTCTATCATGAGAACAGCAAGGTGGAAGTCTGCCTCCATGATTCAATCACCTCCCACCAGGCCCTCCTCCAATATTAGAAATTAAAATTCAACATGAGATTTGAGTGGGGACACAGAACCAAACCATATCACTCTGTCTCTACCCAAGTAGACTGTAAGCTTTATAAGGTGGGTGATCAGGTGGATTTGGGAGCAACCATTGAATCTCCAGCACTTAGTGGTACTGAGAATAAAGGAAAATGCCGTACTTGTTTTGTTTGTTTGAGACGGAGTTTTGCTCTCGTTGCCCAGGCTGGAGTGCAGTGGCATGATCTCGGCTCACCGCAACCTCTGCCTCCCGGGTTCAAGCGATTCTCCTGCCTCAGCCTCCTGAGTAGCTGGGATTACTGTTCACCATGCCTGGCTAGTTTTTTTTTCTCTTTTTGTATTTTTAGTAGAGATAGAGTTTCTCCGTGTTGGTCAGGCTGGTCTTGAACTCCCAACCTCAGGTGATCCACTTGCCTCAGCCTCACAAAGTGCAGATGTGAGCCACTGCATCAGGCCTTTTTTCTCCTTTTTTCGCTCTGTTGCCCAGGTTGGAGTGCAGTGGCATGATATCGGTTCACCGCAACCTCTACCTCCTGGGTTCAAGCGATTCTCCTGCCTCAGCCTCCCAAATGGCTGGGACTACAGGCGCTCGCCACCACACATAGCTAATTTTTGTAATTTTAGTAGAGACGGGGTTTCATCATATTGATCAGACTGGTCTTGAACTCCTGACCTCAGGTGAGTCACCCGCCTTGGCCTCCCAAAGTGCTGGGATTACAGGTGTGAGCCACCGCACCCGGCTGGAGAATGCCATACTTGTTAATGCATGCAACATTTTTGGGGAGACCACACAAGAAATTGATGGAAGGAGAACCTGAGGGTCCTAGATAGGTCTTGCGGCGGGGAGGATTTAAATTTTTTCCTTTATGTGTTTGAATTCCAAAAACTATGAAACCATAAACATGTATTGCTTTAGTACTACAATGACTACTACTACCACCACCACCAGCACCTCAATTGTTAATAACAGTTAATAAAAAAGACAGGGGGCTGGGTGTGGTGGCTCATGTCTGTAAACCCAACACTTTGGGAGGCCGAGGTGGGTGAATCACCTGAGGTCAAGAGTTCGAGACCAGCCTGGCCAACATGGTGAAACTCCATCTCTACTAAAAATACAAAAATTAGCCAGGCATGGTGGCACACACCTGTAATCTCAGCTGCTAGGGAAGCCATGGCAGGAGGATTGCTTGAACCCTGGAGGCGGAGGTTGCAGTGAGCCAAGATTGTGCCACTGCACTCAAGCCTGGGCAACAGAGTGAGACTCTGTCTCAAAAATAAATAAATTAGTAAATTAAAAATAAATTTAAAAGAGAGGGGAATGTCTGACCACAAAGAAAACAAGAAGAGCAGTTGAATGTGCAAGTGGGAACCCTCTGGGATAGCAGAAATATGAAACCCTAAAGATGGAAAATTCTCAGATAAAAATGAATAACATTTTGGGATGCATCATGGGATATTAGTTGAAAGGATACATTTATCGTATTCCAAGGTTTTTTAAAGAAATGATTTGATGTCTTGTACATTCAGAGGTTGGAAATGAGAACAGAATTAAAAATATGCAATTACTTTTATAATAAAATGTTTTCAAACATAAAATGGGTTTCTTTTCATAGTTATTGTCTGCATAGCCTTTCTTGTTTGTTCCATTCTCTGGTACAATTATCTTTTTTTTTTCCACCTAAGCTGGAGTACAGTGGCATAATCACAGCTCACTACGGCATGAAACTCCAGGACTCAAAAGATCCTTCCACCTCAGCCTCCCAAGTAGCTGAAACTACAGGTGTGTGCCACCACACCCGGCCAATTTAAAAACATTCTCTTTATTTTTTAGAGATAGTCTTGTTCTGTTGTCCAGCCTGGAGTGCAGTGGCACAATCTCAGCTCACTGCAACCTTCACCTCCCAGGTTCAAGAGATTCTCACGCCTCAGCCCTCAAGTAGCTGGCATTACAGGCACACACCACCATGCTGGGCTAATTTTTGTATTTTTAGTGGAGACGGGGTTTCTCCATGTTGGCCAGGCTGGTCTTAAACTCCTGGCCTCAAGTGATCCACCTACCTCGGCCTCTCTAAGTGCTGGGATTACAGGTGTGAGCCACTGCACCTGGCCTAAAAACACTTTTTTTTTTTTTTAGAGATGAGGTCTAACTATGTTGCCCACATTGGTCATGAACTCCCAGTCTCAAGCAATCTCCTGCCTTAGCCTTTCAAGTAGCTGGCATTACAGGTGCAAGAATCTGCACCAAGCATGGGGAACACAGTTCAATCCATAACAGTGATGTTCCAGCCACTGTTGCTGTGAACAAATTACCCCAAAACATAGTGGCTTATAACACCCATTTTATGATGCTGACGGTTTTGGTGGATCAGGAATTCAGAGAAGGCACAGTAAGGATACTTGTCCCTGCTTCATGATGTCTTAGGCTTTGACATCTGGGGGTGACTAGACAGCTCAGGGCTAGGATCATCTGGTGAGATTTTTCACTCAGACGTCTAGTTGTTGATGCTGTCAGCTGGGACCTCAGTTGGGGCTATTGATGGGACAACAATGTGGACCTCTCCGTGTGGTTTGTGCTTCAGGCAGCTTCAGGGACTGCCAAACTGTTTTTGCTTCAAACAAGACTGTTTCAGGAAGCAAGGTGGAAGGCATATCACCTCTTTTTTTTTTTTTTTTTTTTTTTTGAGACGGAGTCTTGCTCTGTCACCCGGGCTGGAGTGCAGTGGCCGGATCTCAGCTCACTGCAAGCTCTGCCTCCCGGGTTTACGCCATTCTCCTGCCTCAGCCTCCCCAGTAGCTGGGACTACAGGCGCCAGCCACCTCGCCCGGCTAGTTTTTTGTATTTTCAGTAGAGACGGGGTTTCACCATGTTAGTCAGGATGGTCTCAAACTCCTGACCTCGTGATCCGCCCGTCTCGGCCTCCCAAAGTGCTGGGATTACAGGCTTGAGCCACCGCGCCCGGCCGGCATATCACCTCTTATGATTGAAGTCATGTCATTTTACTTCTACCGCTTTCTATTGGTGATAGTGTCCAAGGGACTGGGAATTAGACTTTACCTCTAGAAAGCATAGCGAAGGTGCTAGAGAAGTATGTCAAATGGAAGATATTCTTGCAGCCATCTTTAGAAATATACAATCTGTTACAGGTGATTTTTTTTTGAGACAGGATCTTGCTGTCTTTTTTTTTTTTTGAGGCAGGATCTTGCTGTGCCACCCAGGGTGGAGTGCAGTGGTGTGATCCCAGCTCACTGCAGCCCTGATCTCCCAGGCTCAAGCAATCCTCCTGTCTCGGCCTCCCAAAGTGCTAGGATTACAGGTGTGAGCCACCATGCCCAGCTATGTGCTCATGACAAGTTAAACTTGTTTTGGATTAAACTCCTTACCTTCCTACCATTCTCAAATGATCTATTATTCCCAACTTCTGTTTCTATCAATGACGCACTATAGCTAAAACTTTATTATCCCTGACAAAAGCATGCATCAGTCTACTGTTGTAATTTAATACCACTATTTAGTGAAACACTGGAAAGACAGTTACTAAAAGGAGAAAAGAAAAGCCCCCTTCCTAAAGAGTAGATAATCAAGAATTGATTGGATTTTATTGGTGTTTGTTGAGCATTTACTGTGTGTTAGGGTAATACCAGCTGCAGAGGTTGCTGGATGAAATAACGCAGCACGCACAATAGTGAAAAGCAGGGATTTTTTTTCAGCTTTTTTTTTTTTTTTTTTTTTTTTTTTTTTTTTAGACAGGGTCTCACTCTGTCACCCAGGCTGGAGTGCAGTGGCACACAGTCTCGGTTCACTGCAACCTCTGCTTCCCAGGCTCAAGTGATCCTCCCACCTCAGCCTCCCGACTAGCTGGGACTACAGATCTATGTTACCATGCCCAGCTACTGTTTTTTGATATTTTTAGTAGAGATGCGGTTTCTCCATGTTGGCCAGGGTGGTCTTGAATTCCTGAACTCAGGTGATCTGACTGTCTCAGCCTCCCAAAGTGCTGGTATTACAGGTGTGAGCCATCATGCCTGGCTACCTGTATATATTTGTCTAGAATTGCAGAATTGTGAAGTAAAAATGCTAAATTTTACTGTGTGCAAATTATACCTTAATTTAAAATAATATATGTATAGGCAACGTACAGATGGCATGACAAGTTGGTTAGGGACATGGGCTCTGCAATCAGCCAGCCTGGGCTTGGAAATCCTGGTTGAGATTCGGAGACGGTAAGCACTTCTCTCAGAAGCCTTGTTGGATTGCTCCATAGCTGTCTTACTAGGATCACAAGAGACAGTGCAAGGAAAGCATTTAATGAGGTGGTCAGCACATAACAAGTATTAGTATTACTTTTTTCCTTAAAAATAACAGCTCAGGGGGTAAACTCTTTGGTCTAATGGAGGCACAGAGGCAGTAACACATGGACTGGCAGGAGTTGCAGGTTGGGGACAAGTGGGGTAAGTGTTGGGAATGGCATTGCAACAGGATAGAACAGCATGCGCAAAGGCTAAAACATAATGTCTTGTTTATGAATCTTCTAACATGGGCCTATTTGGACCACTTAGTTCAGGGGGAAGATCAAGGAGAGGAGAACAACATGGATGATGGGGTAGAGTTCTTTTGATTGTTTGTTTTAGAGACAGGGTCTTGTCCAGGCTGGAGTGCAGTGGCACGATTATAGCTCACTGCAGCCTTGTATTCCTGGGCTGGTGATCCTCAGCCTCCCAAGTAGCTAGGACTACAGGTGCACGCCACCACGCCTGGCTAATTATTTTTTATTTTTATTTTTTAGAAATGGGATCTCTCTATGTTTTCCCAAGCTATGGGGGTAGAATTCTGCAGAATGGGATTGTTAAGGGCTCCTTTAAATTTCTGTATTTCTAACAAGTCTCCACATGATGTTGATGCTACTGTACCACTTTGAACAGTAAGGGTATAAAAGTCAAGGGAAGAAAGTGTTTCAGAAGGCCTGGTGTGGTGACTCATGCCTGTAATCCCAGCACTTTGGGAGGCCGAGGTGGGAAGATCACCTGAGGTCGGGAGTTCAAGACCAGCCTGACCAACATGGAGAAACCCTGTCTCTACCAAAAATACGAAATTAGCCGGGCGTGGTGGCGCATGCCTGTAATCCCAGCTGCTCAAGAGGCTGAGGCAGGAGAATAGCTTGAACCTGGGAGGTGGAGGTTGCAGTGAGCAGAGATCGCGCCATTGCACTCCAGCCTGGGCAACAAGAGTGAAAATTCGTCTCAAAACAAAACAAAACAAAACAAAACAAAACAAAACAAAACAAGAAAGCGTTTCATAAAGTAGGAAGTGGTCAATCATACTGAAGACAGGGAAACACGAAGTTAAGATGAGGACTGAAAGACTCCAGTTATCAACCTGTAGGATGGGGTGTTCTTAGGGCAAGCAACAAGCAGATAGGAAAGGACAGAAGCCACCTAGGAGTGGTTGATGATTGCATGCCAGGTGTGGAAATGGAGAAAGTGCATATAAACAATTCTTTGGTGCAACCTGGCTTTGAAAGGGAACAGGGTCGCAGGAGGGAGAATTGGTGTTTTTGTTTTGTTTTGTTTTGAGACGAATTTTCACTCTTGTTGCCCAAACTGGAGTGCAATGGCACGATCTCTGCTCACCGCAATCTCCGCCTCCCGGGTTCAAGCGATTCTCCTGCCTAAACCACCCGAGTAGCTGGGATTACAGGCATGCGCCACCACGCCCGGCTAATTTTGTATTTTTCGTAGAGACGGGGTTTCTCCAGGTTGGTCAGGTTGGTCTCAAACTCCTGACCTCAGGTGATCTGCCCTCATCGGCCTCCGAAAGTGCTGGGATTACAGGCGTGAGCCACCACGCCCGGCCGAGAATTTGAGGTTTTTGTTTTTGTTTCAGACGGAGTCTTGCTCTGTCGCCAGGCTGGAGTGCAGTGGCGTGATCTCGGCTCACTGCAACCTCTGCCTCCCCGGTTCAAGCGATTCTCCTGCCTCAGCCTCCCGACTAGCTGGGACTGCAGACGCGTGCCGCCACACCCAGCTAATTTTTTTTTTTGTGAGTGTGTATTTTCAGTAGAGACGGGGTTTCACCGTGTTAGCCGGGATGGTCTGGTCTCGATCTCCTGACCTCGTGATCCGCCCGCCTAGGTCTCCCAAAGTGCTGGGATTACAGGCGTGAGCCACCGCGCCCGGCCTGAGAATTGGAGTTTTTAACAGTTCATTTTAAGACAGGAGACAAAAGCAATCTTTAAAACTGACAGGAAGGATCCTGTAGGAAGGAAGAAGTTGGAGACACAGGCAAGAACGGGATGCCTAAGGATAGAGTTGCTAGATTTAGCAAACACAGGACGCCCAGTTAAATTCGAATTTCAGAAAAACAACAAACAGTTTTTCAGTGTGTGCCCCAAATATTGCTGGGTGTCTTGTATTTTATCTGTCCATTCCAAAACAGTTCATCGCTAGGTAAAAGGGTTATAGCCCCACATGTCCTAGGAAGGAGTCAGAGCGCTCAAGTCCTTCCCAGCTGTCCCAGTACAACACTCTGGAATGAATTCCCAGTTCTACCAGAACTGTTAACAAGTAGAGAAGCTGCTTTGAATTTCAGCTTTTGCGGCTTTCCCATTCGCTCTAGGATGGCAACTGGGAAGGAAAATGCCGGACTAAAAGCTGTGGAAAAGTTCTAATTTGAAAAACCAGTCCGTAAGTGATGCAGAGGCTTTTGAACTGCAAAAGGCTCTGGGCGTACAGGACAGTGAGTCACAGGGTGCCTGGTCCGGGCCCAACTCTGGGAACCAAGTCCACTCAACTCAAGGGCAGGTACCCAAATGCTGCCAAGGGATCAGCAGGCGCCTGCGCACTGCCGCGACCCCGCCCTCTTCCAACCTTTCATCCGGGTCTCGGGCAGGGGCGTGTCTGGGCAGAGGGGCGGGTGGCGGTGGAAAGGAAGGATGTCGTGGGAGACTGGAGAGTGGGGAGGGAAGCGGGAAGGGGCGGGGGCGGAGCAGGGGGCGTGGCGGAGCGAGCGCGCGGTCACGTGACGTACGTGGCGACGTGTCGGCCATCTTGTGTTGTTGAGGCTGAGGACTGACTTGGGTTCTGAGACTCCCTGTCCCGGACCGCAGGTAACGAGCCATTCCGTGTCGCTACCCTGCTCGGCTCTGCTCCGCGCCCTGGCCCCGCCGCCTCGTCCCGGGCCGTCTGTGCCTCTGGTCCGCGCTCGTGTCCCTGCCCCTCCGGCTCGAGCCGGCCCGGCCGCATGGACACCCACAGGCCGCTCCGACCGGCTTGGGCCGTCAGGCGACGGGACAGGTCAGGTGCAGGGCCGGAGAGAGCCTCCTCTCGGGCGAGGGGCGCTGAGGGCCCTGGCGCGTCACGGCCGCAGGGATCCGAGGAGCCCCTTGGCCAGGGCCTCTTGGCATTGCGAGGGGAGCTGAACAAGGCAGGAGGGTGGTGGGGTGGGCAGTGTCAGGCCGGCTTGTTCGGAGCCGGAGGGCTCACCTTCCTCTGCCTACTTCTCCGGGCCAGCCACCCGCCCAGCCTCGGGGTGCCGCGCTAACAGCTGCTGCGGCCAGACAGCTGCTTCTGCCGGCTCTCCTGTCCACACCTAGCCCCTGGGAGGTGCGCTCCTGCCTTCCCCACGGAGCATCTGGACGAAGGAGACTCCTTCCGTGGCGAGAGTACTGGGTCTGGACCAGGCCTGAGGCGAGGTGGAGCCACCATGATCGGAACCTTGGGACCGAGGCTGGGAAAGTAGAGCCCATGGCAGCCTTGGGGACCCGAATGTTCACATCAGGTTGAAATGGGCATTAGCCTTAAGTGTCAGCAGTTTCCAAAAGCGCTCTGAATACTTGTTTTGTGACTGAAACATAAATCAAGCGAACAGGGAATGGGGGCCTGAAAGAAGCGGAGTGTATGATCGTATTCGGGAAGCAATAACGTTGCTTTGCAGTTAGTTATCTAGTACTGTGTTTTTTATTTTGTTGTTTTCATTTTCCTGCAAGTCAAAGCACTTAAACACACATAGTCTCTCTGTAAGAAAGGTAAGTATTCCAGTTTAACTTGTAAGAAATTGAGTATGGGGCCAGAGCCTGTGAACGGCTTCTTGTCTAGTGCTGTATACCTTGAATTAAGGCAGTTTTGATTCCCAATGTTGTGTCTGGGGAAGGTACTCTTTCCTTACATAGTATTTCCTTTTTAGAATCAAATGACTTCCTAGATTAGAAATTTTTTTTTGTCATTCTGAACATTAATTTTGATCCTTCTAATATTTGTAGCTTTGGCCTTACAAATTTTGTCCATTTTGCCCAGAACACAAATATTTTCTCTTATTCATTGATGGTTTTACGTGTTTTACTAGTTAGTATAGCAGTTTCTGGTGTGCTCAAACTGGAATATGTACTTTGCTTTTACATCAGATGTTGACATCAGAAGAGGACACTAGAAAAGTATTTAAAAGTGACACGTAACTGGAAAAATGTCACATGGTGTTTCTTTCGAAATTTAACATCAGTGAATACACGGGTGATGGTAGTGATTCACCAGAAAGGAGAAGGCTTCATGCCTTTTTAATCCCTGACAAAGCATTTGAGAGTCTTGAGGCTGGGGAGGGAGAAGGGACTATGTGCTTCCATTCATTTGTTTATTCATTCATACATGCGTTTATTTGACAGATACCCTATTGAGTACTTACTACACCCTTATGTGCTGGGAGCAAAACAGACCAAACAATTCCTGGCTGTATGGAATTCATTTCTAGACAGACAGGTAAAATACGTGATGTAGTGGTAAAAATGTAGTGGTAAGCGATGTGAAGGAAAAAAATGAGTCAGGGAGATAGAATAATAGGGATTTAGGGAGGGGTTAATTTTAAGTGTCCCGAGAAGGCCTCATGGAGAAGCTAACACTGGAGGAAAAACCCAACAGAGGTGAAGGTGCTGTTTCTTTAGCTTTACTGGAGTAAAAGTGCTCTAGGCTAGGGAGCAGCAAGAGCGAAGACCCAGAGACAAAAACTTAGTTGGGAGCGACTCAGGAGTAGACTGGGAAAAGCATGGAGGCTAGCCTAGGCTGAGAGGCAAGGGTGAGAGGGAGACTGGTGGGAGATGTGTGTACTTACCTCTTTGGTACTAAGATGAGATGGATTATTTGCTCTCCTGAATTCTTTTTTCTTACCTCTTGTGATTCTTGGAAAGGGATATCAGATTCTGGAGATTTGGGCCAGCAGTCAGCCTATGCAACCCCCTTCCCCTACGTAACTCCCCTCCCCATCCCCTAATTTGGAAAAATTTAGGATGCTCAAATATTTCAGGAAATTATAATGAAATATCTTTCTCAAAAGTAAACGTTTTAAAATGAGATTGATGATAAACTGCCTGAAAGTGCTTTTCAAAAGCAATTACTTTACAAGAAGGGGTATCTTTGGAAATTTCAGGATATTTGCAAATGTAGGGAAGTGAGAAGTTTTCCGTTGACGTTTAGACATAAGATTAAGGAACATAACCAGGAAAAAAGGTGGAAACAGTGTATTAACTCAAATTATCCTTAATCTGGTTAGTAAAGAATTTCCCTTAATACTGTGCTGTCCAGCCCAGAGACTCTTCTTCTAATTCGTGTCCATATCCTTTACATTTTACACATGTAGAACTTTGTGTGCTGAGTTTTTTATTCCTCCACTTTTACCTTTCAGACTAGTTCTCTAATCTGATACTTAATAGACATTTTTTTTTGCAAAAAACATTTTCTGATTTCCTTCCAGCTTATCTCTATATTCTTTTTACTGAGCTTTCATAAATGTCCTTGTCATTTTAGTTCAGCTGAGGAATTTTAATATTTTGGGTTTGAAATGGTTTTGCTGGTGATATGCACATGTGAGAAACACTTTGGAGTAGGTTTGCCTCAAAATCATGAGAAGATGGGAATTACAAGGTCAGTGTGTGAATGCAACTCCTTGGCTAAAAGGGAGGCATAGTGATGGTAGTGATGAGGTAGTGTTTTAACTAATTGCCTTTCTACCTCTTGTTTTCTGTTGTGTTTTGAAATGACATTTCCAAATTATAATGTCTTTGATGTCGTATCAGCTCATTTGTTTTCATGACTCTGCATTTTAATACTCTGTATGTCTATTCTCTTTTTGTTGACCTTCACGTTGGAAGATGAAACTGTTGATAGTGATTCCTATCTGGGAGAACCTTTTTGGGTAAAAAGATTACTACTGTCACTTTTATAATTGCCCTTCTATAGGATCTTTGACTTGTGCCATTTTCAAATTCTGACTTTGTTTGCAATTCTCCATTAGCCTCTGCTGATTAAATTTTCCATACTTTCTGTTTTATTCTATTTCTTATAGATTATAGTGGGACCAGTCTCATTAGGTTGAATCTACAGCCTATGTTGGTGTTAAACCCAGGTCTCTTAGAGGCAAGTTAAATGTCCATTTTCCTTCAGTTTAAATTACCATGACATATTGTTTGGTCATTGTTCTAAAAGTCTGAACTCAAGCTTTTTTTCACTGCTTCGCTCCCACTAGGGTTTTATGGTGATAATGTCCTATGGTTTTTGCATGGGAGAGTATTTAAGAATAAAAGGAAAATGTATAAAATGAAAAGAAATAAATAGAAGTTTAAAATAAGGTTAAAAGTTCTAGAGTTTCCATTGGTTTTAATGCTTTGAAAATTACATCTCTTTAAAACTAGAGATTTTATTTCATGTATAAACTTGCTTATAGTTAGCAGTGCAGTGTTTCTTGACCAAATATTGTTTTACATTTTATTGAGAATGGAAGTATATAAATATTATGTAGGAATGTAAAGTGAAGTACCTTTATTGAAGTTGCCTATAGTTTTGTGTTGAGGGTTGAAAGATGAGAGAGGTTTGAGAAAACAAAGAATTGTTCTCTTGTAATTGACCAAACTTCATTTTATAAAAATATTTCAAGTATTACATACTTCCCTACTTTAAGTAAAGGTGAGGTAACACATATTTATATTTTCTTTTTTTTTTTTTTTTTGAGACGGAGTCTCGGCTCTGTCGCCGCCCAGTGGCGCGATCTGGCTCACTGCAAGCTCCGCGTTCCCGGTTCCGCGATTCTCCCGCCTTAGCCTCTGGAGTAGGCTGTAGCTGGGACTACAGGCGACCGCCACCACGCCCGGCTAATTTCTTTTTTTTGTATTTTTAGTAGAGACGGGGTTTCACCGTGTTAGCCAGGATGATCTCGATCTCCTGACTTCGTGATCCGCCCACCTCGGCCTCCCAAAGTGCTGGGATTACAGGCTTGAGCCACCGCACCCGGCCACAATTTTATATTTTCTTATTAACTATGGGGTTTCGTTAGCTTAATTATTATTATTTGAGATGGAATCTCACTTTGTTGCCCAGGCTGCAGTGTAGCGGCCTAATCTCGGCTCACTACAGCCTATGATAGAGCAAGACCCTGTCTCTTAGGGGGTTGAGGTTGCAGTGAGCCGTGATTGCACCGCTGCACTCCAGCCTAGGTGATAGAGCAAGACTCTCCAAATAAGACAGGGTCTTGCTCTGTCACCTAGGCTGGAGCACAGTGGTACAATCACTGCCCACTGTAACCTCAACCTCCCAGACTCAAGCCATCCTCCTACCTCAGCTTCCTAAGTGGCTGGGATTACAGTTCCATGCCACCACATCTGGCCAATATTTTTTGTAGAGATGGGGTCTCACTGTGTTGCCTAGGCTGGTCTTAAACTTCTGGTCTAAAGTGATACTCCTGCTTCAGTCTCCCAAAGTGTTGAGATTATAGACATGGGCCACTGTGCCCCACCAAGAGTGCAATTTGAGAAAGTCACATCCACCTCTGATTTAATTTTGCAAAAAAAGTAGCCATGTTATAATGTCCAAAGGTCATATAACTTTACCCACTGAACTGTGTAATTTTTTAAGGGCAGGAGGAAAGGGAAGGAGAAGTGGATAATAAATAAACTCTTCTATGGGTGGGTGCAGTAGTTCACACCTATAATCCCAGCACTTTGGGAGGCTGAGGTAGGAAGATGACTTGAGCCCAGGAGTTTGAGACCAGCCAGGGCAACATAGAGAGAACCCCATCTCTAAAAAAGATTTTTAAAAAATTAGCTGAGTATGGTGATGCACGCTTACAGTCCCAGCTACTCAGGAGGCTGAGGCTGGAGGATTGCTTGAGCCCAGGAGGTCAAGGCTACAGTGAGCTCTGATTGTACCACTACACTCCAGCTGAGGGAACAAAGCAAGACCCCATTTTGAAAGTAATTGGCTGGGTGCAGTGGCTCATGCCTGTAATCCCAGCACTCTGGGAGGTCAAGGTGGGCGGATCACTCGATGTCAGGAGTTCGAGACCAGCCTGGCCAACATGGCGAAACCTGTGTCTACTAAAAATACAAAAATTAGCCAGGCATGGTGCTGCACACTTGTAATCCCAGCTACTCAGGAGGCTGAGGCAGGAGACTCGCTTGAACCTGGGAGGTGGAGGTTGCAGTGAGCTGAGATTGTGCCACTGCACTCCAGCCTGGGCAACGGAGCGAGAGTCTGTCTCAAAAAAAAAAAAAGGAAAAAAAAGTCTCTGTCTCTCTCTCTCTCTACCTAGTTGCTTTCCTGTAGTTAATGGAATTGTCAACTTTAATTGTTAATTATTGTTCTTTGACTTTGTATAGCAATAAAGCATCATTTGATTTTAGCCAAGAAACTACCTGAAGATACTATACTTCAGTTCACTCCTTGTCACTTGGAATATCACCAACTTGTGAATTTTTAAGATACTGCCCCAACATAGCATTAAAGTCAGGCTGTGATTTTGCAACTGAAAGCACACTTGGAGCTTTGCTCCCTGGACATTTTGGCAATGATCGTCTTTCTGAGGGTTCAGTGATTATTTGTGTAGGATGCATATTGCTGTGATGCGGCTTTTGTTTTTCTGTTAGATATATATTTTTTGAGATAGGGTCTCACTCTGTCCCCCAGGCTGAGTGCAGTGGTGCAGTTGCAGCTCACTGCAGCTTTGACCTCCCTGAGCTAACGTGATCCTCCTACCTCAGCCTCCTGAATAGCTGGGACTACAGGCATGCGCCCCATGCCTAGCTAATTTTTGTAGAGATGGGGTTTTGCTATGTTGCCCAGGCTGGTCTTGAACTCCTGGGCTCAATCGATCACCTGCCTTGTCCTCCCAAAGTGTTAGGATTACAGGCATGACCCACTGTGCCTGGCAGTAGGTTTTGAAAGTTAATACCGAGTCCCTATAGTGGAGTTTTGAATGAAAACTCCAAATAATCACTTCTCTGAAACCCCATGGTGGTCTTCATTTGTCAGCTTCATAAGAATCACTTGGAACTTCTGTTAAAAAATATATAGTTTTCATTCCCACTGTAGAACTACTGAGACTTTCTAGATGTTAGGGAATCTAGTTTATAAATACACCAGCTGAGCTAATCTTTTAACCAGGTTTGGAAGCCATTTTCTGCAGAATATATTCATGATGAAAAATTGTGCTTTTAAAGTTTCCTAAGAGGTTGCTGGGTGATTTATATTAATATTTTTATTATTTACAGTGTTAAAAGGATCTGAACAAAATCTGCTCAAATCTCCTGCTGTGAACCAGCAGAATTTTTGAACAGGTAAGTGTGGAAGGGAAGCACAAAGCCTGAGGGCTTTTGCAAATAGGTAATTTCTGCTTTTAGGTTTTAGTTATTTTTGCCCTATTATTTCTCCTGAGGTTTTGGGTAGTGAGTAGAAACTTCTTCCCTGGTGCCTGTCAGATCCTTTATGAACAGTAAGAGTAACGTACCCTTTTTGCATTGATCCTGGTGTGAATTTGTGTCTTAAACTGTCATAATAATTTTTTGTTGGCAAGAAACAAGGAGGAATGCTTTGGAGGCAGGGGTACTCTAAAGAACCAAAGAGCAGTTGACTTCCTGAGGGATGTGAACCAGAAACTGGGAAGCTTTCAGGAGCCATAGTACTTGTAGATAGCACTTTTCTACCAGTTGGCCAGTGTCCTCTCTTGTCTCTTTTTGTCCTGCTTTAGTTGTGTTTGTGCATTCTGACCTTTTCTACTTTAACAAACACAAACTCATGGTAGCAAATGGCCACTTAATTCTTGGAGCCACATATGAACTTAGGCTCTAGTGCCAGTAGCCAATGGATTGCTAGCACAGTGTTCATGTTTCAGATTCTTGGGAGGGGAGATTTGACTGGTTGAACTTGGCTCAGTTCTCCGTCATTGATGAGACTAGTTATGGACATAGGATTGGAGTCTAGAAGTGCACACACAGTTAGCTGAAAGGTCCCACTCCTCATGGCAGGGGTAGGTCTCAGAGAAGGTAGAATGGTGACTGTTCTAGGTGGACTCCCAGAGAAGCTTTAGACATTTTTCCTTTTCTGGCATTCTAGAAAAATGTCCTGTGTATAGCTCTGCAGTTTAGATTTATCTGTTCTAAAGAGTTAACCTATATGCCTATCTATCTTTTGGTGAATGAGGCCATTAGGTCTCACCAGGCATACTTGTTGAAATTTATTAGTGCTGTTTTTGTTTGTTTGTTTGTTTTTTAGACAGTCTTGCTCTGTTGCCTGGGCTGGAGTGCAGTGGCACAATGTCAGCCCACTGTAGCTTCTGCCTCCCAGGTTCAAGTGATTCTCATGCCTCAGCCTCCTGAGTAGCTGAGATTACAGGTATTCGCCACCACATCCAGCTAATTTTTAGTAGAGATGGGGTTTTGCCACGTTGGCCAGGCTGGTCTTGAACTTCTGGGCTCAAGAGATCCAACCGCCTCGGCCTCCCAAAATGTTGGGATTACAGGTGTGAGCCACCACACATGGACTTCTTAGTGCAGTTTTTTAACAAAAATTATTGATTTTGGAGGTTCAGAGGAGTGGCTGGGTAAAGGTTTAGCAAGCAGACATAAGCAAAGGAGAAGCTTCGTGTGGAAAAATTCGTTGGTTATTTCCATTGTTTGTTTTTTGTAAATTTTAACTTCTCGATACTTTTTATAGTATTAAGCTACACTTGAGTATTAGGAAGCCATATAGAATTCGAAAGGTCCAACTTCATGGACTCTATTCACATTATTAGAGTAGTAATGGGGACCGTTACATGTGGGAAAGGATCAGTGAGACAGTATAAACTTTTGAAATAATACGTTTTTGTATTCCAGAATTATTAGATAATACTGAAGCAGACTTTTTTAATGGAACATTTTGAAGTCCTGTGTATTTTTTTTATTTTTGTATTTTTTTTTTGAGATAGAGTTTCACTCTTGTTGCCGAGGCTGGAGCGCAATGGTGCCGTCTCAGCTCACCACACCGTCCGCTTCCCGGGCTCAAGCAGTTCTCCTGCCTCAGCCTCCCAAGTAGCTGGGATTACAGGCATGCGCCACCACACCACGCTTTGTATTTTTGCTAGAGACAGGTTTTCTCCATGTTGGTGAGGCAGGTCTCAAATTCCTGACCTCAGCTTATCCGCCCGTCTCTGCCTCCCAGAGTACTGGAATTACAGGCATGAGCCACCGTGCCTGGCCTTAATTTTTATTTTTTGAGATGGAGTTTCACTCTTGTTGCCCAGGCTGGAGTGCAGTGGCATGATCTTGGCTCACTGCAACCTCCGCTTCCTGAGTTCAAGCGATTCTCCTGCCTCAGACTCCCAGGTAGCTGGGATTACAGGTGTATGCCACCACACCCAGCTAGTTTTTAATATTTAGTAGAGACAGGGTTTCACCATGTTGGCCAGGCTGGTCTCGAACTCCTGACCTCAGGTGATCCACCTACCTCGGCTTCCCAAAGTGCCGGGATTATAGGCATGAGCCTATAATACCATACCCAGCCCCTATTTATTATTGTTTGTAGCTCATATATACTTGGTGACACCTAATTGCTTAGCTAATATTTTATTACTTACATTTTGCTGTATTAGTATGTCTAGATTTTTGATGCAAAGGCTAGGAACTAATAAAAGTGATTTATTATAGAGCGATATGTCTAATGACAGCCCACAGATGTGACTTCTGATTCCTTTTTTTTAGCCATGGTTGTTTTTAGCAGATGGTAGCTGAATTCATTTTTAAGATAGAAAAGTTCTTTCTTATATTGTACATTTTCTTAAATCTGGATGTTGACATAAGACGTATTCAGAGCTTTGTGAGGTTTAAAAGGATTTCTGCATGATTTGTGTAAAATTTTCACGGGCTGGGTGCAGCATGTCTTACATCTGTAATCCAAACATGTTGGGAGGTTGAGGCTGGAGGATCACTTGAGTCCAGGAGTTTGAAACTAGTCTGGGAAACATAGGGAGATCATGTCTCTACGAAAATAAAGAAGTTTGGCTGGGCATGGTGACTCACGCCTATAATCCCATCCCTTTGGGAGGCTGAGGTAGGCGGATCGCTTGAGGTCAGGAGTTTGAGACCAGCCTGACCAACATGGCGAAACCCTGTCTCTACTGAAAATACAAAAATTAGCCGGGTGTGATGGCACGCGCCTGTAGTCCCAGCTACTTGGGAGGCTGAGACAGAAGATTATCTTTTGAACCTGAGAGTGGAGGCTGCAGTGAGCCGAGATTGAGTCACTGCACTCCAGCCTGAGTGATAGAGCAAGACTCTGTCTCAAAGTAAATAAATAAATAAATAAATAAAAATAAATAATTAGCTCCGTGTGGTAGTGCATGCCTTGGTCCCAGTTCCTTAGGAGGCTGAGGCTGGGAGATCCCTTGGCCTGGGAATTTGAGGCTGTACAGAGCTGTGATTGCACCACTGCATTCCTACCTGGGTAACAGAGCAAGACCTTGTCTCAAAAAAAAAAAAATTTTTTTTTTCACAGGATCTAGGGAATCCCTCTGTGGAAAACATTGGCTTATAGTAAGATTATCAAATGATGTGGCAATGTTGATGGCATTGTATTTTTTCCTAAAATATTTCATTTTGCTGATTTTATTCTTTTCACCAAAAGGAGGAAGAAAGAAGGAGAAATGTTTATATTGTTCAGAAACAGTAGGAAGAATGATAATATTAGCAATATGTTTTCTTCTGTAGTGATATTGTGGCTAGTATCTTCTTTGGGAACAAAGCGCCTTTTATTCAAGTTCTCCTGGGCATGGAGGAGGAAGTCTTGGGAGTTCTGGTCTCTTCATTATTGGTCCTTGGGTTATACAGATTGACGAGGAATTGGCAGAAGTTTTTGAGGTTTAAAATTCCTCCTGTACAACAAGAATTTGGTTGTACAGACTGACCAGGAATTGTCTTGGTGCTTTCTATTTGATAAATCATGGCTTAGGTCTCGAAGAGTAGCCATAACCAGGGGCTCTCATGATCAGTTTCTTGGGAATTGATGTGTGGTGCTCCCCAAACCATGACCAGATCTTTTTGGTGTAACTGGATTAGTAGCCGTCCTGCAAGATCAGTGAATCAGAGAGCCCTGCTTTAGTTCTGGAATCTGACCCTCTTCTTAGGTTTTTATATTACTTCTACCATTGGGATTTTTTGTATTTTTGAGATGGAGTTTTGCTCTTTCGCCCAGGCTAGAGTGAAGTGGAGCCATCTTGGCTCACTGCAGCCTCCATCCCCTGGGTTCAAGTGATTTTCCTGCCTCAGCCTCACTGGCAACTGGGATTGCAGGCACGTACCACCATGCCTGGCTAATTTTTGTATTTTTAGTAGAGACGAGGTTTCATCATGTTGGCCAGGCTGGTCCCGAACTCTTGACCTCAGGTGATCCACCTGTCTTGGCCTCCCAAAGTGCTAGGATTGCAGGCGTGAGCCACCGCTCCCAGCCTTTTTGTATATTTTTTTAATTAAAAAAAAAAACGTTTTTTGAGATAAGGCCTTGCTCTGTCCCTCAGGCTGCAGTCGCAGCTCACTGCAGCCTTGACCTTCTCGTGCTCAGGTGATCCTCCCACCTCATCCTCCTGAATATAGGAGTACAGGCATACGCCACTGCACATGGCTAAGTTTTCTATTTTTTGTAGAGACTGGTTTTTGCCACATTGCCTAGGTTGGTCTTGAGCTCCTGGACTCGAGCTGTCCTCCCGCCTTGGTCTCCCAAAGTGCTAGGATTACAGGCGTGAGCCTCCACGTCCAGTGTTTGTACCTTTATTAATGAAGTTTCCCATAATGTATTATAAGAACATACACTCTTCCTTAATTGAGGGCAACTATATTGTTTAATTGTGTGGTGCAAGGGGGTGAGAGTTTGGGGACAGTGAACAGAATGGAGATTGAGAAAAGGAAAGAAAAGTGACTTTGTACAAAATGAATTCTTCTGAAAATTGCAAGGGACTGGAAAAAAAAAGCAATATTGAGTACCATATCAATATGTAGTGAAAAGCTTGAGGCTTTTGAGCAGGGAGATGTCGGTTTGATCTTTTGTCACTTGGCCAGGTGCAGTGGCTCATGCCTGTAATTCCAGCACTTTGCGAGGCTGAGGCAGGTGAATTGCTTGAGTCCAAGAGTTCAAGACCAGCCTGGGCAACATGGCAAAACCTCATTTCTTTAAAAAAAAAAAAAAAGTAGCTGGGCATGGTGGCATGGGCCTGTAGTCCTAACTACAGTCTCACTGCAGCCTCAGCCTCCCAGGCTCAAGTGATCCTCCAATTGCACTCCAGCCTGGGTGACAGAATAAGACCCTGTCTCAAAAAGAAAAAAAAAAAAAAATTCTGGCCAGGCATGGTGGCTCATGTCTGTAATCCCAGCACTGTGGGAAGGCCAGGCAGGTGAATCACCTGAGGTCAAGAGTCGGGACCAGCCCGGCCAACATGGAGAATCCCCATCTCTACCAAAAGTACTAAAATTAGCAGGGCGTTGGTGGTAGGCATCTGTAATCCCAGCTACGCAGGAGACTGTGGCACCAGAATCTCTTGAACCTGGGAGGTGGAGGTTGCAGTGAGCCAAGGTTGCACCACTGCACTCCAGTCTGGGTGACAGAGTGAGACTCCATCTCAAAAAAAGAAAAAAAAAATTCTGTTACTTATTACATGTAACTTTAAACAGGTTAACCTTTTGGAGCCTAACTATCCTTATCTGTAAAGTATGTCCTATGGTTATTGTATCAATGAAAAATCTAAGTATAATACCTGGCATGCACTAAGTAGGCTCTCAGTGAATGGTGGCTTTTATGATTGCTGTTACTATGTAAATAGGTAAATTTTGATTGCAAAATGTCATCTTTTAAATTGTTTTTTTTTTTTTTTTTTTTTTTTTTTTTTTTTTTTGAGACGAAGTCTCGCTCTGTCGCCCAGGCTGGAGTGCAGTGGCCGGATCTCAGCTCACTGCAAGCTCCGCCTCCCGGGTTTACGCCATTCTCCTGCCTCAGCCTCCTGAGTAGCTGGGACTACAGGCGCCCGCCACCTCGCCCGGCTAGTTTTTTGTATTTTTAGTAGAGACGGGGTTTCACCACGTTAGCCAGGATGGTCTCGAACTCCTGACCTCGTGATCCACCCGTCTCGGCCTCCCAAAGTGCTGGGATTACAGGCTTGTTAAATTGGTTTTTTAGATACAGGGTCTTGCTCTGTCATGCAGGCAGTTTGCTGCAGCCTGGAACTCCTGAGCTAAAGTGATTCTCTGGCTTCAGCCTCCTAAGTAGCCGGAGCTATACACGCGGTCCACCACACCAAACTAATTTTAATTTCATTTAACTTTTTAAAAATTTTTCGTAGAGGCCGGGCGCGGTGGCTCTTGCCTGTAATCCCAGCACTTTAGGAGGCTGAGGCAGGTAGATCACGAGGTCAAGAGTTCGAGACCAGCCTGGCCAACATGGTGAAACCCCGTCTCTACTAAAAGTAGAAAAATTAACTGGGTGTTGTGGTGCGGCCCTGTAATCCCAGCTACTTGGGAGGGCGAGGCAGGAGAATCCCTTGAACCCGGGAGGCAGAGGTTGCAGCGAGCCGAGATTGCACCACTGCACTCCAGCCTGGGCAACAGAGCAAGACTCTGTCTTGCAGGGGGAGAAAAAAAATTGTAGAGATGAAGCCTTAAGCCTGGTCTTGAGCTCCTGGGCTCAAGTGATCCTTCCGCCTTGGCTTCCCAAAGTTCTGGGATTAGAGACCTGAGCCACTGTGCCTGGGTTACAGCTAATTTTTAAAAAGTTATTTGTTTGTTTGTTTATTTATTTATTTAAGACGGAGTCTTGCTTTGTTGCCCAGGCTGGAGTGCAGTGGCTTGATCTTTGCTCACTGCAAGCTCCTCCTCCCGGGTTTACACCTTTCTCCTGCCTCAGCCTCCCAAGTAGCTGGGACTATAGGCGCCCACCACCACGCCTGGCTAATTTTTCGTATTTTTAGTAGAGACGGGGCTTCACCGTGTTAGCCAGGATGGTCTTGATCTCCTGACCTCTTGGTCGCCCGTCCGAGCCTCCCAAAGTGCTGGGATTACAGGCGTGAGCCACCACGCCTGGCCTAAAAAGTTGTTTTAAGAGGGGGTCTCGCTGTGTTACCTAGGCTGGTTTAGAACTCCTAACCTCAAGCAATCCTCCCACCTTGGCCTCCCAAAGTGCTTGAGGTTATAGGTATCAGCTACCATACCCAGCCATCGTTGTGAGTTTTGAATAGACATGTCAGTGAGTTCTGTTTGTGGGTCTTTTTTTTTTTTTTGAGACGGAGTTTCGCTCTGTCGCCCAGGCTGGAGTGCAGTGGCCGGATCTCAGCTCACTGCAAGCTCCGCCTCCCTGGTTTACGCCATTCTCCTGCCTCAGCCTCCCGAGTAGCTGGGACTACAGGCACCTGCCATCTCCTGGCTAGTTCTTTTTGTATTTTTTTTAGTAGAGACGGGGTTTCACCATGTTAGCCAGGATGGTCTCAATCTCCTGACCTCGTGATCCGCCCGTCTTGGCCTCCCAAAGTGCTGGGATTACAGGCTTGAGCCACCGTGGCCGGCCTGTGGGTCTTTTGTCTTTAAAAAAATATTTAAACCCAGCAAATGTTTGAATGATTGCCTTGTGCCAGGTGCTGGACTAGCCCTGGTGGTTGAGCAAAACACATGCTGTTCTGTCTTCACAGGCCTTATAGCCCAGTGAGAGAGGCAGCCAAACAATCATTTAAGTAAAATCCAAAATGTGAAAAATCTTTCTGTCCTTGGAAAAGGTACAGTTTGAAAACACTAGATACTTTCTGAGTAAGTGTCACGTTTTGGATCTTGGTGTTCTTTTTTTTGGAGATGGAGTTTCGCTCTTGTTTCCCAGGCTGGAGTGCAGTGGTGCGATTCTCGGCTCACTGCAACCTCCATCTCCTGGGTTCAAGCAATTCTCCTGCCTCAGCCTTCCAGGTAGGTGGAATTACAGGCCTATTACCATGTCCGGCTAACTTTTTGTATTTTTAGTAGAGACAGGGTTTCACCATGTTGGCCAGGCTGGTCTTGAACTCCTGACCTAGGTGATCTACCCACCTCGGCCTTCCAAAGTGTTGGGACTACAGGCATGAGCCACTGCACCTGGTCAGATCTTGGTGTTCTTATTGTCAGTGATATTGTATGCCCTTTGATATGCTCTATAGGGTATTTATGTATGTTTTAAGTTTATGTGTTTTTTAATTTTTTTTTTTTTATTTGTTTGTTTTTAAAGACAGTGTCTTGGT
Source organism: Rhinopithecus bieti (assembly GCF_001698545.2). NCBI lineage: Eukaryota > Metazoa > Chordata > Mammalia > Primates > Cercopithecidae > Rhinopithecus > Rhinopithecus bieti. The sequence continues at coordinate 376,493 of NW_016808231.1, read as the reverse complement.
CAGTCACACAGACTGGAGTGTGATGGCGCAGTCTTGGCTCCCTGAAACCTCTGCCTCCTGGGCTCAAGCTATCCTCCCACCTGTACCTCCTGAGTAGCTGGGACTCCAGGCGTGTGCCACCATGCCTGGCTAATTTTTTTTTTTTTTTGGTATTTTTTTGTAGAGATAGGGTTTCACCATGTTGCCTAGGCTTTATTTTTCGTTTTCATTTTTTCTTCTTTCTCTGAGATAGATGTTAATCAACTTTTTGATCTTAGGACCTCTTTACCCTCTTAAAAGTTATTGAGGGCCCCAAGGAGCTTTTGGTTTTTTAGTTATATCTGTTTATCAAAGCAAGAAGTTTAAAAGTATTAGTTCATTTAAAATAACAAACTCATTATATGCTAACATAAATATATTTTAGTATGACATACCTATTTTCTAAACCATTTCTAAAATTTGTTGATAGGATTGGCATTGTTTTACCTTTTTACAGATTTCTTTATGTCTTGCTTTATGGAAGGCAACTGGGTTATATTTGCTTCTGCGTTCATTCTGTTGCTATTTATTACTTTGGTTGAAGTATATGAAGGAAAATTATCCTCACAATGATATTATATATGTATATAATATGTATATAGTTGTAACAGAGAATTTTAATAGCTTTTACAGATAATTGCAGGTATTCTTTGATATTACACTAAAATTTGACCAGCAGTGTTTTTTTTCTTTTTTTGTATTTTAAATTTTTATTGCTTTACTTTAACACTGGGTAACCAAGTAGTGTTTTTTCTAAAGGTTAGTTGCAATATAAAATCTGAGTATATCAATAGTTTGTCCTCTGTAAATATAAAATCCATTTGTCTAGCTTCCATGTTGAGTGGATATCTTACAGTATACAGTATCAAAAAATCACTTTCATTGAAATCAGCACTTATCAGAAAAGCCTTTAAATATTGGAAAACTTTCTGACTCATGGTGACGAATAGAAACTTTAACAAAATTCTAATTTTTGCTTGAAAGGTCAAATTTTATAATTGGCAACAAGTTCTCTGAATTGTTTTTCTTGAAGTCTTATTCGTTTTGAAAAAAATATCTGCTACATACACAAGTCTGGACAGCCGTATTGTTTGCAGCTATTCTTTCAAGTCAAAATTATGTTCTGTGAAAAAAAGCAACTAGTTGAGCTTGTAACCCAAAACAGTTGCATGAAATATCATTCTTCATGACTTTGTATGCAGTAGAAATGCATATTTTCCATTTCATCATGTAAAATATTAAAAAGATGTGTTCCTAAGGATCAAGATTACTACAATTAATATTTTTTACTCCTTCGTCATTGGGCATTCGTAATAAAAGTGGCTTTCCCCCCCTCTCTTATGAGTACGTGCCACATGGCAGTGAAGAATACAGTGACTGCTGGTACAGTTTGTTGCAGTTAACTTCAGTCATGCTGTAGTGCCGGCAGTTTTCCCCATCACTACACAGTCTGTGCAAGTGTCAACACATTGAAAAATGCAAATAATATTTTAGTTTTTGCAATAGAAAATTCTCAAACTAGCAAATGAGATCACAATAGTATTTTGTAATAGTATTATTAAGAAAATACATCATGGATGCCCTGAAAGAGTTTGGAGGTCCATAGATTGTACTTTGTAAACTGCTGCTTTGAGAAGTGGAACACTTTTCAGTGTTACATTTATATATGTTACATTGATTTTTTAAAAACCAATTTTAAAACATAAGTGTTTGAAATTAGAATAAACACATCACTGAAGGTTTTTAGATATTACTGAGAATTTTTAGTGCTGAGTAGATAAGAATTTGTTTATAAGTTAGGATGAGTTATTTTCTGCTATGAAGAAAATGTTCTATGAATCTCCACCATGCAGTACTATGACTACTAGCCACTTGTTTCTGTTGAGCACTTGAGATACTACTAGCTGGTGTGACTGAGGAACTGCATTTTTAAAAAGTGTAGAAACTTTTTTTTTTTTTTTTTGAGATGGAATCTTGCTGTGTTGCACAGACTGGAGTGCAGTGGCACGACCTCTGCTCACTATAATCACCACCTCTCGGATTCAAGCTATTCTCCAGCCTCAACCTCCCGAATAGCTGGGATTACAAGCACCCACCACCGTGCCCAGCTGATTTTTTGTATTTTTTATTAAGAGACAGGGTTTCACCATGTTGGCCAAGCTGGTCTTGAACTCCTGACCTCAAGTGATGAGATCGCCTTGGCCTCTCAAAGTGCTGGGATTACAGGCGTGAGCCACTGGGCCCGGCCTTAACTTTTAAATTGTAACTTTTTTTTAAAAATAGTGGGCTTTAGTTTTTAGAACAGTTGTAGATTTACAGAAAATTGAGAAGATAGTGCAGAATTCCAGTTATTAACATCTTACATTACTAGGGTACATTGTTATAATTAATAAACCAATATTGATATGTTGTCATTAATTAAAGTCCCTCATTTATTTACATTTCGTTAATTGTACCTAGTGTCTTTCTCTGTTTCAGAATTCCATCCAGGATACCACGTTATACCTAGTCATGCATTCTTAGGCTTCCCTTAGCTATGACAGTTTCTCTGACTTTCCTTGTTTTTGATGACCTTGACAAGTTTGAAGAGTACTTGTTATTTTGTAGAATGACTCTCTTTTAGAATTTGATGTTTTTCATGATTAGACTGTGATTATGGATTTTTAGAGGAAGATTATTACAAAGTGCCATTTTCATCATATTGAGAGTATATATGTCATCACGATTTATCATCCTTGATGTTGACCTTCATACGTTGTTAGGTTTGTCCACTGTAAAGTTGTTCCCTCTGGTGCCTTTGAAGAACTGATTTTTTTTCTTTCTTTCTGTTTTTTTTGAGATGGAGTCTCACTCTGTCGCCCAGGCTGGAGTGCAGTGGTGCGATCTTGGCTCCCTGCAAGTTCCACCTCCCAGGTTCACGCGATTATCCTGCCTCAGCCTCCTGAGTAACTGGGACTACAGGCACCAGCCACCATGCCCGGCTAATTTTTTTTGTATTTTTTAGTAGAGATGGGGTTTCACCATGTTAGCCAGAATGGTCTCGATCTCCTGACCTTGTGATTCACCCGTCTCGGTCTCCCGAAGTGTTGGGATTACAGGCGTGAGCCACTGCACTGGGCCGAGGAACTGATTTTAAAATTTTAGTTAATCTTAATTTAACTTTACATAGCCATATGTGGCTAATGGGTGCTGTGTCAACAGTACAATTGTAGATAATGTTTTTCACTTTTAAATTTTAGCTAAAACTTTAACATCTGTTTTAATACCTTTAAAGAAGGCAATTTAACATAAAAGAAATATTAAAGCTTAGTCTTGGAATACATTGCTTTTTGGGTGGTGTAGTCTATTTACTTTTAGTAAGTTTAGTCTTTTTTAAAAAAACTTTTCTGAGGTAAAATTTACAATAAAATATCTTCATTTTGAGTATGCTCATTAAGTGTACATTTTGATGAGTTTTCAAAAATGCACACACTGATGTAACTGTTACTGTAATCAAGATATGTAACATTTTCATTATCCCCAGAAGTTTCCCTCAGCTGTTTTGTAGTCATTTTTCCTCCTCTACCACTGTTTTCTGTGACTTACTGATTAATAGTTGCATCCTCTAGAATTTCATGTAAATGGAAATCATTTTTAGGTCTGGCATTTTTTTCCCCCCTATTTTAATACTTTTATGTTCGGGGGTACATGTGCATATTTGTTACATAGGTAAATGTGTGTCATGGGGGTTTGTTGTATAATCAGTGCCCATTAGTTATTTTTCCCAATCCTCTCCCTCCTCCCACTCTCCACCTTCCATCGTCTGAGAGGCCTCAGTGTGTGTTGTTTCCCTCTGTGTGTCCATGTGTTCTTATTATTTAGCTGCCACTTTTAAGTGAGAACATGCAGTATTTGGTTTTCTGTTCCTGCGTTGCTAAGGATAATGGTCTTCAGCTCCATCCATGTTCCTGCAAAGGACATGATCTTTTTCTTTTTTATGGCTGCAGGGTCTGGCATCTTTTGCTTAACATAATTATCTGTGATTCATCCATATTGCTGCATGCAAATAGTTTGTTTTTTAATGCCAAGAATATTCCAAGGTATGACTTTACAGTATTTGTTCATAATATTATTTATGAACATTTGGATTGTCCTCAGTTTTGGGCTATTAGAAGTAAAGCTGACCTTAATTTTATGGCATACGTAATGATTCAGAATTGTATTGGGTTGCAGTGTTTATCACAATACTATAAATAGAAATTTAAATTCCTGTTAGGAAGGAGAAAAGCCAGCAGAGTATCTGTAATTTTTTTGAAGACATGCCATAGAAAGGATAATTCACATAGAAATAATGTTTTGCAAGGTTTTATGTATAGTGTATGGGCCAGGTAAGTGTAGACAATTCCTTGGACTTTTGTTGGCTTTCTGGGGGGGAAAAAAGTTCTTTGTTAATTCCTTAGGTAAAATGTTTAGTAATAAAGTGAGTATTGAAGCCTAAGTTTGCTTCATGAAGTTTTGTCATCAGTAAATGTGTTAACAGATCATATTTTAAAATTACTCAAAATGTTGATGTATTTATTAGTGAAGACATTTAGTATTGCCAGATTAGATGAATGCATAAGGAAAAGGTGTTTTCTGCTATGGTAGATGGGAGAAGAATTTCCTTTTTTTTTTTTTAAACCTTAAAATTCTTTTTAAACCAAGTTAAAGTTGAAAAGAGTGATAACTTTCTATGACATTTATGTTGGGACTGTAAAAGTATTTCAGCAGGCCAGGCCTATGCTTTTTGTGATAATTAAAATACATTTTATTATAAAGTAATGAAAGAATATTGCAAGTTTTGAGAGTAGCGGACAAGTCATTAATGTCACCTCACTAATATTCCTTTGTCTTGTGTTCTTTTCGCCTTTTTTTGGACATACATGTAACTGTACTGTGTGCAGCTGTTACGATAGCTGTCTTTTGTTGAGTGAATGTGCCACTTTTACAAGATTGCTCCCAGTCTTTTACTATTATAAGTAATGTGGGTCCTTCTCATGTTTGGACTTTTTCCTTTTCAACTTCTTACTTAGCTGTTTTCTGACATTTGAAAAAAAGCATTCGAAGATCTACATTCTTTTAGCCTACTACGTGAGTCTTTCTTCATTTGAATGTAGACCTTTTTATGGTCTTAGGAGCTGACAGATTTGAAGATTATTTTATCAAGATAATGGTGTTTTTTGTTTTGTTTTGGTTTTTGAGACAGAGTTTTACTCTGTCACTCTGACAGCAGTGGCACAATCTTGGCTCACTGCAACCTCCACCTCCCGCGTTTAAGTGATCCTCATGCCTCAGTCCTCCCTACTAGCTGGGATTACAAGCATGTGCCACCACACCCGGCTAATTTGTTTTTGTATTTTTAGTGTAGAGATGGGGTTTCACCATGTTGGCTAGGCTGGTCTTGAACTCCTGGCCTCATGTAATCTGCCGCCTTGGCCTCCCAAAGTGCTGGGATTACAGGCATGAGCCACCGTGCCTGACTGGTGTTTTTTTGTTTTGTTTTGTTTTTTAATGGCAAAAATTTAAACAGGGAATACATTTAATATGTTATCGGAAGACATGCATTTAAAATAGTTTAGATAGCTTTGTTTCATGCTCACTGAAGTTTTTTTGATCCAGGGTCTCACTTTGTAGCCCAGGCTGGAGTGCAGTGTCACAATCACAGCTCAGTGCAGCCTTGACCTCCTGGGCTCAGGTGATCCTCCCACTTCAGCCTCCCCAGAAGCTGGGACCACAGGTGTGCACCACCACACCCAGCTAATTTTTTTTTTTTTTTTTTTTTTTTTTTTTTGGTAGAGATGGGGTTTTAGTCTGAAACTCCTGGACTCAAGCAATCCAACTGTGTCAGGCTCCCAAAGTCCTGGGATTACAGGCATGAGCCACCATGCTTGGCCTTGAAGTATTTGTAATTGCTAAACCATTTATGGTTTATTTAACCTTTATTAAAAACAACTGGAGCCTGGGCCTAGTAGTTCATACCTGTAATCCCAGTGCTTTGGGAGGCTGAGGCAAGAGAATCATTTGCACCCAGGAGTTTGAGGTTACAGTGGGCTATGGGTGCAGCCCTGCACTCTAGCTTGGGCAACAGTGAGACACTGTCTCTAAGAAACAATAATAATAATTGATATGTAAAATATGGTAAATACATGCACAAATGTGAAGTTGATAGTTCAATACATTTTTACATGCGTATATACTTTTGTAGTCACCACTTCGATCATGATAGTGAACTTTTCCAGCACTCCAATTCCCTCTCCTTCCTGTGTAGTAGTCCCCTCTTCCCATGATGAGTACTTTCCTGACATCTGTCACCATTTATTATCTGTCTTAGTCTGTTTGTGTTGCTATAAAGGAATACCTGAGGCTGGGTGATTTATAAAGAAAAGAGGTTTGTTTGGCTCATGGTTCTGTAGGCAGTACAAGAAACATCTACTTCTGGTGAGGGCTTCAGGCTGCCTCCACTCATAGTGGAAAGCAAAGGGGAGCCAGTTTGTTTAGATCTCATGGTGAGGGGAGCAAGAGAGAGAGAGAGGAGGGAGGTGTCAGGCTGTTTTTAACAACTAGGTCTCTTGGGAACAAATCAAGTAAGCACTGACTCATTACTGTGAGAGTGGCACCAAGGCATTCATGAGGGATCTGCCCATAATCCAGACACCTCCCATTAGACCTCATCTCCAGCATTGGTGATCAGATTTCAACATGAGATTTGCATGGGTCAAATACCCAAACCATAGTACTCGTCTTGAACATCATATAAAAGGAATCATACAGTATATTTTTTTTTTCCTAGCCAGCTTGTTTTTCTAAACATGGTGTCTGGGTGATTTCGCAGTATTATTGTGAATATCAGTAATTTTTGTTGTTGTTGTTTGTTTTTTGAGACGAAGTCTCACTCTGCCCAAGCTGGAGTGCAGTGGCATGATCTTGGCTCACTGTAGCCTCACTACAACCTCCGCCTCCTGGGTTCAAGCAGTTCTCCTGTCTCAGCCTCCCGAGTAGCTAGGATTACAGGTGCCCACTACCATGCCCAGCTAATATTTGTAATTTAAGTAGATAGAGACAGGGTTTCACCATTATTGGCCAGGTTGGTCTTGAACTCCTGACCTCACGTGATCCTCCCAGCTCAGCCTCCCGCAGTGCTGGGATTACAGGTGTGAGCCACCACACCCGACTGGTTCTTTTTTAAAAATTGCTGAGTAATATTTCATTATGTGAGTATACTGCAGATTGATTTTCCTGTTGATGTACATTTACATTGATGGATGTAATACCCAAATGTCAGTTTTTGACAATTATAAATAAAGCTACTATGAATCTCTTGTCTTTTGTCAAGGAAACTTCAGTTTCCTTGGGCGTATGTGTAGCAGTTTGTTACGGGATCACAGAGTAGGCATACAGTTTAGATTTAATGGATATTGCCAATCTTTTTTGAAGTAGTTGAACTAATTTGCACTAATAAAGTTATTAATCTTGTGTTATCTTAATTCATATCTGGCTAAACTAAAAATCACTGACTGCTGTAGTGGGGACAGAACTACTAATTTGTTTAGTATATGTGGAGAGTGCTAGAGGAGTTGGTCTTTTTTCAGCTTTTGGAAAAACATAGGTAGGGAATGGGCATGGGGCAGATTCAGGTTCCTTGGTATTCATTCTGTGTTAGTCTTGTGGCAGGCTATACATAGTACTGGCTGGACTCCATCCCAAATTTCACCATATTTTTTCTGGGTAAGTTTTGTGTAGCTAGGAAATAGAGATTTGTAGTAGCACTTTTTTTTTTTTTTTTTTTTTGAGACGGGG
>NW_016808231.1:357292-368052 GCF_001698545.2 Rhinopithecus bieti | reverse complement strand
TTTTTGAGACGGAGTCTCGCTTTTTTGCCCAGGCTGGAGTGCAGTGGCGTGATCTCAGCTCACTGCAACCTCTGTCTCCTGGGTTCAAGCAATTCTTCTGCCTCAGCCTCCCGAGTAGATGGGATCACAGGTGTGAGCCACCGTGCTGGCCACATAATTTTTATAATAAAGATCCAGGGGGTTTTCAGAGGTGTGTATGTTTTGAGTTCTTAATGAAATAGTGGTGGTAGCTAATCTGTCTTCAAGACTTCTGGGAAGCAGTATGCGGGAACACTGTCAAAGTTGAAGTATCAGACACTGTGCTGGAGTGTGACTCAGCATCTGCTTTGGCTTCTTCTTGCTGATTTTACCCACATGGGACTTACTACGTAGATTTGCTACCTTTTTTGTTGAAAGTGATTTCCTGAGATGAGAAGTTGCTTCGTTCCTCTAGGCTGTGCCAGGCTGTAGGAAAATGGCAGGCTAAGAGGGAGAGGTCAGACTCTGTCTGTTCTTTATAGTAAACTCAACAATAAGAAGTACCTAGGTTGATTTCTTTCTTCTCCTGTGAAAATGTACTCAGGCCCACAAAGTGATAGATGAGGTCCCAAAGAGGAGATGAACAGTTAAAGAGGAAGTCATGAAAATTATAGAAAATATAGGGAGAAAAGAAAATAATTATACTAATAATCAGATAAAATAACTTATAGTGAGGTCTAAATTTAGCTCAGTTATTTAGAAGTTGACAAAAAGTCTAGCTTATATAATATTCACTGTCAAGTACAAGGATACAATTTATTGAAGAAGACAGCTTATTGGTATTATTGCATAAGGAATATATTAGTTGAAGTCACGTGTAATTTTGAGTAATGGACAAAGTCTGAAAAAGCAGTTATGTAGAAATATTCTTTCAGCTGTTTTTTTTTTTTAAATTATACTTTAAGTTCTAAGCTACATGTGCACAACGTGCAAGTTTGTTACATAGGTGTTCATGTGTCATGTTGGTTTGCTGCAGCCATTAACTCGTCATTTACATTAGGTATTTCTCCTAATGCTATCTATCCCTCTCCCAGCCCCCCATCCTATGACAGGCCCTGGTGTGTGATGTTCCCCACCGTGTGTCCAAGTGTTCTCATTGTTCAGTTCCCACCTGTGAGAACGTGTGGTGGTTGGTTTTCTGTCCTTGTGATAGTTTGCTCAGAATGATGGTTTCCAGCTTTATCCATGTCCCTGCAAAAAGGACACAAACTCATCCTTTTTTATGGTCACATGGTATTCCATGGTGTATATGTGCCATGTTTTCTTAATCCAGTCTATCATTGATGAACATTTGGGTTAGTTCCAAGTCTTTGCTGTTGTGAATAATGCTACAGTAAACATACGTATGCACATTTCTTTATAGTAGCATGATTTATAATCCTTTGGGTATATACCCAGTAATGGGATCACTGGGTCAAATAGTATTTCTAGTTCTAGATTCTTGAGGAATTGCCACACTGTCTTTCACAGTGGTTGAACTAGTTTACACTCCCACCAACAGTGTAATTTTTTTGTTGTTGTTCTTGAGATGGAGGCTCACTCTGTTGTCCAGGCTGGAGTGCAATGGCATGATCTCAGCTTACTGCAGCCTCCGCCTCCCAGGTTCAAGCAATTCTGCCTCAGCCTCCTGAAGAGCTGGGATAACAGGCATGAACCACCTCGACTGGCTAATTTTTGTATTTTTAGTAGAGACCGGGTTTTGCCATGTTGGCCATGCTGGTCTCAAACTCCTGGCCTCAAGAAATTCACTCACCTTGGCCTCCCAAAGTGCTGGGATTACAGGCATGAGCCAACGCGCCCTGCCTCTCAGCTGTTTTTAAGTCATGTCTTTAAAATATGCGATAGAACTTTCTTTGAAGTCCCTATCCCTAGTGTTGGAATAGCCAAAGAGAAAAGGCCAGAAGAGGGAGGGAAGAACCCGATTATCTTCTCTGTCAGAGTTGCTTTCAGCATGAGAAAGATATGCTAATAGAGCGATCTCAGAACTAAAAATATTTTGCCCACATTCCTTCAGAGGCACTGTCTTCTTCTGACTTCTTCTTCAAAGGTTTGAGTGCCCCTGTCTTTCAGAGATGTGAGGGTAAGTTCTCAGAATTCCTGAGACCTGCCAGTTCCACTCTGCGATGCATTCCTGTCATCATCTGTCATTGTCCAGAATGAAAGTCCATCTATTTATTCATCCTTTTTTGTAGTCTGATCTTCATACCACTCAGAGTTTCCTCTTCCCTTGACCAAATCTCTTGTTTAATTCCTAAGACTTTCCTCTTGTATTCTCTGAAATGTTATTTTTGTGTTAAACCTCTCCCTTGTGTTCATAAGATGTTTTCCGGCTTTCTTGTGGTAACTGAAGCCCATCTACCCTGGTAATCTTACCTTCCCTTTAGTCCTCTGAGGTTAACAGTAGATTTTCTTGCAAACTGTGGTATGTCAGGATGCAGACTCAGGGTCTTCATCCTTCTCCATTCACAGGCTCATTCTATTCCTTGATTAGGGTGGCTCTTCTGCCTAGCTTGCTGTTGTTCCTCTATGCAGTTCTTAGTATCCTTTCATACATTTTCTAGTTTAGGTGATACATGATATATGGTCAGGTTAGCCATTTTTTCTCTATCTTTGTGCAAAACTCTCTTTCTTCTGAAGTTCATGCTGTCTGACAATGCATCTCTCTTCCCTTCCTTAGTATCAGAAAAGGACCCTGTGGTCTTACCCTTTGATTCATTGTTCTGTTTTCCTCTCTGCCATTATCCTGAGGTTACTTTAGAGTCTATATAGCTGATCTATCCAGTCCTCCCAGGTTCCTGGTTTCTTATCTTTTACTTTCATCTCCAGTTCTAGTAGTGCATTCATTTTTATTCCTACTGTACTTGCTTTTTGGCGTTACCAACATCTTAAATTTGTCAACTCTCTTCTGTTTTTACACCCTTCCCCATAGTGTCTAAATCACACTTCTGCCAGCACTCTCTACTTTGCCTCTTATTCTTCCCTTTACTGTGCTGACAAACCCCTAACCCTGGTTTCCTATGGGCTCTCTGCCCCATACCCAGGCTGCTACGTTGGAGAAAGAAGCCCACAACCTTGCAGATTAGCTTCCCTCTTGTATTAACCCATTTTCATATTGCTGTAATGAACTGCCTGAGACTGGGTGATTTATAAAAGAAAGAGGTTTGGCCGGGCGCTCTGGCTCAAGCCTGTAATCCCAGCACTTTGGGAGGCCAAGACGGGCGGATCACGAGGTCAGGAGATCGAGACCATCCTGGCTAACACAGTGAAACCCCGTCTCTACAAAGAATATAAAAAACTGGCCGGGTGAGGTGGCGGGTGCCTGTAGTCCCAGCTACTCAGGAGACTGAGGCATGAGAAGGGCGTAAACCCGGGAGGCGGAGCTTGCAGTGAGCTGAGATCCGGCCACTGCACGCCAGCCTGGGCAACAGAGCGAGACTCTGTCTCAAAAAAAAAAAAAAAAAAAAAAAAGAGGTTTAATTGACTCACAGTTTTTCATGCCTGGGGAGGCCGCAGGAGACTTACAATCATGGTGGAAGGAGGAGGGGAAGCAAGACACCTTCTACACAAGGCGGCGGGAGAGAGAAGTGCCAACGGAAGCAGGAAGAGCCCCTTATAAAACCATCAGATCTGATAAGAACAGCGTGGGGGAAACTGCCCCCATGATTCAGTTACCTCCATCTGGTTTCTCCCTTGACACGTGGGGGTTATAGGGATTACAATTCAAGATGAGATTTGAGTGGGGACACAAAGCCTAACCATATTACTTCTCTATCTTGTTTGGGTCTTTAGAGATACTGTAGATAAGTGCAACAAGGTGTCCTGAATTGGAGACTGGCACCGAACAAGGATGTTGTTGGAAAAACTGATTAAATCTGAATAAACTCTGAAATGTAGGTAATAGTGATGTACCAATGTTAGTTTCTTAGTTTTGACAAAGTATTGTGTAACCTAAGTTGTTAACATTAGGGGAAACTGACGGTACTTTCTGTGTTATCTTTGTAACTTGATAATCTATAATTATTTCTCAAGATTATTAAAAAAAAAATCTCTAGCATAGAACACAGCAGCTATCAATTTCTTTAGTTTCCTCAAACTCTACCTTATCTTCTGTGTCATTTGCCTACTCTTCTGAGAAGACTGAAGCCGTCGGTTTGATGAATTCCCCTCAGTTTCCTTTATTTTTGTTTTTGTTGGTTTATTTTAAAATTATTTTTTATGTAGGTTTTGTAGGTACAGGATCTTGCTGTGTTTCCCAGCCTGGTCTCAAACTCCTGGGCTCAAGCAGTCTGCCTAACTCAGCCTCAGTGCTGGGATTCCAGGCATGGGCATTAGCTTGGTCTCAATTTCCTTTTAAATTCCCCTACCCCCTTCAATAAAACGCTACATAACCTTGGAAGCATTCTAAATCATTTGGATCTACTTTCCTCTGGTTACAAGTAGATAGGAGTCGTTTTTGTTTCTATTTGTTCTGTGAAACCCTCATACTTCCTGCCTTCTCAGAGATTTCATTTACATGACATTTTTGTTGAATTGTTTCTTCACCTTTTGACTCTGCTAGTAATTTTCCACTGGGGATATATCTGAAACAAAAAAATGGAAATTTTCTTTCCCTTCTACTTTATTTCTCTTCTCTCACAGCTAAGAATCTTTTTTTTTTTTTGGCGGAGTCTCGCTCTGTAGCCTAGGCTGGAGTGCAGTGGCATGATCTCGGCTCTCTGCAACCCCGCCTCCTGGGTTCAAGCGATTCTTCTGCCTCAGCCTCCCAAGTAGCTGGGAGTACAGGTGCACGCCACCACACCTGGCTAATTTTTGTATTTTTAGTAGAGACGGGAGTTTAATTTTTAGTAGAGACAGGAGTTTCAACATACTGGCCAGGCTGGTCTCAAACTCCTGACCTCATGATCCGCCTGCCTCGGCCTCCCAAAGTGCTGGGATTACAGGCGTAAGCCACCATGCCTGGCCGTTTTTTTTTTTTTTTTTTTTTTGAGATGGAGTTTCGCTCTTGTTGCCCAGGCTGGAGTGCGGTGGTGCTATCTCAGCTCACCACAACCTCTTGACTCCTGGGTTCAAGTATTACACTCCTGCCTCAGCCTCCTGAGTATCAGGGATTACAGGCTTTTGCCACCACGCCCGGCTAATTTTTTATATTTTCAGTAGAGACGGGGTTTCTCCATGTTAGGCTGGTCTCGAATTCCCGACCTCAGGTGATCCTCCCGCCTTGGCCTCCCAAAGTGCTGGGATTACAGGCGTGAGCCACTGCACCCAGCCTTCCACAGCTAAGATTCTTAGTTTTGAGATGGAGTCTTGCTCTGTCACCCAGGCTGGAGTGCAGTGGTGTGATCTCAGCTCACTACAACCTCCGCCTTGAACCTTCTGGGTTCAAGAGATTCTCCTACCTCAGCCTTCTGAGTAGCTGGGATTCACGGGCGCCCGCCGCCATGCCCGGCTAATTTTGTTTTGTTTTGTTTTGTATATTTAGTAGAGACGGGATTTCACCATGATGGCCAGGCTGGTCTTGAACACCTGACCTCGAGTGATCCACCCATCTTGGCCTCCTAAAGTGCTGGGATTATAGGCGTGGGCCTGTGCCGGCCTCACATGTAAGATTCTTGAAAGAGTTGACTGCATTTGTGGTCTTCCCTTCCTCACCTCCCAGTCATGCCTCACTCCATTGAAATCTGGCTTTGTCCCCCATGGTACTCCTAACTGCATTCTTCCAGGTCATCAGTGAGTTCGTTTCTGAAGCCAGTGAAGAATTTTCAGTCTTTCTCTTTTTTGACTTAAATATTTGAAACTTTTTTTTTCTTTTGGAGACTGTCTCGCTGTCACCCAGACTAGAGTGCAGTGGTGCTATCATAGCTCACTGGAGCCCTGAACTAGGCTCAAACCATCCACCTCAGCCTCCCAAGTGACTGGGACTAAGGCAAGTGCCACCATACCTGGCTAATTAAAATTTTACTTTTTTTGTAGAGATGAGCTCTCACTATGTTGCCTAGGCTGATCTCAAACTTCTGGCCTCAGATAATCCTCCTGCTTCAGTCTCCTAAAGCTTTGGAATTACAGTCGTGAGCCACGGCACCTGGCCTAATATTTGAAACTTTCAAATACTTTCCTTAAAAAAAATGTACCACTACCATCTTTGTTGTATGCACAAATTAGAAACTTAATAGGAAAAGAGAATTATCCACAATCCTACCACTGAGAAGTATTAACATTTTGGGGCATATCTATATATATCCAATGTATTTTAAAATGTTTTAAATATAATCATATTCTCTGTATTCTATAACTTGCCTTGAATACTTAATATGTTGTTGGTAACCTTTCATGTTAGTGAAGTTTAGTTACTCGTCACCTCACTCTTCCCTACTAGATCGAATTCATTCTCCTCCAAATAACTATCCTCAGTCATCTTTCTAAAGTACAAATTTTATCCTGGAAATATGAAATGCAAAGACTTTTGTGATGTAGCCACTGTTTTACCAGTCTTCACGTTAGTTTTTTAGCCTGTTGAACAAATTATCTTCCAAAAGAACCTAGGTCTTTCTCCTTTACCCTTTCCTGCACCTCTCCCTCTCCCCTTTTACCCTTAAAGACTGCCTCATTCTTAGTATCTGGTTTTTGGAGTCCTTATAATACGGTTTGACCTTGTGCGAGCTGCTTAACTTTTCTCTGTGCCTCATTTCCTCATCTACAAAATTGGGCCAAAGAATCTATGTCAAATTAAAAGAATACATATAAAGCACTTTGAACTCTTAGTAAAGCACATAGTTAGCTCTCAATAAATGCTAGCAAATAGTATAATTCAACAGATCTTCAGTGTTATGCTTCTCATTTTAGGATAATCTTCCCAGTATTCCCAGAGCTTACTTTGCATAGTTCATTGTAGATCCTTATCACGTGGTCCATTGTTTTTTTTTTTTTTTTTTTTGTTTTTTTTTTTTTTTTGAGCTGCAGTCTCTGCCCAGGCTGGAGTGCAGTGCAAATTTCCTTCAGCTCAAGCAAGCTCCGCGCTCCTGGGTTACCCATTCTCTGCCTCAGCTCGCCGAATAGCTGGACTACAGGCGCCCGCGCAATCCGCCCCGGCTAGTTCTTTTGTATTATTTTCTAGTAGAGAGGTTTCACCGTGTTAGCCAGATGGTCTGCGAGTCCTCCTGACCTCATGATCCCCGCCGCTCGGCCTCCCAAATGCTGGGATTACAGGCCTTGAGCCACCGCGCCCGGCCACTCATTGTTTTTTTAATTAACTGTGCGCTTGAGGGCAGGATTGTCCCATTGTATTCCTTGTTCATAATGCATCCAGTAACTGGTTTGGGGTTACCAATAATACTACAGTATCCATAGATTTCTTATATTGATCAAAGAATTATTAACAGTGGATTTTGTTAGAAAATTCTGCTCTATTTATATAGTTTCTGTATATGAAGTTTGTGTTATTCCTGTGAAAGGGGTTGGGACCTATACTAGTAAAATTTTGGACACTGGGGAGAGTTTAGGACATGGATCCTTTGGCCAGCCCTTCGGGGGCCAGTAGTCAGTAATGGCTTTTAACTTTTGCAGTTGTGGAGTTTAACAAGTAAAGCAAGGATGAGGGCTGTCCGCGTGGCTCACACTTGTAATCCCACCTGTAATCCACCAACTTTGGGAGGCCAAGGCGGGTGATCACTTGGGTCAGGAGTTTGGAGACCCATCTAGCCTGGCCAATATGGCAAAATCCTATCTCTACCTAGAAAATACAAAATTACCCATGGATGTGGGTGTTCGGCACCTGAATTATCCCAGCTACTGGGAGGCTGAGGCAGAAAGACTTGCTTGAATACTCCAACCTGCGGCGGGCGAGATAGCATGAGCGACATTCGCAATCAACCTGCACTCCAGCCCGTGACAGAGCAACGGCTCTGTCCCTCACCAAAAAATAAAAAAAAAAAGTCTATGGGACGCACAACCCCCCTTCTCCCATGCCCCAAAATAACCCTTTGTTAAAAATTTTAAAAAGACAAAGTAAATAAC
This sequence comes from Rhinopithecus bieti, assembly GCF_001698545.2. Taxonomy (NCBI): domain Eukaryota; kingdom Metazoa; phylum Chordata; class Mammalia; order Primates; family Cercopithecidae; genus Rhinopithecus; species Rhinopithecus bieti. The sequence goes on along the minus strand of NW_016808231.1, from coordinate 360,024 downwards.
CACAGTGGTGCATGCCCTATAGTTTTCAAGCCACTGGGGAAGCTGAGGTGAGGATGCTTGGCTGAGGAGTTCAAGTCCCACGCCTGGTAACAGGAGGAGCAGACCCCTTCTCAAAAAACATAAAAGTTAAAAAATAAATAAAAGAGTTGGTTTTTTTTTTTTTAATTTTTCAATAGGTCCATAGCTTTGAGGATTTGAATTTTCTACTAGGTTAAAACTTATTTTAAAATATACGTGACAAGATTTCAAAGTACAGAAAAGGTACTTCAAGGGAAGATAGGATCTTATCTTACCCACTCCATACTTCCAGTTCCTCTTTCTAGAGGACTATCACTTAGGTGAACTTTAATTTTCTGTAAAGAAATCATATTATACACTAAGCAACTGTGATTTTAGAATTCTGTCTAGTAGAGATAAAGGCATAAATATATGAATAAAAGGTTGTTTATTGCAGCATTGTTCATAAGGGCAAAAAAGTAAAAGTTATCCATTTCTATGGAATGTTATACAGCTTGCTTTTTTTTTTTTTTTTTGGCACAGTCTTGCTCTGTTGCCCAGGCTGGAGTGCAGTGGTGCGATGTCAGCTCACTGTAGCCTCTACCTCCTGGGATCAAATGATTCTCATGCCTCAGCCTCCTGAGTAACTGGGATTACAGGCATGCACCACCACACCCAGCTAATTTTTTGTATTTTCAGTAGAGACAGGGTTTCACCATATTAGCCAGGCTGGTCTTGAACTCCTGGCCTCAACTTGATTCACCTTTCTTGGCCTCCCAAAGTCCTGGGATTACAGACATGAGCCACTGTGCCCGGCCCATTTTAGCTTTTAAAAACTGCAACTTAACTCTGTATCTGTTTATTAGAAGTTTGTCCATGCAAATATATTGAGAGAATTGCCTGTCTCAGAATAAGGTATATAGTATGATTCTTGCTTTATAATAGCAAATAGCTAATCCCCTTTCCCCACCACATATATGTGAACATGTTTGAGTGTGAAGTATGGAGGGATACACACTAGGCTGTTAACATGTTTACCTCAGGAAATGGGAATAGCGGAGAGGCAAGAGGAATTGTGAACTTCTTGGAGGTTAGTATGGGTTCTATTTTAGTTATAGAGAATGTGGTGAGAGTAGTACCTCGAGGGAGAAAACTAGAGTCAGTGAATTTGAGTTTATTGAAAGGTTTGGGCTAGAGATCTCTACCTCTGTGGTCTTTCTCTTTCTTCCTGTATCAGCCTGTACAGTGATTGCTGAGGCTTTGTTCTTGTTCTTTCTTAAGATTTCTGCTTTGGGGTAGCCTTATTCAATTTTTGGTTGTAACTTTATGGATTCACTTCCATTAAATCTGTATCTTTCTATTCTGACTACTCTTCAACTCTAGGTCTTTTGGATACCTCCTCAAGCACCTTGCACTTATTTTGTTCAAAACCATCCTCAGTATCCATCCCCCCAAATTCATTTTGCTGTTTTCTGCTTCCTTTTAAGCTTTATAATACATGTTTGAAAAATACCCCCAACATTCAGTCCTATAGATTCCATTCCATTTCTGTTATCCTGTGTTTTAGATTTTCCCTTCCAGAGGGAGCAGTGCTTTTACTGCTTTGGGAACTATTTTATGGAGTGGGTGTTTGAATAGATCCTTGGTTTTGTACGAGCCATTCTAAGGGAGGGAGGTCAGGCTTCTGGGGGAAGGGTGTGTCAGCACAACTAAAGAGGAAGGAAAATGCAGTGGACAGTAGAAAGTTCTCATTTGGCCTTGAGTTGGGAGGTGAAACAATAGGAGATTGAGTTGGAGAGGGAGGCATGGATTGTCAGATTGATGGTACATAGTAGGTGTGATTGGACTTTTTTAGAGGAGTGTAGGCCATGATCAGAAAGGTGCCTTAGGAAAATTGATCTTGAGGCCCAGTCAGGGAAGCGAATGAGAACTTTTGTTATAATAATCCAGACATGCATTAATAGAATTTGGACTATAATGAAAGAGGAATGCAAGAGGAATCTTGAAGGAGAAGTAGGCTAAATTTGAGACAAAATGACTGGATATAAGGGATGGAGTAGAGAGAGTTTCAGATGATCTAGGCTTTTGAGACTGGCTGACCAGTAAACTGAAAACAGTAGTGCCTTGATGATGTGATCAGTCGTTGATCCCATGCCACATTGGTCATGGGAGAGAAAAACCAAATTTGTGGTTAATTGCAGGGGTGGGATCATCTCTCCCAGCCAGTGTCCAGTTAGAAATTTGTGGGCAGATTTTTAATTGCTGTTGTTAAAATGACACTCCTACTCTCTGCATGCCCTCTTTGCCATTCTGTAATTTAGAGGGAAATAAAGATGGGCAGAGAAATACCAGGATAGTACTGGTAATAGAGGAAAAGGGAGGTCATAGTTTCAACAAAAGACAGTCTGCAGAGGCAGGATAGCATGATGGAGCAGAGCGTCCAGAGTCTAGTTCAAATCCTGAATTGCTTTATAAACTCAGAGCCCTTTTCTTTTCCCCTTCCTTTCCCTTTTCTTTTTCTTTTCTTTTCCTTTTCCTTACTGGGTCTGGCTCTGTTGCCCAGGCTGGAGGGACTCACTGCAGTCTCAACCTCCTGGACTCAAGCAGTCCTCCCACCTCAGCCTCCCAAGTAGCTTGGACTACAGGAGCATACCACCACGCGCGACTAAGTTTTGTATTTTGTGTAGAGATGAGGTTTTTGCCGTGTTGTCCAGACTGTTCTTTTTTTTTTTTTT
>NW_016808231.1:319315-355457 GCF_001698545.2 Rhinopithecus bieti | reverse complement strand
GGCCTCCCAAAGTGCTGGGATTACAGGCTTGAGCCACCGCGCCCGGCCGGAAAAAAATATTCTTAGGTTTTTAAGAGTTCTTCAGAAATCTTTAGGGGTCGGGTGCGGTGGCTCATGCTTGTATTCCCAGCATTTTGGGAAGCCGAGGCAGGTGGATCACTTAAGGTTGGGAGTTCGAGACCAGCCTGGCCAACATGGTGAAACCCTGTCTCTACTAAAAATACAAAAATTAGCTGGGTGTGATGGTGCACACCTGTAATCCCAGCCACTCAGGAGGCTGAGGCAGGAGAATCACTTGAACCTGGGAGGCAGAGGTTGCAGTGAGCCAAGTGCACAGTGCCACTGCACTCCAGCTTGGGCAATAGAGCGAGACTCAGTCTTAACAAAAAAACAAGTCTTTACATTAGGAAATAATTTTCTTATGGAAACCATGTTGTAAATGGTAGTTGGTTTCCAGCTCAAGACAGTGAAAAATCTTCTGAGCTCTTAATGGTTGTGCATTGTAGTAGTTTTGCAGTACTTAAAGATTTATAGGTGCAATGATAAAGTGGACCCAAACAGGATTTCCTTGCTTGTTGTTCGTTAGATGCTGCTTGAATCTGGGGCTTCGTTTATATTTCAAGACTGCTGCCTGTAGGGGCTTCGTCTATATCATTTGTGTTAATAGTGACCCTGGAGTTTTGTGCTTTGCAGAACCTGTGTGGGCATATGTGATGGCCTTGTAGTAAGTTAAAGGGGAAAATATTAAATCACTAACAATGAATTTAGTATTTTCACAAATAGCAATACTTTGAATTTTAGTTGTGATTTACCTGCTTTATAAATTCAGTCTGATTTAAATCCTGACTTGCTTTATAAATGCAGAGCCATTATTCAATGCTCTAAAATCCTTTACGGGTTTGAGTTTAAAACATTTGGCTAGATGGGGCTTAAAATGATGGTAAAATCGCCTTCAGGATGTTTAGTATTAAAAGAAAAACATTACAGTTGATGTTGTCTCTACAGCTCTAGTTGATGTAGTCTCTTCAGCTCTATTTGTCATCCAGATAGGTCCACATACTTTTCGAAAACACACTGAATTGATTTATGTTACAAAAGGTCATAAGGCTGATTTGTAAGCAGTGATACCTGTTTTAGTTTAACAGTGGGCACCTTTCCTGGGGTCTGATCATTTCTACCTTGACAAATCATTCATTTGCAGTGTATCATAATTTTAATTGAATGTTAACATGTGTCAACTATAAGATTAATCATTTTGTGCATTACGGAGAAAGAAAGGAATACTACCAAGAAGACTCTGTTGCATCTGGCACGGGCTTTTCTTGTTAGAATTATTTTATATTTTTTAAAAAAGCTCTTTTAAACTTATTTAGCAAATAAGAATGGATTTTTATTGTACATTGTATCCTTTTATTGCATGTATGAAAATGAAAATAGAAGTAAAATACATTTGTTAAGATAGTCCTAAGATTTCTGGGTATTTAGAGTCTGACTTTTCTAAATCGCTTTTCAGCTTGGCATTATAGAAGTCTCCTTGTGCTTTCTTCGTCCCTCTCCCCACCAGTCATTCAAAGTATTGGTGATACAGTAGTTAAGGGAATGCTCCATTATTCTGTCATCAGTTTAAAAATTAGTCATTTGATGTTTGTGAAGATTTTAAGAGCAATATAAGCTGTTTAGTTTTTAACCCCTTTTAGTATTTCAGGGCTGCTGCATGTGGTCATATGGGTTGTGCAGTGTCATGTATCAGTATCAATAGCAAACCATAACAGACTCCATTGGCTTGTGTGTTTTTCCCCCCTTTCTTTCTGAGGTCCTGTAAATCACTTGGAATCGTTTTCTGAATGATTAATAGTTACTTCGCTAATATTCCATGGCTGTATTTGCTTCTTTTCTGTTATACAATAAATTTAGTTTTGATACAGAATCATATTATTTTGAAGACATTTAAAGTGGCAATTTTAAAATTGGACCTTGTTCAGACAGCTGTAACACAACTCGCACCCAGCCAGTAGCAGTTGTAACTTGGCATCAGTTTTAAGATTCATTCTAATTTCAGAAAATTAAAATGTTAAAGTGTGTTTTCTTTTTTTGTTTTAATTTTTTTTTTTTTTAATTGAGATAAGGTCTTGCTCTTTTGCCCAGGCTGGAGTGCATTGATGCAATCACGGCTCATTGTATTCTCAACCTCCATGGCATAAGTGACCCTCCCACCTCAGCCTCCCTAGTAGCTGGGACTACAGGTTCGCACCATCATGCCCAGCTAATTTTTGTATATTTTTGTGGAGACAGGATTTTGCCATGTTGCCCAGGCTGGTCTTCAACTCCCGGGCTCAAGCGATCCACCCACCTTTGCCTCCCAAAGTGCTGGGTATTACAGGTGTGAGCCACCGTGCCCGGCAGTTATGTTTTCTTTGAATCACCAGTTGTTTTAAGAGGTGAGGAGGGGCTGGGTGCGGTGGCTCATGCCTGTGATCCTAGCACTTTGGGAGGCCAAGGCAGGTGGATCATGAGGTCAGGAGATGAGACCATCCTGGCTAACATGGTGAAACCTTGTCTTTACTAAAATCCAAAAAAAAAAAAAAAAAAAAAAAATAGCTGGATGTGGTGGCACATGCCTGTAGTCCCAGCTACTCGGGAGGCTGAGGCAGGAGAATGGTGTGAACCCGGGAGGCGGAGCTTGCAGTGAGCCTTGATCGCACCACCTGTACTCTATCCGGGGCGACAGAGCGAGACTGTCCCCCGCCAAAAAAAGAGATGAGGAGGGTACTAAGTTTACCTCAGTTTTAGTCTGGTTTGCACCTTTTGTGTGGTGGGGAGCAGGGAGTCAGGGTCAAGTAAGAACATGATAATCTCCCTTGGAGTCTGCTTGGTTGACATAGGACTGGAAGTACCTTTCAGAAAGAAGGCAGATAAATGAATAGCTGATTATGAAGGTTAACACACTTTTACTTTGCTGTTTCTAAGCTTTAGACGTTTGTAGTTTATTATTTTTTAGATCATTTAAACAGAGGCAACAGGGTGATAAAGGGAGAGACTCCTTAACTTGGTCCCCAGTTCCCTGTATGATGTATGTTAGAGAGATTTTACAGTATACAGTTGTCCCTGAGTATGTGTGGGGTTTCGTTCTAGAATGTCCTTCAGGTGTTAAAATCTTTGGATGCTCAGGTCCAAGGATAATGTAAAATGGCATAGTATTTGCATATAACCTGTGTACATACTTCTATATACTTTAACACCTCTAGGTTACTTATAATGCTTAATACAACAGAAATGCTGTGTAAATAGTTGTTCCGCTGTATTGTTTAGGGAATAATGGCAAGGAAAATAAGTATCTATACATGCTGGTACAGATGCAGTTTTTTTCCATCCGAAGTTGGTTGAATCCATTGACCAGAACCCATGGATATGGAGGTCCAGTTATATTTACAATTTTTATAGTATTTTCCATTTTTAAGCTCTCATATCTTAAGACTACTTTCAGAATGTCACTTGTGAAATTCATTAGTTTATTATTTTAACTTGACAATCTGAGGCAACTTTAAAAAAATTTATATTTTTTTAATTTAAAAACTTTTTTTTTTTTTTTTTTTTGTAAGAGATGGAGTCTCACTATGTTGCCCAAGCAGGTCTCGAACTCCTGAGCCCAAACCATCTGCCTGGCTTGGCCTCCCAAATTATGAATTTATTTTTATTTATTTATTTTGTAGAGACGGGGTCTCACTCCATCGCCTAGGCTGGAGTGCAGTGGCAGAACCACACCTCACTGCAGCCCCAAACTCCTGGGCTCAGGTGATCCCTCTACCTCATCCTCCCAGGCAGCTAAAACTACAGGCATGTACCACCATGCCCAGTTGCTCTTAAAATTTTTTTTTTTAGAGACCACGTCTCCAAATCCTGGGCTCAAACAATTCTCCCATCTTGGCCTCCCAAAACGCTGGAATTACAGGTATGAGCCTGTGATACAGGTACTTGCCTGGTGGTTCCTGGCCTGATCCAAGATAATTTTTAAAAGAAGCACTAGGCTCGAGAGGCTGAGACAGGAAGATCACTTGAGGTCAGGCCAGGAGTTTGAGACCAGCTTGAGCAACATAGTGAGACACACTGTCTGTTAAAAAAAATCACTAGGGGGTAAAATGCTAAACACAGAAAGTGAGGAGAGTTGAAGCTCTGCGATAGGTAAGGAGGGTCCTTATTTTAATAATCTTTGATGTACCTCATAGTGATAGGGGAGCCATTACTAGGAAGTAATAGAAACTAAAATGTAAATATATTACCCTTCATTCACTCCCCATTGTTCCAGGGATAAAGGGAGAGTCCTGTGTGGTCTGTTCATACCTGTCTCTCTAGCTTCATCTTAAACTATGGCTCATTCCCCCAGATTAACATAGAAAGGTGGGGAGTCAGAATATAAGGGTTGATTTCTTCATTTCACTTTGCCTGCTATATTATTGTTTTAAGTAGTAATTTTAAAATCTCATTTTTGTGACTCTTGTTGAGAGGAGCATAAATAAAATACTCTCTAGCTGTACTTTCTGGCCTGGAATTCCACATTTAATCTCAACTAATTGTATGGAGATATTTTTCTCGTTAACAGTTTCTCCACATAGAAAAATCTATTGTAAAATACGGAAAAGAATGGCAGCGGAAACGCAGACACTGAACTTTGGGCCTGAATGGTGAGTTTTCAAAATCTCATCCTCCTTGATATTGGATGACTAATACAGTAGTAAAGTATTTGACAGGTGCTAGGTGGTTTATAAATGTGCATGTTTTTGAGACTTTTGCTTTATGTGCCTTGCTGAAAACAATGTGTTAGTTCAGTAATAAATTATATTTGGTAAATGAGTGTATTCTATACTTAATTAAAATTTTTTTCTTTGTCTGGTTATATATGTAATGATGGCGGGAGTCTGACCCTCCTAGAGAATTATTTTCTGTTTATTTAAGTCATTGTCTAGGTGCATATACAATTTTATGTAAGTATAATTATAACATTTTTATGTCTGTATGTTTTATGCTACATTGTTTTGTCATTGCTATTCATAGATTCAATGAAAACTATTTGAGAAACAGTTTTCACTGAAGTATTATTTGAAAGATGGGCCAGGCAGGTAGTTCAGTATTATACTAGCTGTTAGCAGTAGCCTATCTAGGATTGAGTTAGCGTTGGACATGATAACGATTAATTGGCCTTTGAGTCTCTTACAGATGTGTTTGGACCCCGAATATGGAATTCTCATGGAATTTTGAGATCCATCACATTGTAGTGTGGCTTTCCCCCCTCCCCTCCTTTCTTTTTCCCCAGAGTTGGTGATTGAAGATCCTCTCTTCAGTGGCATCAATAATAATAATTAATTTTTCTATTCAAGCCTCAGGCAATCCCTTTGGTAATATCAGAAGCAGTATCTAAAACAGATAAATTGGATTTGTGTCTTAAACTCTTGGTTGTTCAGGTGGGAGTGGTTCAATAAATGATATAGACTTCCTTTGGTAACTGTTTGAGGAGTCTTATTAACTTACCCTATTAGAAACATTTCTTTTTATTAATATATGTGATCTCGAAGTTTTCTTAACCTTTATAGCCAGCATTTGGAGACTGAGGAGAAAGCACTATTTGAAGTTCTAAGAACTGATGGAACTCCTGTATTTTGAGAGTTTATTTAGAACATGTTAACCTAAGTAATGCTGTACTTGTTTCAGTTATTCCTTTATATTTTAAAAATGATTTTCTTATTATCAAATTAATATGTTTCTAAAAAAATTAGAAATAACTAGTAAGCCAGAAAATATCATCATAATTTCAACATCCATGGTACACACTGTAAATATCTTGGTGTATCTTTCCAGGTGGTTTTATGTATGCTTATTTGTGTATATATACGTTTATTTTTTACAAAAATGGGCTCATACTGTACCTTCAGTTTTGTAGCCTGTTTAAAGAAATAGCCAAATTAGAAACATCTTTTTTTTAAATAAATATTTTCTATTGTATTAAATGGTTGCATTGTATGGATGTACCATCATTTATTCAACGAGTCCTCTAGATGTGGCATATAGAAGCTGTTCTTGATTCTTCGTTATAAAATATTTTAATGGACATTCTTTAGTTAAATCTTTATTTCTACCTTAATTCTTTTATCAAGTGGATTTAAATTCATATAAGTTACTTTTAAGCCATTTTGTGTGCAACTCATCCGCCTTTATCTAGAATTTGTAACTGCTTCTCTTTTATATTTACATACCTTCATGTCTGTTTCTTTATAAAAACATGGTTAAAATTGTCAGCTAATTTAAGGAAGTTGTTTTTTTCAGCATCCTACTGTTTATAGGTAACAGAAAGGGAACACCAGGAATTAGACACATCAAAAGGGAAAGAAAAACTGATGATGTTTTAGAATCAATATACATTCATCTTGATGCCCTATATTATGGGTTGGCAAATTGTGGCCTGTGGGACTGTAAAGTTTTTGTAAGTAAAGTTTCATTGAAAGACAGAGACATCCATTTGCTTCCATATTTTCTGACTGCTTTCATGCTACAGTGGCAGGGGTGACAGGCCATTTGGTTCACAAAGCTTAAATATTCTCTGGCCCTTTACAGAGACAGTTTGCTGGCTCCTGCCCTATACCATGAGTTCTCAAGGTCATCTCAGTGTAGTATTGAGCATCTTTTAATAGCATCTTACACATCCTCCTTTTTATTGATACTCTGAAGTTTTGTTTGATGGTATTTCACTTGATTGGCTCAGTGTTTTGTACAAAATTTGAATTGAGGTAGCCTTAAACAGAGGGCAATCACCATTTCCATGCTTAAACAGTCGACTCACCTAATTGTGTATCTGTTACCTTGCAGACATTAGAGCTTAGGAGCATTCCCTTAGTCATCTGAAATGAGGATGAACTGAGGAATGCAAGTGTAAGTAGGCATAGTGCCCTGTTTGTATCATCTGTCACAATTCCTTCCGGCAAAGGGAATACATGAGGCCCTTAAGTAACCCAAGTAATCCTGAGCTGGAAAGTTTCAGTCGGTGTAGAGAGTACTACCTTATTTTTCTTCATGTATGACGTTCTTTGTGAAACTTGAGGTAAAGAGCTGTGCCCAGGGTACTTGAGAATCAAGATTTAGATTGATGACATTGAACCAGTGTGCAGTTAACTCTAAATGAGACAGAAGCACTAAGTGATACGGTGTTTACTAAGGTCATCATTTTTGTGAATAATGTAAAACATAATGTTCAATAAGGGATACTTAAAATGAACCAATTTATTTGTATCTTGGGGCAGCTGTGAAGATGGGAGAACGTTTAAAATTTTGGTAGGGACAGACCATGAGTGGCTGTAAGCTTTAACTTTTTTTTTTTTTTTTTTGAGATGGAGTCAGCCTCGCTCTGTCACGCAGGCTGGAGTGCAGTGGCGTAATCTGAGCTCACTGCAACCCCTGCCTCTGGGTTCAAGTGATTCTTCTCCCTCAGCCTCCTGAGTAGCTGGGATTACAGGCACCCACCACCACGCCCAGCTGATTTTTGTAATTTTTAGTAGAGACGGGGTTTCCTGTTGGCCAGGCTTTTCTTGAACTCCTGACCTCAGGTGATCCGCCCACCTTGGCCTCCCAAAGTGCTGGGAGTACAGGCCTGAGCCACTGCGCCTGGCCAAGGCTTGAACTTTTTTTTTTTTTTTTTTTTTTTTGAGGCGGAGTCTCGCTCTGTCCCCGGACTGGAGTGCAGTGGCCGGATCTCAGCTCACTGCAAGCTCCGCCTCCCGGGTTTACGCCATTCTCCTGCCTCAGCCTCCCGAGTAGCTGGGACTACAGGCGCCCACCACCTCGCCCGGCTAGATTTTGTATTTTTTTAGTAGAGACGGGGTTTCACCATGTTAGCCAGGATGGTCTCGATCTCCTGACCTTGTGATCCGCCCGTCTCGGCGTCTCGGCCTCCCAAAGTGCTGGGATTACAGGCTTGAGCCACCGCGCCCGGCCGGCTTGAACTTTTTAAGGTCTGTGGAATCATTAGGTCTTAGATTATTTTTCTATGTAGAATAAAAAAGTGTATTACATTATCATCAGAGCAGTTTAAAAGGGTATGATACATTCAATGCCAAGTATATCCTTTCTAGATATAAAGCAATAGTGTCTTTCTTTAAGCCTTTCCTCAAATGCCACCACCTTAGACCTTTCCTGACAATCTGTATAACCCTCCACCCTTTACTCCCTTCCTTGCTTAATTTTTCTTCATGTTTTATGTCAAAATGTAACATGCCAAATATTTTATACATTTATTTTGTTATTTATATCCTACCTTTCAACCCCCACTAGACTGTGAGCTCCATTGAGGGCAGGTACTTTGATACAGATTTTTGTACAGTTGGTTTACTGCTGTATTTCCAGTGCCTGGCACATAGGTACTGAATAAATATTTATTAAATGAATGAATTGTTGGAAAGTAAAGTTGTTTTTAATGTTTTGCTCTTGTAAATGATATGTGTGTATACCCTTGAACAATTTTGTTTTTATCACTGATCATTTTATTTGGATTAATTTCTTGGAAGTGGAATTATTAAATCAAAAGTTTTATTTTTAAGACTTTGGATGATATATGGACAGTTTGACCACTAGAAGGATTGTATGAGTTGAATTGTCATCTGTGTGTTTGCTCTTGACAAAACACTAAGCACCGTCTTAATAATTTTTTTTGGTGCTAAATTCCTTAGATTTAGGTCTTTTAGAGTTTTTTGTTGTTAGTTTCATTAACAAAATAAACACACTTATTCCAGAAAATCTGAAGGAAACAGTATAAGAGGAAAAAGAAAAGGGTTAGGCATGGGCTGGGCGTGGTGGCTCACGCCTGTAATCCCAGCATTTTGGGAGACTGAGGTGGGCAGATCACCTGAGGTCAGGAGTTTGAGACCAGCCTGGCCAACATGATGAAACCCCATCTCTACTAAAAATACAAAGTTAACTGGGTGTGGTGGTGTGTGCCTATAATTCTAGCTACTCAAGAGGCTGAGACAGGAGAATCGTTTGAATCCGGGAGGCGGAAGTTGGCAGTGAGCTGAAATCGTGCCATTGCACTCCAGTCTGGACAGCAAGCCTGGGCAACAGAAGCAAAACTCCTTCTCCAAAACAAAAAAAAGAGAAAAGAAAAGGGTTAGGCATGGTGGCTGGCCCCCCACTCCCAGCACTTTGGGAGGCAGAGGCACGAGGATCACTTTGAGCCCAGTAGTTCCAGACAAGCCTTGGCAACACAGTGAGACCCCCTTCTCTACAAAAAAATAAAAAAAAAAATTAGCTGGGCGTGGTGGTGAGTATGTTTGGTGACAGCTACTTGGAAGGCTGAAGTGGGAGGATCATTTGAGCCTGGGAGATCGAGGCTGCCATGATTATGCCGCTGCACTCCAGCCTGGGTGATAAGACCCTGTCTCCCAAAAAGGAAAAGAAAATAAAAAGACCATCAAAGGGAAAGATCTAGGTAGGATCCTAATCCTACCACCCAGAGTAGCTTTGCTAAGGTTTTGGTTTGTATCCTATTTGCAAATGTATCTTCAAAATATTTAAAAAACAAATATTTAGGCCGGGTGCAGTGGCACATGCCTGTAATCCCAGCACTTTTGGAGGCTGGGTGGGGGTGGATCACTTGAGGTCAAGAGTTTGAGACCAGCCTGACCAACATGGTGAAACCCCATCTCTGCTAAAAAAAAAAAATTACAAAAATTAGCTGGGCACGGTGGTGTGCGCCTGTAATCCCAGCTACTGGGGAGGCTGAGGCAGGAGAATTACTTGAACTTGGTAGGTGGAGGTTGCAGTGAGCTGAGATTGTGTCACTACACTCCAGCCTGGCTGACAAAGTGAGATTCTGTCTGTAACAAACGAACAAACAAATATTTGGTGATTTAAAACACTTTTGAGGATCAAAAATCTATTCAAGTCGAGTGTGGTGGCGTGCACCTGTAGTCCCAGCTACTGAGGAGTCTGAGGCTGGAGGATGACTTGGGCCTAGGCGTTTGAAACCAACCTGGGCAACAGAGAACCCATATTTAGAAACAAAAAACAAACAAAACCAAACAACAACAACAAAACTCGGATAAGTCTAGATAAGTACTTTATTATAGGGAGAATAATTATAGACATTATCTGGCTTTCTTGGAGCCAAGAAAGCTCCTTTGGGAGTTTCCTCTGTCTCATCCCCTTGGTCTTAAGGAAGTTTTCCCAGGTCTTTCCTTGCAAAGAAGAGGGAAGTACTTGTTTTCTTCCCCAAAGCATTTTATTTATACATTTGTTACAATAGTTACGGCCTTGTGATGTATCTGTATATGTATTTGCGCCTTGCTAAAGAGCTAATTCCATTAAAAAACACACTGTATTTCTCTCTTTTGATAAGCCCATTGTTGAGCTTAGTGTACTGGACATTGGCATTAATATTTAGTTAACTAATTTAGTTAATAAATAAATGTTGAATGAAGCCATTAGGGTCTTATGGGGGACGGGTAAGATAATGCAAACCTGAGATTGCTAGCTTACTATCGGTAATTGTGGGATTATGTGAAAAATGAGAGACATTCTGGAGGATGAGATGTGTTAATATTTCCAGTTTTCAGACAGGGTAAAATATTTCTATGTGAACTGAAGGAGTAGTAAATTGGATGTTTTTGAGGGGTGTATTTTGGAAGAGAATATTTGTTCAGAAAACATTTTATCAAATGCTTGCTGTGTTTTATGTCTTGTGTTAGGTGCTAAGGCAATAAGGATAAAAATACACAGTACCTAGTCTTGAATTTAATGAGGAAGCTGACACTAAATAATTTCACTATGTCATAATGCTGTAAAGGAATTATAATGCAAGCACAGGATATTCAGCTGCCTATTTGATTTTTCCACTTAGATTCCTTACAAGCATTTCATACTCCATATTTTTCCAAAACTGATCTCGTTAGTTTTGCCTTTATATATATTTCATCTTAATACCATATGTGCCCATTTGCTCAAGCTAGCAGTCTCAGAGTTATCTTTGATAATTCCTTTTACTTCTCTGTTCCTATATCCAGTCTGTCACAACATCACATCAATTTTACCTCTACAGTATCTCTGGAATCTTTTCATTTCTCTGAATCTGTGTTGCTATCACCTTAGTGAAAATTGCCAGCATCTCTAACATAAATTTTGCGCTAGTGGCCTACTGATGTTTCCTGGCTTCTTCTTTTTTTTTTTTTTTGCTGGGGGAGATGGAATCTCACTGTGTCGCCCAGGCTGTGGTGGTGTGATCTTGGCTCACTGCAACCTCTGCCTCCTGAGTTCAAGCGATTCTCTTGCTTCAGGCTCCTGAGTAGCTGGGACTACAGGCATGTATCACCATGCCCGGCTAATATTTGTATTTTTTAGTAGAGATCGGGCTTTACCATATTGGCCAGGCTGGTCTTGAACTCCTGACCTCAAGTGATCTGTCCTCCTCGACTTCCCAAAGTGTTGGGATTACAGGCGTGAGCCACTGTGCCTGGCTCCTGGCTTCCATTTTTATTTGTCTTCTATTTGTTTTCCTCACAGCAGCCAGAGTAATCTTAAAATGTAAATTAGATCAAGAATTCTCTTAAAATCCCTTCAATATCTGTATGTCCACTTATATGACTTTATTATTTTCTTCCACTAGCCTCTTAGTTTCATGAAGGCTGTATAGGAACTTGTGTTTAGCAAGGCCTTGAAGATCTCAAATTCTCTTTTTTCCTCCCTTCCCCTTGACTCTTTCCAGCTCTCTATCCTTATTTTTCCTTTCTCCTTCCACTTCTCTTCTTCCCAGCACCTCTCTCTACCCTGTTGGTGAAAAAGATTAGGAAGAATATTCCTGATAGCAGAAAGGACACATGTGAAGATAAGGCAAGGAACTGATTTAAGAGAGGAACTTTATGATGCATAATGTTTACCTTTGTTATGTGAAGCGTGGGAGATACAAGCTTGGAGGCAGCCCTTCTGTGTTAACAAGGCTTGGATTTTATTGGTCATTGTATGCCAGTGAAAAAAGAATTGGGGCTGGGCGCAGTGGCTCACTTCTGTAATCCCAGCACTTTGGGAGGCTGAGGCGGGTGGATCACCTGAGGTCAGGAGTTCGAGACCAGCCTGACCAGTATGGTGAAACCTCGTCTCTACTAAAAATAAAAAAAAATTAGCCAGGTGTGGTGGCATGTGCCTGTAATCCCAACTACTCAGGAGGCTGAAGCAGGAGAATTGCTTGAACCTGGGAGGCGGAGGTAGCAGTGAGCCGAGATTGGAGTGCACTGCGCTCCAGCCTGGGTAAGAGTGAGCCTCTGTCTCAAAAAAAAAAAAAGAGAAAAAAAGAAATAAATAATTCTTAATAACATAGGGGAGTAAGACTAGTAAAATCGTTTAGGATGCTTTTGCAGCAGTCCAGGCGGGAAATAAAAGTGTGTGAATAAAAATTAGGTTAGTTGGATCAGGGGAAGACTTGAGAGACGGAGAATTTAAAAACTAGTAGGATGTGGCAATTGGGTATGAGAGATGGTAGAAGGTGAAGAGTAAAGTATGAATCCCAGATTTTTAATCCAGTGGCTGATTAAATTGGGATATCCTTAACTGTGTTTGAGAATATGGGCAGTGAATGGGGTTGGATGAATAAATTGATGAGTAGGGTTAGGGTTTTGGACATATTGAACCTGATGGGCTTTACATGGTTGTGTATGAAAGCCTGACTTATAGGAGAGGTCACAGCTGGACTTGAGAATCACAAGCTTATATAGAGGTGCCTTTTGACTCCCACACCTTCACACATTATTGATTGACTATCCAAATTGCTTTCATAAGCTGAAGTTTGGATTTTGGACAACACCAAGCGAAGATTTTGGGAGTATCATGGGGCTTTGGGGGGCCTGCTGCTGCCACTTACTTACTACCCATGGTAGAACTGGGCCTCCTTTGTTAAACAGATCTCATTATAGGCCAGAAAGATGAAGGCGATGAGGACAGAAAATGTTCACGTGGGTTTGGCAGTGTTGAGGTTGTTGATGAGCAGTGCAGGAGCTAGTGGAGTGGCAGGAGAAACCAGGCACATTGCGTTTTGAAGTGACTAAGAGGCGAGGAAGTAGAGATGTTTCTGTATGAAGAGGAAAGATGAACAGTGCATAGCTAGAAGGGAGATGCTGCATCAAAAGTTTTAAACAAATGAAGAGATATGTTTAGAGACAGAGGAAAGCACATAGGGGTTAAATTTGTAGAAGAGAGGGTTGTATGGAGGAGATAAAGATCATATATGGATTTTTTTAACTTTTAGGTTCGGGGGTACATGTGAAGGTTGTGTAGGTAAACTTGTGTCATGGGGGTTTGTTGTACAGATTATTTCATCATCCAAGTGTTATGCCTAGTAGCCAGTAGTTTTTCCTGCTCCTCTCCCTCCTCCTGCCTTCCACCCCCCAAGTAGACCCCAGTGTCTGTCACTCCCTTCTTTGTGTTCATGAGTTCTTAGGTGGATTTTTAGTGAAGAATATTACACAAATATCTTTTAGCTTTTCTGAGTATCTGTAGGTGAAGAGGGACTTGGAATTGAATTTGTCCATTATTGAATCATAGTACAGCCATTATCCTAATTCAGGCAACTGTCTTTTAGTTTGAGTTACTGCCAGTTTGCCTCAGTTTCTTTTTATAGCACCTGAAGGAAATCTCTGATTGTGTTATTGTGTTATTTTTGTATTTTTTATTTTTTGGAGATAGAGTCTCACTCTCACCCAGGATAGAGTGCAGTGTTGCGATCATGGCTCACTGCAGCCTCTACCTCCTGAGGCTCAAGTGATCTTCCCATCTCAGCCTTCCAAATAGCTGGGACTACAGGCATGCACCACCATGCTCTGCTAATTTTTAGATTTTTGGAGAGACAGGATCTCACTGTGTTGCCTAGACTGGTCTCAAACTCCTGGTCTCAAGTGATCTTCCCACCTTGGCCTCCCAAAGTGCTGGGATTACAGGTGTGAAGCACCATGCCCGGCCTTTGTGTTACTCTTTTTTTTTTTGAGATGAAGTCTCGCCCTGTTGCCCAGGCTGGAGTGCAGTGGCACAATCTCAGGTCACTGCAACCTCTGCCTCCTGGATTCAAGCAATTCTTGTGCCTCAACCTCCCGAGTAGCTGAGACTATAGGCGTGTACCACCACACCTGGCTCATTTTGTATTTTTAGTAGAGACGGGATTTCACCATGTTAACCAGGCTGGTCTTGAACTCCTGACCTCAAGTAATCCACCCGCCTTGACCTCCCAAAGTGCTGGTATTACAAGCATGAGCCACTGCACCCAGCCTGTGTTACTCTTAATAGATCTGGTGACTATAAGAAATGTTTAGTCTTGGACATTGGAAAACCATTGGTGATACATGGGAAGGGACAGGGTAGTGAATACATTTGAAATTTTATTGTGAGCAGCAATTGAAGAAATTAGGAATGTTAGGTCATGGGAAGGAGTCTTTGAGGAGTAATGGTGATTATTTGCCAATACCAGAATGATTTTCATTTGAAAGAGTGCTTAGATGTGTACTCCACTGGTAGAAACTGTTGGGAAACATTGGTTTGGTGTTAAGGAAGATATTTTAAAACAATTTCTAATAAAATATATGTATATTTTAAACTGTGGCTATTTTAAATAGAATTTTGAGACCTAATTGTTGTAAAGATTGTGGGTTTTTTTTTTTTTTTTTTTGAGACAGGGTCTTGCATGGTCACCTAGGCTGGAGTACAGTGGCTGTTCACTACAGCCTTGACCTCCCAGGCTCAAGCAGTCCTCCCACCTCAGCCTCCTGAGTAGCTGGGACCACAGGCATGAGCCACCAAACCTGGCTAGTTTTTGTATTTTTTGTCAAGGTGGGGTTTCATCATGTTGCCCAAGCTGGTCTTGAACTCTTGTACTAAAGTGATCCACCCTCCTTAGCTTCCCAAGTGTTGGGATTACAGGTATGAGCTAGCCTGCAAACAGTCAATTGTGGTCTTTTTAGTAATAAAAACCTCAGTTTGAATCTTTGTTCTGCTGCCTCTGACTGTGGACAAGTTGTTTAACCCTTCAGCTTTATTTTTATCTGTTATGTTTGGGTTGTTGTGAAGGTTAAATTAGATTAAATGAGCTGGTTCATATGTAAAATTTTCAGCTTCAGTATTCAGTGGATGTTAATTCCACTTCTTTAGTAAAGAGCCCAACTTTACAGGAATCTAATAGAAAGCAGTTTCTTGGAAGGTACTGGAGTAGTGCCTTTCTTCTTGAAAGGAGTGATTGGACCGCTCCTTTGTGGGTATGTTGTTTTCTTACCTGGTTGTTTAACCTGTTTTATGGGGGTTGAACTAAATGACCTCCAAGCCCACGAACATTTGGAAAGGAAACAAAGAGTAGCAATGAGCACTCCCAGAACCCAGGTTGTGGTATTTCTATAAATGACAGCGAATCCGGGCCCCCTGGAAATGATAGATTTCAGGTCTGAGGCAAGAAAAATACAAGATGATCCTGGAACATTCTGACGTACCAGATAGAAAAGAAGCTGTTAAAGACTGCTAGGGTCATGTCAAAAGGACCCAGGAGCCAACCTGAAGAGTCTCCCATTCTTCAAAGATGAGACAATTGAAACACTGTTAATAATTGCTGTGAATTGAAATATGTTAATAAAATAATGTGTTACTGTTGGACACTGTTGGACTGTTGTGCAAGTGAACCTAGTCATTATTTTGAAAACAAATAAGACTTAAGGCTTTTTCCCTCCTTTCTTGTATTAAGCAGTATCATTTGGTAACTATACCAAGTAGTATAAGAGGAAAATTTCTTTTTGCAGAAGTATTCCAGCTAATATATAAGGGAGGAATGAAAAAATATAATCACTTACAACCTTAGTGAACTTAGGGAACCAAGCATTGATCAGCAGTTACTGCAAGTATCACAAACACATCATCACAATGTGTGCCTCTTGATGGAATAATATACCACTACATACGAAGTATTGCCAAAAAAGAACCCAAGTTAATGAAAATCTGAAACCTCTATTCCCAGTCACCGATTTACATGAAATGCAAAAGAGAGAAAAACATTTAATTATATCATGGATAAAATCAGCAAAACCCAGACTTTAAAAAAATGTTTGGGGTCAGGCATGGTGGCTCGTGCCTATATTCTCAGCACTTTGGGAGGCCAAGGTGGGAGGATTGCTTGAGGCCCAGAGTTTGAGACCAGGTTGGACAATGTAGTGAGATCCTGTCTCTACAGAAAATGCACAAATTAGCTGGGCATAGTGGTATGCGCCTGTAGTCCTGGTTGCTCAGGAGGCTAAGGTGGGGGAATCCCTTGAGCTCAGGAGGTCAAGGTTGCAGTGAGTTATGATCGTACCATTGCACTCAAGTCTGGGTGACAGAGTGAGACACTGTGGGGAAAAACAAATTCTTTGAGAAATAGCATTCTTAAATATTTGTGTATGGAGTGCTAAGCCAAAACTTTTCTTCAAAATAATATCAAAGGAAGCTTAGATAAGATGGTGGAAAGAGCAGGATTCGCCATGGATTGTTGGTTTTGGGACTGAGTGATTGGTACACGGGAGCTTGTCATCTGCTTCTTGGTGCATTTATGAAATACAAAAATTTTCCATAATCAGTAAAAAAAAAAAATCCCACCCCAACAGTCTCACTTTACTAATGCATATTTTTTCTTTAAATATTACTTTCTTCTTGTAAACACATTTTACTGTTTACTATGCATACGCTATTTTTAATGTGCACATATTTACTGTGCTTTACTTGGCCTTCATATTAATATTTAATGTGTCATAGTTTAGTAGGTTGTTCCCTTTTTTGTTTTGTGAGTAAAGCTTAGCAATTTGGGGCACATATTTCAATGCTTCTATTGAATTTTCCCTCAATCTAAACTAGAATTAACGTAGCTTGGTCCTTTTGACCCTTGATATCAGCTACTCCTGATGTTAGTTTTTCCACTTGCTGTCTGACACAGTGCTACAGTAGAATCTTAGTTGCCATTTTTTGTTGAAGTTTTCTTCCCTTTTTCCCCATAAAAATATATTATTTTAAAATTAAAATAGTGCGTTTTCCCCAAGTTCTGTTCTTTAGAGGCAACTTTTGTTATCAGTTTGGAGTATATTTTTTGTCTTCTTAGCAGTAAATGTAGTTTTCACTTTCTCTTTGTACTTTACTGCATTTTCAGATTCTCTACACTGACCATTAATTGCTTTTATTAAAAACATTGTGAAATATTTCGGGCATATAAAAATATAAATTGTGATAAACACCCGTGTATTCATTGGCAAGCTGCAAAAATTAAACATTGCAGTACAATTAAGTCTGCCTTTATAGTCTTATCTTTTGCAGATATAACCTTATTCTCAATGTTGTATTTGTCAATTTCATGTTTGTTTCTATGCTTTTGCTGCAGTTTGTCTTGAAACAGTATAAACCTACTTGCAGGTTTATGCATTTTATATAAAAATTATTACTATAGGCTGTGTTTTGATTTTTCTTTTGTATAGCATACTTTATTAAATATTTTAGCCATTATCAAATTGCCAAATAGGTAATTAAATAATTAACTATTATCAAATCATTCTTTGAAATGATTGTTTCAGTTTACAATACCATAAACACAACTTGAAAGTTTCCATTGTTTTACATCCTTACCAGCATCTGGTATTATCAGACTTATTAAGTTTTATGAATCTAGTGAGTGTAAGGTAGTATCTCACTTTTGTTTTAATCATATGCGCCTTTTAAAATTTGGGAAAATGTGTCCCTTTTTCATTCTCTGAGCTTCTGGGGGACATAGCCATGATGCCTTTTAAGTTAAGGAATTGCCACATGGTTGTCTAGTTATCTCTCAATAAACTGCCCTCTTAGTGTGCCATGACACACTAAGATTGTTTTAAAGCTAGTCTGATACTTTGAGATAGTAGGATTTCTCTTTGCTCTTCTAAAGAACTAAAATGAATTTTTTTGACAGTGTATAGTATAAAAAGTCTGTAGCACCAGAACATTTGACATATTCTCTGTCTTTTCTATTCTAGGCTCCGCGCTCTGTCCAGTGGTGGGAGTATTACATCCCCTCCTCTTTCTCCAGCATTGCCGAAGTATAAATTAGCAGATTATCGTTATGGCAGAGAAGAGATGTTAGCACTTTTCCTTAAAGACAACAAGGTAAGGAAGTAGGAAAAGAGTTCAAAATTATGAATGAGACTTTGGGATATATACCATGATGTATTGATACATGAAAACTGATTTATTTTACTAATGTATTGACCCATGCCTTTTCTTTCCACCTTACTGTTTCCCTGCTTTGAAGCCTGCAATGGTTAACAGAGGATGTTCTGAGTGTCATCACACACTACATTTTAGGCCGCTTCATGGAAACAGGAGAGTAGTCAGCACTTACTGCCTTCTCTAGCTAACTTCCTCTTAACCCCCCTTTCAAGTCTATTTGTATACTAGTTCAGTGGCTAAGAAATGAAGAATTTTTCCTTTCTCTTTATTGTAATTCTTATCCTACCTTCCAGTTAAGAGGAGGAGCACCTTCGACTATGTAAAATTTTTGGTGGAGAGAAAACCTTAAAATGTAACACTACGTTTGTGTCACTTAGATCAAAACTGAAACAGTATAGAGTATACTTTTATTATGACTTTCATCTTACTCACTGAGTGACTAGTAAGAAATAGTATTTTGTATTTTTTCCCAGTATACTTTTTTTTTGAGACAGAGTCTTGCTCAGTCGCCCAGGCTGGAGTGCAGTGGTGTGATATCGTCTCACTGCAACCTCTGCAACCCAGGTTCAGGTGATTCTTGTGCCTCAGCCTCCTGAGTAGCTGGGATTATAAACATGCGTTTTGGCTAATTTCTTTTGTATTTTTAGTAGAGATGGGGTTTCACCATGTTGGCCAGGCTGGTCTCCAACTTCTGCCCTCAAGTGATCTGCCTGCTTTGGCCTCCAAAAGTGCTGGGATTACAGGCTTGAGCCACAATGCCCCCCCTCCAGTATACTTTGTTTTTCAATGATCTAGAATTTCACATTTTAATGATGGTTGCTAAGGACACATACAATTGCTTATAAAACTCTCCTTATCATCTTCTGCTTTGCATTAAGTGTAGAGACTTTTATTCCTCTTCTACTTTGTGCTCTGGAATAGCAGAGTTAGTGCTAAATCCAAAAGTGGCAATCGCTTGAGAAAGCTGGGGAGTATTGACTGGGGTTTTTAATATTGACTTTCTCAAAATGTGTAAGGACTGTAGAAGTCAATTATGGCTGAATAAGCTTTAATCTGTATTTATAATAACAATAAACAGAAGAGTATTTTTTCTTGGATTTATCTTCTTGTATTTCTTCTTATTGCAGGAATAGCATTAATCTCATAATCATGTGTTTGGTCCTACAGATACCTTCAGACCTTCTGGACAAAGAATTTCTGCCTATCCTCCAGGAGGAACCCCTTCCACCACTGGCTCTGGTACCCTTTACAGAAGAAGAACAGGTTTGTAATTAGCTCTGAGCCCCAGCAAACCCTTATTCTTTTCCTGCTAAGGCATGAAAATAGGAAGTTACTATTTATGCCCTAAGGATTATCCTGCATCCTCATAGGCCTGCTTTCTTCTATTGGTATGTTGATGCTTATTAGTTGACTAGATTTTGCTGTAGTATCTGTAGCTGTTGAGTATTATTTGGAAATGTTTGTAGATCCTTAAGGACATTGGGAACCATCGTTTAAAACTTAAGTAGCACTTTGGGAGGCTGAGGTGGTCAGATCACAAGGTCAGGAGATCGAGACCATCCTGGCTAACACAGTGAAACCCCGTCTCTATTAAAAAATACAAAAAATTAGCCGGGCGTGGTGGCGGGCGCCTGTAGTCTCAGCTACTCAGGAGGCTGAGGCAGGAGAATGGCGTGAACCTGGGTGGTGGAGCTTGCAGTGAGCCGAGATTGTGCCACTGCACTCCAGCCTGGGCGACAGAGCGAGACTCCGTCTCAAAAAAAAACAACTTAAGTAGAGGAAGAGTGATTTGCGGGGAGGGGAGGAAATCATCTTTGCAAATAAACAGATGTTCAGAAGTAATTGCCAACCTGAATTCTTAACCAGTGCATTTTACCACTAAGGGAAAAATGTAGATCTTCAGTTCAAAATGCATTCAAAACTCTTCTATCACCACTTTGTGTGTGTGTGTGTGTGTGTGTGTGTGTGTGTGTGTGAGAGAGAGAGAGAGAGAGTGATGTGAGAAAGTAAAACTTGTGGGCTGGAAAGTAGTGAATTTAGTGTTGTTCCTGTTTATAGTATACCTTGTTCTGTGCAAAGAAAATAAAAGAGTTTCTGATTTCAAGGAACTTAGGAGGAGTGTAGAAAAATGGAAAAATAAGCCTTGTTAGAAAGCTTGAATGTTACTTTATGGGCATCCATATGGGAAGAAGAGAGTCCAGGGAGCCAAGAATATCTCTTTTTGACTCTTAGGAAAAGGTAAAGCAAGAAGTAATAAAAATCTTTTCAAATACTCTATGAAATATTAAAATCCTGGGCATTTGAAAGAGAATTTTTCAAGAGGGTTTTAAACTGTGAAATGTTTTGAACTACAAAAATGTTGGGGCCGGACACATGGCTCACACCTGTAATCCCAGCACTTTGGGAGGCCAAGGTGGGCAGATCACCTGAGGTCAGGAGTTCGAGACCAGCCTGGCCAATGTGGTGAAACCCCGTCTCTACTAAAAACAAAAAAATTAGCCAAGCATGGTGACACACGGACGTAATTCCAGCTACTTGGGAGGCTGAGGCAGGAGAATCACTTGAACTCAGGAGACAGAGGTTGCAGTGAGCCAAGATTGCGTCACTGCACTCCAGCCTGGGCAACAGAGCGAGACTCCATTAAAAAAAAAAAAAAAGAAACAAAATGTTGGCATATGTCCTTTACACTTGGTACAAAAATGCAAAAGTGTGATACACAGGAAGATGCGCCTCGGGCATCTTCCTGGCAGAGGGGTAAAACTGAGCCTTAGGAATTAGGGTAAAAAAGAATCCTGCAATTCAACTAATATTTTAATCCTTTCCATGCCAGCTGCCTCCTTTCCCAAAGGCAGCGAGTGTTGGCAATTTCTTATGTATTTTTCTGATTAAATATGGAAATATATTTTCCTCCTTTTAATACAAGTGCAGTTCTGTACTTCCAACGTCAAGTATTTTTATTCAAAGACTTCCCTGCAGTTTTGGAAAATTTGTTTCCATTGTTTTGTTTGCATTTCTTTGCCTGTAGCAGTAAACAGTTGTTTTCAGATGTTTATTCATCATTTATATTTCTTTTAATATTTTCTTACCTTTGCCAATTTTCTTTTGGGATATTCATCTTTTTCTTGTTGGTTTATGCTATTTATATGAGCTCTGTGTGTGTGTGTGTGTGTTTTGTTTACTTATTTAGATTTTATTTTTCGAGATAGGGTCTTACTCTGTCATCCAGGCTGGAGTATAGTGAGGGTCTCAGTCTGTCACCCAGGCTGGAGTACAGTGGCATGATCATAGCTCACTGCAACCTTGAACTTCTGGGCTCAAGGGATTCTCCTGCCTCAGCCTCCTGCATAGCAGGGAGTACAGGTGCATGCCACCACATTTGGCTAATTTCGTCTTTTGTAGAGACAGATCTCGCTCTGTTACCTAGGCTGGTGTTGAACTCCTGGCCTCAAGTGATTCTCCTGCCTCAACCTCTCAAAGTGCTGGGCTTACAGGCATGAGCCACCATGCCTGGTCTGGCTCCTCATATTTTAAGGTCATTGACCATAGCTGTGCCCAGTAAGTTTTCTCAATGTCAAAATTGCATTTATGATTTTATTTATTTCTTTTTCTTTTTGAGACTGAGTCTTGCTCAGTTACTCAGGCTATAGTGCAGTATCACAGTCTTGGCTCACTGCAACATCTCCCTCCTGGGTTCAAGGGATTCTTGTGCTTCGGTGTCCTCAGTAGCTGGGATTACAGGCATATACCAACACGCCTGGCTAATTTTTGTATTTTTAGTAGAGACAGGGTTTCACCATGTTGGTCAGGCTGGTCTCAAACTTCCTGAGCTCAAGTGAATCCTCCTGCCTTGGCCTCCCAAAGTCTTGGGATTACAGGCGTGAGCCACCATGCCTGGCCACATTATGATTTTAAATAAAAAAGCTAATTTTATGAGCTTCTTATATCAGTTTTATTCTCTCGTGATTATTCTTTTAATTTTTAGCTATTTATATTTTATTTTTTAAAATTCCCTTTTATGTTTCTTTAAATGATTTCCTAGATTTCTTAGAGACTAAATGTGTCAGAAGAGGGAGAAGGACATGCTGCTACTAGTTACCAAAATGAGGACTTACAGAATGAATAATTGAATTACCCAGAAACATCTTGTAACATTTTAAAGAAATTAGTGTGTAGTAAGTACAGAAATCACTTGGAAAATCAAAAATTATTTTGTAGATGTTGCTTGGGATCTGTTGGTTAACTGCAGTTGACCAGTAATAGTTGGTTAACAATTTAGAGAAGAATAAAATTCGGTATGCACTACACCTATACACTAAAATTAGTTCTAGAATGACTAAAGGAGTGTGTTTAATTTTGTTCTTATGATGGAAATATTTATTTTAAGGTCTGTATTCTGTGATCACAGCATCTTGATGCAAGGATTGGGAAGTTTTCACTGTAGCCACAGAAGATCATCAGGTCCGTTTTGAAGGCATTTAAAAAATGCATCATTTGGGATTTCCTGATGCATATTTGGTAGCCTTTATCATTTACCAAATATGTTGGAGTAGGACAGTGCTTAAAGATGGCAAAAAAATCATCAAAAATTTGATGTTTGTCCTTCGAATGATCAGGTATCCATTCAGAGATTAGTATTGACTAGATCTTCCTAGACTAGAGTTTTGTATACTTTTTCTTTTGGTACTCCTAGGGAGGTAAATACTTTAATAACTTAAAGCAGGCTTCTTGCTGCATGTCTTTTTCCTGAAGTTAACTGAATATACTGACATACTCATTATACTGACATACTTATTCTCCTTCTCCCTCCATGTGTCTGTGTATCAAATATACTGAAGAAAAAAATGCATTACACCTGCAATTTAGGTAACTGTTACAAGACTGGTGTATTTTATTTATTTGACATCAAAGAAATTATTTATGTATTCTTGAATAGATAATACTTGTATATATACCTAACAAAATTCAGAAAGCACAAAATGAAAAGCAAGTCTGTGACTCACCTAAACTCTGCCACCTATTACTCTTCCTCAGAAATAACCACTATTTCCATTTTCTTGTATTCCCTTCCAGGGGTGCTTACGGTGTCTGCAACTATCTGTATATTCCCTTCCTTAAACACTGCTACACACACACACACACACACAAATGGTAGCATGCTATTCACACAGTTCTATACTTGACAGCTTCTATTTATTTATTTATTTATTTTTTGAGACAGAGTGTCACTCTTGTTGCCCAGGCTAGAGTGCAGTGGTGTGATCTCAGCTCACTGCAACCTCCGCTTCTTGGGTTCACGTAATTCTTCTGCCTCAGCCTCCCGAGTAGCTGGGATTACAGGCACCCGCCAACCACACCTGGCTAATTTTTGTATTTTTAGTGGAGATAGAGTTTCGCCATGTTGACCAGGATGGCCCTGAACTCCTGACCTCAAGTGATCCACCTGCCTTGGCCTCCCAAGGTGATGGGATTACAGGCGTGTGCCACCATCCTTGGCTATTTTTTGTAATTTTAGTGGAGATGGGGTTTTGCCATGTTGGCCGTGCTGGTCTTGAACTCCTGGCCTCAAGTGCTCAACCTGCCTTGACCTCCCAAAGTGCTGGGATTACAGGTGTGAGCCACCGTGCCTGGCACTTTACACAGTTTTAAGCTAAGCGTCTAAGAGGTCATGACATACTTACTTAGCTTTTAGTATGTATTAGACACTGTTCTAAGCACTTAACATTTAATGTGTTGAGTGCTTGCAGTGACCCGTGAGGTAGATAAAAATATCCCTAACTACATTATATAGATGAGGAAAATGAGGCACAGAGAAGTTGAGTGAGTTTAGGGGCCAGAATTCAGTCCCAGGGAGTTTGGCCTCTCCGTGTTCCTAATTACAAGTATGCTCCATATCCCTGTATATTAGGTTGACCACAGGACGTTGCAGTTTTTGTTATCATACAGTTCTGCCTAAGAAATAGAGTTGTGGCCGGGCACAGTGGCTCACGCCTGTAATCCCAGTACTTTGGGAGGCCGAGGTGGGCAGATCACAAAGTCAGGAGATCGAGACCATCCTGGCCAACACGGTGAAACCCCATTTATACTAAAAATAGAAAAAATTAGCCGGGCATGGTGGCATGCACCTGTGGTCCCAGCTACTCGGGAGGCTGAGCCAGGAGAATCGCTTGAACCTGGGAGACGGAGGTTGCAGTGAGCTGAGATTGCGCCCCTGCCCTTTGGCCTGGATGACAGAGGAGAAGCCCTCCTGCCAAAAAAAAAAAAAAAAAAAAAAGAATCTGCTTAAGCCATACACCCATCTCATTAGGATTAGTTTTGTTAATCTATAGATCCACTTATTCGGCCGCACGCCAGCCTCCAAGTGTCCCAAACACAAAGTCAAAGGGTGAGCAGAGCACCTCGGGCTGGCCCTCCTCCCCTGGGAGGATCCACCTCTCCTGTGGGACAGAGACAGCTACGACTCGGCAGCTGCCTGCCGCAGGGCACAGTTCCAAGCACCTCATGGCCTGTTCTGTGTCTCCTCCCAGAGGAGGAGGGGGAAACTGAGGCCTCAGGACGGGGACAGCTTGCACAGGGCCATACATTCAGGACCTCAGATAAATGCGATTGCTCCAGACCCCCACCAGCACAAGTTAGGCAAATCTGTACATTCAATGTTAGCAAAGTTTGTTTGTTTGTTTGTTTTTTAGAAAGAGGGTCTCACTGTGTTGCCCAGGCTAGTCTTGAACTCGAGCTGAAATGGTCCTCCTGCCTCAGCCTCCCAAAGTGCTGGGATTACAGGTGTGAGCCACTGCTACTGGCCTGCAAAGTTTTTGTTTGTTTGGAGGGTGTTGCTTTGTCACCCAGGCTGGAGAACAGTGACACAATCATGACTCACTGCAGCCTCCACTTCCTGGGCTCAAGCGATCCTTCTGCCTCAACCTCCCAAGTAGCTGGGACTGCAGGCGTGCACCACTACACCCAGCTTTTTTTTTTTTTTTTGGAGACAGAGTTTCACTCTTTCGCCCAGGCTGGAGTGCAGTGGCACGATCTCGGCTCATTGCAACCTCTGCCTTCCAGGTTCAAGCGATTCTCCTGCCTCAGCCTCCTGAGTAGCTGGGATTACAGGCGCCCGCCACCACACCTGGCTAATTTTTGTATTACTATTAAAGAGGGGATTTCACCGTGTTGGCCAGGCTGGTCTCGAACTCCTGACCTCACGATCCGCCTGCCTCGGCTTCTCGAAGTGCTGGGATTACTGGCGTGAGCCACGGCGCCCGGCCACATCCGGCTAATTTTTTTTTTTAATTTCTGATTATTGTAGAGATGGCCACTGTGTCGCCCTGGCTGGTCTTGAACTCCTGGCCACAAGTGATCCTCCTGCCTCGGCTGTTTCATTCTTACTTTATAGAAAAGAATAACTTAAAATGAAAGTGTTATTCATTTTTTTTCTCACGTAAGTAAATGATCTTGTGCATCCACTCCAGAGGCCACTGGATTAGTATGTTTGATGTCTGTTTCCCATCCAGACTGATTTCTGAGAAGCAGGAGGAAAGAAATGAATTCCTCAATGAGTGAAAAGAAAGAACCTCATTTTCCAGATGGGGCCCTGAGTGAGGCTCAGAGAGGTTCAGTAAGTTGCCCCAGGGCACACAGCAAGGGAGCAACAGAGCCTGGGGTCCGAGGGCAGGGCCACCCTGCAGGGCCTGCAGGGCCCCATCAGCACCCAGGTTGCAGAGTGGGGACTCACGGAGGAGGAGGTGCCCCCAGTGCATAAGACGCCTCCCCCACTGCCCATCAGCCCAGATGGCCACCCGAGCTGTCGGTGAGAGAGGACGCTCTGCTTGGCTAAGCCGCTGTTGTTTGGGATTTTCTGTCTCTCGAATCCTAAACGGTAGAGTCTGCTTATCAATGCCTCCCTCGCCCCTACAGTCTGGGAAACCAGAGCCTGGAGGGTGGTGCTGTAAGAGTGATCCCAGTCACACTGGCAGTCCAAGGGCCACCTTCCACGCCGTCACTTTAGGAGTCTGCTGTGAGGTTAGCCTCATCAGCAAACTCGAGGCTGGCTTCCTGTCCTCTTGCTCAGGGAGCAACCCTGGGCACTACTAGGGAGGACTCTGGGGCATTATCTTGAGAGCACTCTCAGGGAGACTATGGGGAGCACTCTTGGGGGAGCACTCCAAGGAGTACTCTTTGGGAGCATATCTGGGGAGCACTCTCGGGGGAACATCTCGGGAGCAGCATCGGGAGCACTTTCAGGGAGTATTCTTGGGCACATGCTTGGGGAGCACCCTCAGGGAGCACTCAGGGCACATACTTGAACATTCTCAGGGCACATACTTGGGGAGCACCCTCTGGGGAGTACTCTAGGGAGTACTCTTGGGGAGCATATTAGGAGGAGCATCAGGGAGCACTCTCGTAGGAGCACTGCCTTAGTCTCCTTGCTAGCCACTGGCTTCACTGGCGTCAGAAGCAATTCCACAAGCCCAGCCGCCCCTGTCCTCCCTGGTTCCCCACAGGACACGGCCATCCCCTCAGTGGGAATGGGCTCCTACACTGGGGTTTGCATTCCCATGGTGCCAAGTCCATCCTGAGAAGATCCTCAGGGATTGCTGACCATCCACATCCCCACAGGGTGGGCCTCAAACCCAGGCTGTGAATTCAGGGAAGTGGGAAGCAGAACTTTCTGGGTGTCCCTAGATGATGCCTTCCCCCGACCCACTACACATGCACGCACACACACTCACACACACACACACAAACACCACTTCCATGGCATCAGGAGAGAGTCTGGTCCTTCAGCAAGGTAATTTTTGTGTTTTTAGTAGAGATGGAGATTCACCTTGTTGGCCAGGCTGGTCTTGAACTCCTGACCTCAAGTGATCCACCTGTCTTGGCCTCCCAAAGTGCTGGGATTATAGACGTGAGCCACTGCACCTGGCCTAGGGCTGTCCTCTCTTCTCCACGTGGCCCCAGCCAATGCCCAGGCAAGACCTGGCCACCTCTGCCCCACGGGAGACTCTCTCATGGGCCATGCTGGCTCCAGCATCGAAGTCTAACAGCTCCCTGCCACATTTCGTTCCTTCTGTGCTCCTTCCCCAGTGTCACTCCTCCCTCAACCCCCCAAGAACCCCTTTGCCTTCCGCAGTCCTTCTCAGCATCTGCTTCCTGAACAACCCAACCTCCGTTCTGCACCGGCCCAGTCACCCCACTGAAACTGGCAACTCCTGCTCCCAGCCAACTTCATCATGGGACCTAGAAGCAGCCCAGCCCCCACTGCTGTCCTCCCCAAGGCTCGGCTCTGCCCAGGAACCCGCTGCCTGCTCCCATCCCTGGTCCCTTAGGCCCACGGCATCTGCTCTCTCAGGACCGTGCTCCCCCCGCACCAGTCAGCCCGCCCTGGGCTCTCATGAGGCAAAGCCAGCCATCTCTCAGTTTCCACTTCGCCCCTTCCCAAGGCAGTGAGCTTGGGGGCAGCTCCAATCAGTGGGAGGACAAACCAAGGGGGATCTCAGACTCATCACGATGCACTCGCACATAAACCCCTCATCTCATGCCGTCAATTACAAGCCCTGGGAAGTGGGGGCAGGCGAGGCCCAGGAGGCCCCAAGAACAGGGAGGCCAAGCCTGGGGGCAGATTCTCTGAATCCTGAAGAATGAGCAGAAGCAACAGACTCGGCAAGGTGGGGGCTCCAGGCAGAGGGAACAGCTTGTGCAAAGGCCCTGGGGCAGGCCAAGGACAGAACACTTAAGGCATGGAAAGGAGGCCAGCATGGCTGGAAGCAAAGGACAGCGGAAGGAGGCGGGGAGGTGGGAAGGGATGGCCCCGAGTGCTGAGACTCAGAACAGAACGGGGCAGTCCCCTTTTTTTGTTTGTCTGAGACAGAGTCTCATTCTGTCATCCAGGTTGGAGTGCAGTGGTGCAATCTCAGCTCACTGCAACCTCCATCTCCCTGGTTCAAGTGATTCTCCCACCTCAGCCTCCCCAGTAGCTGGGATTACAGGTGCATGCCACCACGCCTAGCTAATTTTTGTGTTTTTAGTACAGATGGAGATTCACCTTGCTGGCCAGGCTGGTCTTGAACTCCTGACCTCAAGTGATCCACCTGTCTTGGCCTCCCAAAGTGCTGGGATTATAGACGTGAGCCACTGCACCTGGCCTAGGGCTGTCCCCTCTAAGAACACACAGCCTTGTGGATGATGGTCAGAGGACAGCTCAGATGAGCTCAGCTCAGGTCAGTTCCACAGGAGTCACTATATTACATTTTACAAAGGGATTGGGGGGACTCTGTGGGCACCATAAAATTCGATCTGTCCCATTCCATGGCAGCTGTGTGGTGTGGGTGCCACAGAATGGGTAACTACTCTAAGCAAATCAAGGTGTTCTCATTACCCTGGTCAGAGCAATTGGTTCAGTAGCAGGAATAAACAAGGAATCCCACAGCCCAGTTTGCTGGTAGCTATTCTAAACTGAGTCCTTAGAGATGTGAGTAAGCTGCTGGATCAATCCTGACCTGAAGCCCACCCTACCACTGCACATTTTCCAGTACACCAGATTCCCTTCATTGTGAAGCTGTTTCGAGCTAGGTTTTTTATTATTTGCTACCAAACACATCCCGCAACAGGCGGTAGGAGTGAGTTCCTGCAGAAACTCAGTGGATCATTGAGGCCACCTTGGAAGCCATACACAGCAGTCTCCAGACGGCAGCAAGCTAGAGGATGACTCTGCAGTGTTAGGGAGGGTCAAGCTGTATTTTAAAAAGCAACGGAAGGCCCGGGAAATGCAGGTTTTAGATAGCAAAGGCCTGTGGTGCCCCAAGTGGCCCCCATCAGCCAGGAGTGGGTGTTTCAGAGGGAGGAGGTGGCTGGCCTGGGGAATGGGTCCAGGCCTCCAAGTTCACCAGATCTCCAGGCCACACTGTGGCACAAGCCATCCCTGTCGCTGCGCCTGGCTGGCCTGGGCCCACAGCCTGCTTCGCCGGGGAAAGGAACCCCTGCCTGGACAGAGCCTCCGTCCAATTCTCTCAGCGAGAGTGCTGCCAGCTTCCTCACTCACACAGCCCAGCTGGAGAACTGCCCACAAGTTAAAAAATATTTCTTTCCAGCAGACATCGCTCCTGCGGATTGAAGCCTTATCTTTCTCTTCCAGAGGAGAGTTGTTCATTTCACTTCCTAAAAAAAAAACCCCAAAACCTTAAACCACAAACTGAAAAGCAGGTGGAACCGTTTCAGGATTTGGCTGAAGTTTGTCTCAGAGCTGATAAGGGACAGTCAGTTGTTTCTGGGCAACACAGCAGTGAACTGGCAGCAAGACGGGGGTCCACACTATCCCCCAATAAAATGACTCCCCAAGGCCTTGCTCTGTATAGAGAGGTTTCTGGCCAGTCATAGTGGCTCACGCCTGTAATCCCAGCATTTTGGGAGGCCGAGGCGAGTGAATTGTTTGAGGTCAGGAGTTCAAGACCAGCTTGGCCAACATGGTGAAACCCCATCTCTACTAAAAATACAAAAATTAGCCAGGTGCAGTGGTTGATGCCTGTAATCCCAGCACTTTGGGAGGCCGAGGCAGATGGATCAGGAGGTCAGGAGTTCGAGACCAGCCTGACCTACATGGTGAAACCCCGTCTCCACTAAAAATACAAAAATTAGCCAGGCGTTGTGGCGTCCACCTGTAATCCCAGCTACTCAGGAGGCTGAGGCAGGAGAATCGCTTGAACTTGGGAGGTAGAGGTTGCAGTGAGTCAAGATTGTGCCACTGCACTCCAGCCTGGACAACAGAGACTCCATGCCCCCCCCCCAAAAAAAATTAGCTGGGCGTGGTGGCGCATGCCTATAGTCCCAGCTACTTGGGAGGCTGAGGCACGAGAATCACTTGAACCCAGAGGCAAACAACACCTTAACACAGCAGAAATGCTAACACTGGCTGCTGGGTTGGCAGGGCATTTTTTTTTTTTTTTTTTTTGAGACGGAGTCTCGCGCAGTCGCCCAGGCTGGAGTGCAGTGGCACGATCTTGGCTCACTGCAAGCTCCACCTCCCAGGTTCACACCATTCTCCTGCCTCAGCCTCCCAAGTAGCTGGAACTACAGGCACCCACCGCCACGCCCGGCTAATTTTTTTTTGCATTTTTAGTAGAAACGGGGTTTCACCGTGTTAGCCAGGATGGTCTCGATCTCACGACCTCGTGATCCGCCCGCCTCGGCCTCCCAAAGTGCTGGGATTACAGGCGTGAGCCACCGCACCCAGCCCATGGCAGGGCATTTGAAAGCAAGTGTGGGCTGCTTGTGGTGGCTGACAGCTGTAACCCCGGCACTTTGGGAAGCCAAGTTGGGAGGACTGGTTGAGCCCAGGAGTTTGAGATGAGCCTGGGCAACATTGTGAGACCCCTCCACCCCCAACCCATCTCTACAAAAAATTAGCTGGGCATGGTGTTATCTACCTACAGTCACAGCTACTGAGGAGGCTGAGGGGGGAGGACTGCCTGAGGCCAGGAATTCAAGGCTACAGTGAGACATGATCATGCCATTGCACTCCAGTCTGGATGACGGAGCAAGACATTGTCTCGAGAAAGAAAAAAAAAAAAAATAAAAAATAAAGAGAAGAAAAGAAAACAAACGTGTGACCTACTACAGAACTCAGGCCGGGGGTAGGATTTTACCAGACACAGGTCTGCAGAGATGGACCACAGGGCTCTGGCCTTGGCTCAGTCCCAGTACAGTAAGTAACAAATAAATAGCACAAGGCGGCCAGGCATGGTGGCTCATGCCTGCAGTCCCAGCACTTTGGGAGGCCAAGGCGGGTGGATCACCTGAGGTCAGGAGTTTGAGATCAGCCTGACCAACATGGTGAAAACCCATCTCTATTAAAAATACAAGAACTTGGCCAGGTACAGTGGCTCACGCCTGTAATCCCAGCACTTTGGGAGCCTAAGGAGGGCAGATCACGAAGTCAGGAGATCGAGACTAACAAGGAACAAGGTGAAACGAAACCCCGTTTCTGCTAAAAAAAACACAAAAATTAGCCGGGCGTGGTGGCAGGCGCCTGTTGTCCCAACTACTTGGGAGGCTGAGGCAGGAGAAAGGCATGAACCCAGGAGGTGGAGCTTGCAGTGAGCCGAGATCACACCACTGCATTTCAGCCTGGGCGACAGAGTGAGACTCCATCTCAAAAAAAAAAAAAGAAAAGAAAAGAAAACTTAGCCAGGCATGGTGGCATGCACCTGTAATCCCAGCTACTCAGGAGGCTAAGGCAGGAGAATCACTTGAGCCCAGGAGGCGGAGGCTGTAGTGAGCTGAGATCACACTGTAGTACTCCAGCATGGGCAACAGAGTGACACTCTGTCTCTAAATAAATAAATAAATGGCACAAAGGCATAGCAGTCACCTGATGAAACACGCAGCCTTTCGGCCAGGCACAGTGGCTCATGGTTGTAATCTCAACACTTTGGAAGGCTGAGGCGGAAGGACTGCTTGAGGCCAGGAGTTCAAGACCAGCCTAGACAACATAGTGAGACCCCCCATCTCTACAAAAAATAAGTATGGTGGTACATGCCTGTAGTCCCACCTACTTGGGAGGCTGAGGCAGAAGAATCACTTGAACCTGGGAGGTGGAGGTTGCAATGAGCCAGGATCGCACTTCAGCCTGGGCAACAGAGCAAGTGAGACTCGGTCTCCAAAAATACAAACAAAAAAAAAGTGCCTGACACATAGTGAAATAGGGCTACTATTAACTGTTAGACATTGTAAAACTTAATATAATCATGAAACACTTTGCAAATACAAAGGCCAACAGCTGAAGACACAGGGATACCATGAGTCTGTCATTCCCATGCCCCTTCCTTCCCCTCCCTCAATGCCTCAATTCATAACTTTTTTTATTTTTTGAGACAGGTTCTCACTCTGTCACCCAGGCTGGAGTGCAGTGGCACAATCTCCGCCCATCGCAACCTCTGCCTCCTGGGTTCAAGTGATTCTCATGCCTCAGCCTCCCGAGCAGCTGGGGTCACCAGCACGTGCCATGACACTGGCTAATTTTTATATTTTTAGTAGAGACGAGGTTTCACCATGTTGGCCAGGCTGGTCTTGAACTCCTGACCCCAAGCAATCTGCACACCTCAGCCTCCCAAAGCCCTGGGATTACAGGAGTGAGCCACCACGCCCGGCCTAAACCCTAATCTGACGGCAGAGGCTTGGGACTTACACCCAGGCCTCCATCCCAAGCCCTGCCTCACTATCTGCAAACTGCCGCCCCTCTGCAGTCCCAAAACATTTGTTCCACCAGCTGCAAGGGTGTTCTCATCACCCTTCATCCCTCACCATACTTTTTGTTTTGTGGAAGCTGCACAGTTCTGAAGTAATCGTGCCACTGGGAAACAGGGCTGAGAGTCTCGTTTGTTCAAAGAAAATCTTTTCCTTCCACACACAAGTGCTGTGTTTGCGCCATAAATCGCCTTCTGCATTAGGTCCCCGCCAGCCTTTCTCCTGGTGCCCAACCCTCCCAGGAAGGGCTCCAGTCCTGCATTCCCGGGGTGGCGGGTGGCTGCAAACACAGCCGGACCTGAGCCCAGCTCAGCAGCTCAGGGACAGGTCAGGAAATAACAAGGGCAGGGGTTCACATTTATTGTGCACCTACTATGTGCTGGGCACTGCGCTGGGCACTTCCTTAATCGGCTGCATTTTCTTCCTTCCAGCCAGGCACCGTGGCTTATACCTGTAATCCCAGCACTTTGGCAGGCTGAGGCCAGAGGATTGCTCGAGCCCAGGAGTTCCAGACCAGCCTGGGCAACATACTCGATTGATGCAAAAGTAATCGTGATTTTTGCCATTAAAAGTAATGGCAAGAACCACCTTTACTTTTGCACCAACCTAATTGCAAGACGCCATCCCTACAAAAAAATTTAAATTACCAGGTGTAGTGGTGAGTGCCTGTAGTCCAAGCTACTCGGGAGGCTGAAGTGGGAGGATTAATTACACCCAGGAGGTCAAGGCTGCAGTGAGCTATGATCGTGCCGCTATACTCCGGCCTAGGCAACAGAGCAAGACTCTGTCTCTAAAAGAAACGAAATTGGCCGCGCGCAGTGGCTCATGCCTGTAATCCCAGCACTTTGGGAGGCCAAGGTGGGCAGATCACCTGAGGTCATGAGTTCGAGACCAGCCTGGCCAATATGGTGAAATCTCGTTTCTACTAAAAATACAAACATTGGCCAGGTGTGGTAGCGGGTGCTTGTAGTCCCAGCTACTCGAGAGGCTGAGGCAGGAGAATCACTTGAACCTGGGAGGCAGAGGTTACAGTGAGCCAAGATCATGCCACTACACTCTAACCTGGGCGACAGTGCAAGACTCCGTCTCAAAAGAAAAAAAAAAAAAAAAGAAACAAAATTAAGAAACAAAATTAGCTGGGCACAGTGGTTCACTTCAGTAATCCCAGCACTTTGGGGCGCTGAAGCAGGCAGATCACCTGAGGTCGAGTTCGAGACTATCCTGGCCAACACGGTGAAGCCCCGTCTCTACTAAAATTAGCCAGCATGGTAGCACACACCTGTAATCCCAGCTACTCAGGAGGCTAAGGTGGGAGAATGGCTTGAGCCCAGGAGGTGGAGGTTGCAGTGAGCCAAGATCACGCCACTGCACTCCAGCCTGGGCAACAGAGTGAGACTCGGTCTCCAAAAAAGATAAAAGAAAAGAAACAAAATCCTCACGGGACACTGTGAGGTGGGTCCATCCATCATTATCTCATTTTACAGAGAAAAAACGAAAGTATTCACTTGCCCGAGGCCAGGACAGGAATTCAGGCATCACCCACCCCACCGTGGGTACCCACTGGCACATTGGGAGATGAATTCATCTCCTGTTGGCACGCATTTCCTTTTTACATAAAACAGAATCCGTCACTATGTCACAAGCCACGGCAGAGGGAGGCCCCGGGCTGGGTCAGGCGTTGCAGGCAGTACCCAGCTCGCCGTGGATTGCAGCCAAATGAGGTTGAGAAACGGTATTTTCACCTACAGTTCTCAAATGCTTGCTCTCAGGAATCTCCACTCTCTTACTGAGGACACAGCCGCAAATGACATCTTAATAGCAATATGAAAATAATTTTGACTTTACAGACTCACTGAGAGGATCTCAGGGACACCCTTCCTGGCTGGAGAACCGTAACTCTAAAACAATCATCTTTGGCCGGGCACAGTGGCTCATGCCTGTAATGCCAGCACTTTTGGAGGCCTAAGTGGATGGATCACTTGAGGTTAGGAGTTCAAGACCAGCCTGGCCAACTTGGTGAAACGCCATCTCTACTAAAAACAGAAAATTAGCCGGGCGTGGTGGTGCACCTATAATCCCAGCGACTCGGGAGGCTGAGGCAGGAGAATCGCTTGAACCTGGGATGCAGAGGTTGCAGTGAGCCGAGATTGCGCCACTGGACTCCACCCTGGGTGACAGAGCGAGACTCTGTCTCAAAAAAAAAATTAAAAATTAAAATTGAAAAAAGTTAAAAAACATTAGACACCAATGATACAACAATAAAAAACAAAGTGAAGGCCAGGCGCGGTGGCTCACGCCTATAATCCCAGCACTTTGGGAGGCTGAGGCGGGTGGATCACGAGGTCAGGAGATCGAGACCATCCTGGTTAACACGGTGAAACCCTGTCTCTACTAAAAATACAAAAAATTAGCCAGGCGTGGTGGTGGGCGCCTGGAGTCCCAGCTACCCAGGAGGCTGAGGCAGGAGAATGGCGTGAACCCGGGAGGCGGAGCTTGCAGTAAGCCAAGATTGTGTCACTACACTCCAGCCTGGGTGACAGAGTGAGACTTGGTCTCAAAAAAATAAATAAACAAATAAACAAACAAATGACCAGTAAGCACACACAAAGAAGCCCAATCTTATTAACCATCAGGGAAATGCAAATCAGAAGTATCATGAGATACCACCTCACACCTACTAGGATGCCTGTAATCAAACAGACAGAAAATAGCAAGTGTTGGCAAGGACATGAAGATACTCGAACCCTCAAATATTGCTGGTGGGAATGTAAAATGGTGCAGCTGCTGAGGAGAACAGGTTGGCATTTCCTGAAAATGTTGCTGTATGACTTAGCAATTTTACTTCTAGTATATATCCAAGAGAATTGAAAACACGTCCACCTAAGAATGTGTACATGAGGGCCAGCGGCAGTGGCTCAGGCCTATAATTCCAGCGCTTTGGGAGGTCAAGGCAGGAGGATCACTTGAGGTCAGGAACTCCAGATCAGCCTGGGCAACACAACAAGACCTCATCTCCACAAAATATTTAAAATTAGATGGGCGTGGTGGTGCATGCTTGTAGTCCCAGCTACTTAGGAGGCTGAGGCAGGAGGATTGCTTGACCCCAGGAGGTCGAGGCTATAGTGAACCACGATTGTGCCACTGTATTCCATCCTGGGTGACAGGGCGAGACCCTGTCTCAAAACAGAAAAAAAAAGTTTTGGAATGAATGGTGGTGATGATTGCACAACAATATAAATCTGTGTCATGCCCCTGAACTATATATATATGTGTGTGTGTGTGTATATATGTATATATGTGTGTGTGTATATATGTATATGTGTGTATGTGTATATATATGTGTGTGTATATATACACACACATACTTTTTTTTTTTTTTGAGACAGAGTCTTGCTCTGTCGCCCAGACTTGAGTGCAGTGGCATGATCTTGGCTGACTGTAACCTCCGCCTCCCAAGTTCAAGTGATTCTTCCGCCTCAGCCTCCTGAGTAGCTGGGATTACAGGCACGCACCACCACGCCCAGCTAATTTTTGTATTTTCAGTAGAGATGGGTTTCACCATGTTGGTCAGTCTGGTCTCAAACTCCTGACCTCATGATCCACCCGCCTCAGCCTCCCAATGTGATGGGATTACAGGTG
Source organism: Rhinopithecus bieti (assembly GCF_001698545.2). Lineage (NCBI taxonomy): Eukaryota > Metazoa > Chordata > Mammalia > Primates > Cercopithecidae > Rhinopithecus > Rhinopithecus bieti. The sequence continues at coordinate 319,373 of NW_016808231.1, read as the reverse complement.
TGAGTCACCATGCCCGGCCTGAACTATATATATATATATATATATATATTTCTTTATT
>NW_016808231.1:312570-314362 GCF_001698545.2 Rhinopithecus bieti | reverse complement strand
CAAAAAAAAAAAAAAGAATGTGAGTTATATGAGCATGTGTGTGCTACATGAGTGAACATGGGCATGTGTGTGTATAAATGAGCACATCGGTACATGTGCACGTGCATGTGAATGTGTGAGCTATCCGTGTGTGCGTGAGTGAACATGTGGGGTGTACGTGCAAATCCACACAGGTGCTGTGTGATAAGAATGATAAGAATGTGTGTGTGGTGTGGGTGTGAGTGCAAGCGTGAAAGGGTGTGCATATAGGAAGCTCCATGTGTGCATGTGAACGTGGGAGCATGCCGTGGAAAGCGTGGGGTGTCTGTGTAAGTGGCGTGCATGTGGGGTGAGCAGAGGTGTGTCTGTGTGGCTGAGGTGGAGGTGTGGACTCAGGCGGAGTTTGGGAGAGTTGTGGAAGTGTGAGCCCTGGTGGAACTGTGTGTGTGTGATATGGGTGTGACATGGGAGATTTGTGAGCCTGAGTGTGAGTGTGCAGGTGTGTGTGAGGGCATGTGTGTGGGTGTGGTGTGTGTGTGAATAAACATCCATGTGTGAATGTCAGAGTGTGGGGTGCCACAAAACCCGAGAACCAGGAACCCTGGGAAACCTGCAGTTCCGAGCTGCCCAGAGAAACCGCAGGAAGGGCCTGGCTAGCAGCAAGTCACCATTCCTGGCTCCTGAGTGTCACCACGGCCAGCCTTCCACAGGGCAGGCAGACACAAGACACACCACACAAGAGGAAGGGGAGACCCCAGGCCCCTTCCAGAGAGGCCTCTCTGACCCCCAGCCGAGAGGCTGCCCCCTCCCCTTCCCACGGTGGGCACATCCACTTCCCAGGCTTGGAACACAGCAGAGGGGCCCCCGGCACCTGTGAAGGGAAAAAGGTGACATCCTTTGCTCTCCCAGCACAGCTGGCTGGGAACTCTCCTCCGTCACCAAAGGCCTGGAGATGGCAGTGGCTGAGAAAGGCTCGCCGGGTTCCCAGGCTGCTCTAGCCACACAGAGACATCCCTGTGTCCTTGCCAATGGTGTCTGAGCAGGGCCTCCCCTTCCTCATCTGTGCAGAGCAGAGGCCCAGCGTGCAGCATCTCGCCCGGGCTCTATGACCATGTGACACACTAACCACCACTAGCTGCGTGGTCTTGAGCAGGCAGCTGACCCCCGGGCGCCCCCACTTCATCTGCAAAGCAAGGGTCACAGCAAACCGTGGCTCTGAAGCTAGGATTCTGTCACACCACCTCCACTATCCTGCAAGTTCAACGCCCGCAATAAATCAATCAGCTGTGCAGGGCTCCTGGGGGCAGCCAAAGCCTCTCAAGCTAGCTGTTCCGAACACCCTCCTCCAGCCACGACTCCCGAGGCTTCCAGTGCAAACCCTTGGAACACACAGGCCTGGGCTTTTTCTTTTTTTTTTTTTTTGAGACAGAGTTTTGCTCTTTTTGCCCAGGAGTGCAATGGTGCGATCTCAGCTCACTGCAACCTCCGCCTCCCGGGTTGACACCATTCTCCTGCCTCAGCCTCCCGAGTAGCTGAGACTACAGGCGCCTGCCACCATGCCTGGCTAATTTTTTGTATTTTTAGTAGAGATGGGGTTTCACCATGTTGGCCAGGATGGTCTCTATCTCTTGACTTTGTGATCCGCCCGCCTCGGACTCCCAAAGTGCTGGGATTACAGGCGTGAGCCACCGTGCCCGGCCAAGGCCTGGGCTTTTTCATCTCTGCCACAAAGAATGGCTTGACCTGAGGCAGTTTTGATTTTTTTCTTTCTTTCTTTTTTTCTTTCTTTCTTTTTTTTTGAGATGGAGTCTCG
>NW_016808231.1:293861-312346 GCF_001698545.2 Rhinopithecus bieti | reverse complement strand
TGAGATGGAGTCTCGCTCTCTCACCCAGGCTGGAGTGCAGTGGCCGGATCTCAGCTCACTGCAAGCTCCGCCTCCTGGGTTCCCGCCATTCTCCTGCCTCAGCCTCCAAAGTAGCTGGGACTACCGGCGTCCGCCACCACGCCTGGCTAATTTTTTGTATTTTTAGTAGAGACGGGGTTTCACCGTGTTAGCCAGGATGGTCTCCATCTCCTGACCTCGTGATCCACCCACCTCAGCCTCCCAAAATGATGGGATTACAGGCGTGAGCCACTGCGCCCAGCTGAGGCCATTTTGATTTTATTTTAAAGTCTTGCCACATGGACAAAGGCCAGGGGGCTTCACACACTCAGTCAACTCCAGGTACAGGCCCCTGATCTTCTCAGGGCTCTTCACATGTTCTGGCCTCCCTGGCGCGGTGCCCCTCACAAAACAGGGGCGCCATGGCCAGGTGCAGTGGTTCACGCCTGTAATCCCAGCACTTTGGGAGGCTGAGGCAGAAGGATTTCTTGAGCTCAGGAGTTTGAGACCAGCCTGGGCAACACAGTAAGACCCTGTGTGGTATGGTGGGGCGCACCTACAGTCCCAGCTCCTTGGGAGGCTGGGGCAGGAAGACCACTCAAGCCCAGGCGGCCGAGGCTGCAGTGAACTAGGATGACGCCACTGCACTTCAGCCTGGGTGACCGAGCAAGACCCTGTCTCAAAACAAAAATGAAAGCAGGAGCATCAGCTCAGGGGGTGTGTGGGAAAACACAAGATCCCCTAGACCTGGGCTGAAGCTGCTGCCCCCAGCACACCCCCAGCACACCCCTCGGCAAGGCCAAGGCCAACACCAACAGGCCCAGTGCACTATGACGCACTTTCTAAAACTGGCCGCAACATGACCTCCCACCCCAAGAGGTCTTTTGCAATGACAGCTCAACACTCATCCTGGCAAGTGGGGGATCTGTGCCCCATCTCTTGAATGTGGCAGCTTCTGGGACTGCCTTGGTCGACAGGGTATGGAAGTGATGCCATGCGACAGCCAAAGCCAGGGCCCGTCCCTCTAGTTTTCTGGAGACGCTTGCTCTTGGGACCCAACTGCCACGCTGTGAGGAAGCCCAACTAGCCTAGGTAGAGAGACCACATGGAGAGGCCACTTAGACCACATGGAGAGACCACATGGAGAGACCACATAGAGAAACCACATGGAGAGGCCACATAGAGAGACCACATGGGAGAGGTCTCATGGATAGGCCACACGAGGCCACATGGAAGTGTTCCAGCCAGCCACAGGCCCTACTGAGGTCCAGGTCAACACCAGCATTGACCACTAGACCTGTGAGTGAAGATGCTTCCAGGAGACTTCAGTCCCCAACTGCTGAGTCACTGCGGCAGAGGCTCCAGACACCGTGTAACAAACAAGTCGTAGTGCCGTCCCCTGTGCAAACACCTGCCCTGGAGAAGCCGTGAGCACCTCACAGTGGCCGTTCTGGACCCCGAACTTGGGAGTGCCTTGTTATGTACAAGATAGAATGTTGTTGGCTATTGCTCAGCCTTGGCGCCTCCTCTCCCCTCCTGCCTGTCGCTGTAATGACAGTCTCAAGTGTGCCTCTGAAGGAAGGGCTCCTGGACTTCCTCGCTGCATGCATTTCCATCTTCTCTCCCCTGCTGCAGCCACTGACGTCAGCGGCACAGAGGATCCGCCCCCACCCACTGCCCAATTCCCCAGCACCGACCCAGCCACACACGAGACATCACCAGGGGGCAGTGGGTGCACGTCAACCACAGGCGACGGCTCAGACAATGCTGGGCAGGATGGGAGGCTCCCGGCCCTGTGTCGCCATTTCTGCCAGGGAAACACCACCACCTCAAGGACCAAGCCAGAAGGAGGCATTGCTGAGTCCCCAGCTCATGTGAGGGGTCCCATCCTAACCACTACGTTCTGCAGCAGCCCTGTCCCCATCTGGACTCTGGTCCCTCCTCCCACCTCCTGCCACACTCAGGACCGAGCCTCTTCCTAGAACCCAGGACAGATAAAGGACGGCTCTGCCCCCAAACTGACACAGCAAATAAACCAGCCTCAAGAGCACATGTGCCGGGTGCGGTGGCTCATGCCTGTAATCCCAGCGCTTTGGGAGACTGAGGCGGGTGGATCACCTGAGGTCAGGAGTTCAAGACTAGCCTGACCAACATGGTGAAACACCATCTCTACTAAAAACACAAAAAATAGCTGGGCATGGTGGCACATGCCTATTATCCCAGCTACTCAGGAGGCTGAGGGAAGAGAATCCCTTGAAGTCAGGAGGCAGAGATTGCAGTGAGCTGAGATTGAGCCACTGCACTCCAGCCTGGGGGACAGAATGGGACTCCATCTCAAAAGAAAAAAAAAAAGCACATGTACTGCAGATTCCACTCTTTTTTTAGGTGGAGTCTCGCTGTTACCCAGGCTGCTGGAGGGCAGTGGTGCGGTCTTGGCTTACTGCAGTCTCCACCTCCCAGGTTCAAGCGATTCTCCCTCAGCCTCCTAAGTAGCTGGGATTATAGGCACACGCCACACCATGCCCGGCTAATTTTTGTACTTTTTGTAGAGACGAGGTTTCATCATGTTGGTCAGGCTGGTCTCAAACTCCTGACCTCAGGTGATCCACCACCCTCGGCCTCTCCAAGTGCCGGGATTACAGGCGTGAGCCACTGTGCCCAGCCCAGATTCCACTCTATCGGGCATCCAGAGGAGTCAAACTCATAGAGACAGGAAGTAGAATGGTGGGTGCCTGGGGCTGAGGGAGGGACTGGGGAGTGAATGTTTAATGGGGACGCAGTTTCAGTTGCAGAAGATGAGAAAGTCCTAGAAGCGGATGGTGGTGATGGCTGCACAACACTGTGATGTGCTTAATGCCACTGAACTGTGCAGTTCATTTTTTTTCTTTTTTGAGATGGAGTCTCGCTCTGTCGCTCAGGCTGGAGTGCAGTGGCGCGATCTCGGCTCACTGCAAGCTCTGCCTCCTGGGTTCACGCCATTCTCCTGCCTCAGCCTCCCGAGTAGCTGGGACTACAGGCACCCACCACCATGCCCAGCTAATTGTTTGTATTTTTAGTAGAGATGGTGTTTCACCGTGTTAGCCAGGATGGTCTCGATCTCCTGACCTCGTGATCCACCCGCCTCGGCCTCCCAAAGTGCTGGGATTACAGGTGTGAGCCACCGCGCCCAGCCAGTTCACTTTTTTTCTGAGACAGGGTCTTGCTCTGTCGCCCAGGCTGGAGTGCAGTGGTGCAATCATGGCTCACTGCAACATTGACTTCCCAGGCTCAAGCAATGCTTCTGCCTCAGCCTCCCCCTAAATAGCTGGGACCACAGACAGGCGTGTGCCTCCATGCCCAGCTAATTTTTGTACTTTATAGGTCTGACTATGTTGCCCAGGCTGCTCTCAAACTCCTAGGCACAAGTGATGTTTCTGCCTTGATCTCCCAAAGTGCTGGGATTACAAGCATGAGCCACCGCCCCCCGCTTGAACTATGCACTTTATTTATATTTTCTTCAAAAAAACCCTCTGCTGGCAAATTATGCACTTTAAAATGGTTAAGATGGGCCAGGCCTGGTGGCTTAATGCCTGTCATCCCAGCACTTTGGGAGGCTGAGGCGGGTGGATCACTTGAGGTCAGGAGTTCGAGACCAGCCTGGTCAACACGGCGAAACCCTGTCTCTACTGAAAATATTTTAAAAATTAGCCAGGCATGGTGGTGGGTGCCTGTAATCCCAGCTACTCAGGAGACTGAAGAAGGAGAAACGCCTTAACTCAGGAGGCAGAGGTTGCAGTGAGCCATCACACCACTGCCCTCCAGCCTGGGCAACAGAGCAAGATTCTATCTCAAAAAATAATAATAAAATAAAATGAACAAGGCTGAGGCTGTTTCCACAGCCTCAGGGAAACGCCTAAGCTGACTTGGCCCTGCCTGCCTTCAGCCAGTCACTACTTTTGCCGTCTGAGCTGCCACCAGACCACAGGCAGGCTTTTGCAGTGTGCAGCCTGTACAACCATGCCAGTGCACCTGCACTGCTCCCGGCCAGGCCCATCCTGACCTACGCAGCCTCCTCTCTCACCTTTGGCCTCCCCAGCCCAAGGCTGTCTCAGGTGTCACCTCCTGATGCCCCCTGGGGAGGGTGTGCCCCTCTGCGCCCCTCTTTGGGTCTTGTGTCTCCATCCACACACCTCTGCTTCAGACAACCCACACCCCACCCAAGCACAGCCCCCGCCCCCCACCATCTGAAGTGAACAAAGCCACCAGCCTCGGGCCCAAGAAAGGGGTTGTAGGTAAGAGGTCAAAGTGTCCCTGCTGGAAGGACCACACGGCTGCCTGGCTTTCTAAATGAAGTCCATTTTATTTGAAATTTTCCACATGCCACACATGTACATGAAAATTCCCATCCAGAATGGAGTTTGCTACAGTGAACACCAAAGTCAGGAGCAGGCATCACCGTGAGACGCCATGGGGGCAAGTCAGCGGGACGGGGACAGGGAGGTTGGTCATCGAAAGGCAGGTAATGCATGTAGGGTCATTTAGCACCTGGTCATGAGATATGGCAAGACCCCCCCGGGGCCAGGGAAAGGTCTCTCCTTAAAAACACGTGGAGCTCTGCTGTCTCTGAGCAGTCTCACGTGGATGGGCAACGCTCAGAGGGTGGCGAAGGGGCTGGAGGAAGATACCACCAACGGCTGCAGGGGAGGGGCACGCACACACACAGGCACGCACATGCTCGCCCGTGAACACCCCCTGGCACATACACACCCTTGCACACTCCCCACCCTCTGCCCCAGACACATCAACAACACGGCGGTCCAGGCTCTGGCTCGCTCCCTGGGAGGCTTCTGTGGCCAGGGTTCCCCTGGCGGGTCTGGTGGCAACAGCTTGGAGAAAAGCCTCCCAGGACCAACCCTTGTTCCCAGGTCCACTGGTCTGGGGCGGGAGTAGCCAGGTGTTCTGATCTGGGGTTTTCCCGTAAACCGACCCCTTCAGCATCTCTGCTTTATTTTTTGTTTTTTGAGACAGGGTATTTCTCTGTGGCCCAGGGTCGAGGGCAATGGTGTGATCCTGGCTCACTGCAACCTCCAACTCCTGGCCTTAAGCAATCCTCCCGTCTCAGCCTCCTGAGTAGCTGGGACCACAGGCACACGTACAATGCCCAGCTAACTTGTTTTTAAATTTTACGTAGAGATAGACTCTCACTATGTTGCCCAGGCTGGTCTCGAACTCCTGGGCTCAAGCAATCCTCCTGCCCCAGCCTCCCAAAGTGCTGGGATGACAGGCTTGAGCCACCGCACCCGGCCCCTCCTGTGTTTCTTGAAGGAGCTTGAGAGAGTAGAGGAGCCCTGATGACAGATGGCCCAAGTCACTGCCACCACGGGGTTCCTCAGCGTCTGTGGGGTTTGTGTTCATCATGCCCGGTAGATCTAGAAACTTCTAACTGAATCCGCACCCCCAAGTGCAAACGAGACCCATGGCCATCAGGAAGAGCCCCCCAGCATTGTGGTCAAGGCTACCAGGAACTGGCAGCAGCGCTCTGCCCACGTCCACAGGAGGCGGTCAACATCTCCTCTGCCTCTGGTTTAGTGGCCCCACGCTTCATCACCACACCTTGTCCATGAACTTCGCAAGCTTTCTTACAAGAGCTCTGTAATGGGCCAGGCACGGTGGCTCACGCCTGTTATCCCAGCCCTTTGGGAGGCCGAGGCAGGAGGATCACTTGAGGTCAGGAGTTCAAGACCAGCCTGACCAACATGGTGCAACCCCCGTCTCTACTAAAATACAAAAATTAGCCGGTCGTGATGGTGGGTGCCTGTAATCCCAGCTACTCGGGAGGCTGAGGTGGGAGAGTCGCTTGAACCTGTGAGGCAGAGGTTGTAGTGAGTGAGCTGAGATCGTGCCACTGCACTCCAGCCTAGAGGACAAAGCAAGACTCCTTCTCAAAAAAAAAAAAAAAAAAAAAATCTGTAATTTTCAGATCCTAAAAGGAGCAGATAACAGGGGAAGAGGAGGTGGGAGGCTGCCACAGCACTGCCTGCTGGGGGTTCAGGGTCTCCGCATCCAGGCCTCCGGCACCCTCCATCCCTGCAGGAGCATTGCTGACACCTCCAAGGCCGGGACACTGGTCTGGAGCTTCATCGGCTGGCAGGAGCCCAGCCCTCAGCTGTCGCAGCCCTACTACTCTAGGCCTGGCCCCTCCATGAGCCCCCCAGGCCCAAGCCTGAGCCCAGCCCCAGTCCCTTGGGCCCAAAGGCCTGTGGCTCTGGGTCCGGGCACAGGGAGTGGCTGAGGGAGGGTGCTGCTGAGCTGGCAGGCACGCCTTTTGTGTTTTTAGCGCCACAGGAGTTCAGCCCATCCTGGCTGCAGTCCTGGGTCGAAGCAGCGAGTGTCTTCCCACCCTGTGCACACACAGGTCCCGGGACGGCCTCTTGGAGAAGAAACCTCTCAGGCCTGTGTCCTGGCAGAGCGTCTGGGGGCAGCAGATGGCAGGGATGGAGCCCGCCTCCTCTGCTGCAGAAGGAAGCAGCCCTCACCCAGCTCCTCTGGGCTGAACGGGCCCTTGAAAACGAGAAAAGCCTCACACAGCAGAGAGGAGCACCCAAGGCCCAGAAAGGCACCTTTGCTCTGGGTCCTCAGGCTCAAGTGCCTGCCCTGGGCCACCTTCAGAAGCCTGGTGGGGCCCAGTGTTGCCTGGTGACATGGAGCAGGCGGCGGGGCGGAGGCTGCGGGACAAGGGGCTGCAGGGTCACAGGCCACAGGGCCCTGGGGCTGCGGGGCCAGGAGGAAGTCAGGAGAATAAATAGCAGCTAGGTCTGGGGTGAGCTGGGGGCACAGGCAGGACAGGGCAGCCAGAGAAGTAGGAACGCTCCCTTTTAAAGAACAAAGGGATACATACCTTTTCCCCTCCACCCTCCCTCCAAGCCCTCAGTCTCTCCCTCACACTCACACAGGGAAGACGTGACTCACACACGCATGCACACACATGGCACAGGTTTACACAGGCACACACACACAGGCACACGTACACGCAGGCACACGTGCACACAGGCACATGCACGCAGGCACACGTGCACACACAGGGCACAGGTACCCGCATGCACACGTGCATGCAGGCACACACACGCAGGCACACGCACGCGATCACGGCGACAAGTGCTGACCACGCTCCTCCGGCAGGCAGCATATGGTCTGCCGCTTAACAGCCGAGCTCTGCCAATTGGGGACCATTAGGGTGGGTTCTTTTCCCAGCATCAAATGCTGCAGAATATAAATTGCAACTAACACTGGTGCCAAAATAGCACTTAGCGAAAATAAGCACGTTATTAACATCTGGTGAAGCCCATCTCGGGGGTAGCAGCAGCGGAAATTCTTGCTCTAAGTCAAAGGATGGTTCCAAGGGACACTAAAAATACAAGGTCTACTGTTTTGGGGATGCTTTCCAAGGCACTGCACCCCAGCCTCGGGAATGGCCCTTCCCCCAGTCCTGTCTATGAGTATAAATTATGCTGCTGGTTAAAACCGCTTGCTTATGAGAACAGGACACCCAGGCGTGATCGTACACACGCTAGGATGCATTCCTGGTGCAAACACAATTCTCTGGCCCCAGTGGGGAATGTTCTGGAAGAAAGGAGCAGGGCACAGAGCTGAAGCGCCCAGAGACACAGGCTCACTGAGGGTCCGGGAGCCTCCCAGGCCACCTGCCTCCCTCCTGGGCCACATCCCCTGCCTGCCGCACCGCACCTCAGTCTGAGACCAAGAAGTGGTCAGTACTGGGAGGTACCACACCACTGGATCTGATCACTGCACCTGGTGGTCTCCAGGTACCATTTTAAAGCTCTAAAGAAATGCCCAGGAAGTGTGTGGGCCGTGGGCAGCTGGTCCTGCGGCCTGCAGGTCAGGAGATGGGGCCGAAGGGTATAGGTCTCAGAGGCCATGACAGGAGGGCCAGGAGGCCTCTGGGAGGCGAAGGCGTGGTCTGGTGCTGGTCCCACCATCAGGTTCTGCTGGAATCAGCCTGCAGAAGAGCCTCTCCAGCCAGGAGGCAAAGGCTCTGCACTGGGTGCAGCCTGGGGCTGGGAGAGGACCCGTGGGCTTCAGAGAGGAGGCGTTGACCCCATACGTACAAGAAAGTCAAGGTGAAGTAGGAGGAGACCTCGAACCCCAGATCCGCCTGTGCCAGTGAGCAGAGGCGCCAGGGCAGTGCCAAGACTGCCATGTGGAGAGCTGGGAGGCAGCCTGCACAGGAGGGCTGTCCCTCCCCACAGCTCTGACCCCAGTTCTCCAAAGGCCTCTTGGACAAGGAGCTGGGCCCCCAGAGCAAGGAGCTGCTGAGAACCATCCCTGCCCAAGGGCAGGGCCGGTGATCGGAGGCCCGGGGATAGTGTCCCCCATTTTTTAACAGCAAGGCAAATGTGAGACACCGCCCCACAGGACGGTGGACCTGTCACATGGAAACCCAGGAGGATGACGACCGGCTGGGCAAGGGGCCCTTCACCAAGAGCGGCCAAGGCGGCGGTCCAGGCGAGCAGGACCCAACCACAGCCCCCCTCAGAAGCCATCAGCCCAGGGACAGCTCTAGGAGCGCCCGGAGGTGAAAGATGGCAGAGGCGACCAGCGTGGCACATGGGGTTGGGCCTCGGATGCTGGGAGGGTGTCCTCATTTTTGGAATAGCTTTAATTTTTTTCTCTTTATTTTTAAGAGATGGGGTATCCCTGTGTTGTCCAGGCTGGTTTCAAATTCCTGGGCTCAAGTGATCCTCCCAAAATGTACTGAATATATATATATGTTTTTTTTTTTTTTTTTGAGATGGAGTCTCGCCCTGTCGCCCAGGCTGGAGTGCAGTGGCGTGATCTCGGCTCACCGCAACCTCCGCCTCCCAGGTTCAAATGATTCTCCTGCCTCAGCCTCCTGAGTAGCTGGGATTACAGGCACCCACCACCACGCCCAGCTAATTTGTGTATTTTTAGTAGAGATGGGGTTTCACCATGTTGGCCAGGGTAGTCTTGAACTCCTGACCTTGTGATCCACCCGTCTCGACCTCCCAAAGTACTGAGATTATAGGCATGAGCCACCGTGCCCAGCTGAATATTTTTAAAGTCTTAAATAAAGTCATCTGAAATGGGGTCCTGTGATTGCTACTCCAGCCTTATGAATCCTTTCTGGGTTTTAATGTCTCATGTTATTCTAACAAAGCCGAATGTGTATCTATTTCCCCAGGAATGCACATGGACCTTCCCAGGGAAGCTGAAGGCTGTGGGGTGGGTGGGAGCGGGAGGAGACCTCTCTCATGAGGAACGGGCCCTGCTCATTGGGCTGAAAAACCATAGGAGAGGCTCCAGCCAGCAGTCCCAACCCCAGGGGACCTCTCTGGGGCCACAGGCATCATCGGGCTAGAAAAACCCCAGAGACATGAGTGGGCTCAAGTGTATTCTAATGGGACGGAGAGTCCTAAGTCCGCAGCCACTAAACTGGCAGGCCCTTCCCCATGTCACACTCGGCCACACAAGGGGACACTCAGACACACGGTGACCAGCCTGGCCGACTGGACTTCAGGAGGACAGCATGTGGCCACCCATCCGCAGGGCCCCAGTGGCAGGTGACCACAAACACAACAGCCAAGGGACACGTTTCCCAGTCAGAAGCGGCACGGGGTTCCGGCCCTCCAGGCCCGTCGACAGGGCCCCCAGGGATTGAGGCTCAGTGCACAAATCCCCAAGCCAGGCCCCAAGGGTCAGCCTGGTTCAGCCAGCCCCCATATCGACGGTCCCTCGACCCCCCTCATGTCAACCAGAGCACATCCCCTCAACCCAAACTTCACAGAGCAACAGTTCCCACAAGAGAGCCGCAGAGATGCCAGGAGCCCCAGGAGCCAGGTGGGGCGTGGCCGGCGGGGAGAGAGGCCCTCTTCCTCTTGTAACAAACCAAGGGTCCCTGGTGTCCCAGGCTCCCACAGCGTCTCGAGGTGACTCAGACCGATGGGCGGCGGTTTGGCCTCTCACCACCACAGGTTCGGCGGTTCCTCGGCCACTCTGCTCTTAAATAAGGTGATCTCATCCAGGTGCACCAGGGGGACGTCCCGGATGACGTCGGTCAGGCCCTCGTGGAGCAGAGGGAAGATGACGACATTCAATGCGGGCCGCTCGGCCTGGAAGCTGAACCAGAGACAGGCGGTCAGCGGATTACGTGGGTGGCCACGGAGGGGGCAGAGCCTGCTGGGGGAGCCCAGGAGGTACTCACACCTGCCCCCGCCACCCGGGCTCACCTGGGGCTCCTGGAGAGACCAGGCCTGCTGCGAGTCACCCTCTATGTGCCTCGAGGACCCCGTACATGGCAGCCAGAGCTGAGGAGGAGCAGGGCAGCCAGGAACAGGCAACACGCTTCTCTCCAGGTTCAGGGGGCACCCGCTCCATGCCAGCCATGAGTATCAGAGGCCCCAGAGGCCAACCCTGCTCTGCAGATGCGGGAGAGCTGCCAGGACAGGCTGCCGTGCCCCAAGGCAGCAGAGGGACCCCACTGCAGGAGTGGCAGATTCAAGGCACCTGGCCCATGAACGTCCCACGGCCAGGACAGAGAAAAGGGACAGGTGTCCACACCCCACAGCCGCACGTGGGCCACCTCAAGGGGGTGCGACTCCCAAGTCAGTGAGGCAGCAGCAGTCACTAGGAGGAGCAGATACCAAAGCGGCTACTCGGGAAAAGCACACGTTTGACCACATGACAAATGGCAGGTGGGCGACGCTCCCAAAGCCCCCACCCCCAGGTGACCAGCCTGCATGCATGAAAACTCATTCACAATTGCCATGGGGTGCCCACCGAGTGCCAGGCACGGCTCTGAGCTTGACAGACATAACCTCATTTTGCCTTCCCCACAACCCTACAATGAGCCACGGTCCCCCAGCGGGCCATGAAGCAGAGCAAGGATCCCTCCCCAGTCAGAGCAGGTCACCAGCACAGTCCTACTGGCCTTATTTGGCCAAAATGCAATGCAAGCCGGGTACTATGACTTGCTCCTGTAATCCCAACACCTGGGAGGCTGAGGTGGGAGAATCGTTTGAGGACAGGAGTTCCAGAACAGCCTGGGCAACATAGGGAGACTCTGTCTCTATAAAAAATACTTAAAAATTAGTAAGGCATAGTGGCGCATGCCTGTCACCTCAGCTACTCAGGAGGCTGAGGTAGGAGGATCACTTGAGCCCCAGAGGTAGAGGCGGCAGTGAGCTATGATCACGCCACTGTACTCCAGCCTGGGCAACACAGTAAGACCCTGTCTCTAAAAAAAAAAAAAAGAAAGAAAAGAAAAGAAAATGCAAAGAAGACCCAAGTGCCAGCCCAGGAGCTCCAGGCAGAAGGAAAAACACAGCAGTGCCCCAGAGAGCAAGATAAAAACATTCAGGCCAGGCGCAGTGGCTCACGACTGTAACCCCAGCACTTTGGGAGGCAGAGGCAGGTGGATCACCTGAGGTCAGGAGTTTGAGACCAGCCTGGCCAACATGGTGAAACCCCATCTCTACTAAAATACAAAATTAGCCGGGCGTGGTGGCGGGTGCCTGTAATCCCAGCTACTCAGGAGGCTGAGGCAGAAGAATCCCTCAAACCCAGGAGGTGGAGTTAGCAGCGAGCCGAGATTGTACCACTGCACTCCAGCCTGGACAACAGAGCGAGACTCCATCTCAAAAAAGAAAAAAAAAAAAATCCAGAAACTTCTTCCCAGAGGGCCTCAAGGCAGAGAGGCACCCACAACAAAGAACCTCACCGTTTGCCAACACTGAGTCAAGTCCCCCCGGCCACAGCGGCCACTTAAAGGGAAGAAGACAACGGGGTCCAGCCTCTCGCTGTGACCCTGCCTGAGGCAATGCTGGACTCACCACACACAGAGTCAACGGCGGAAAAGCCGAGGTTTTGGCAATAAAGACGCCACCACAGCCCTGGCCCTGCATAGTAATCTTGTGGGCAGCGATGTCCATGACCGTGAACCCCACGGGTCATGTGGCAGATGCATCCTGGCCTGTGAAACCATCATGCCATGTACTTGACTTACATCAAACTCGACCCCTTCTGGCTCCAGCTCCTGAGGCTGCTAAGGAGCTGCTGTCAGCCGGGCACGGTGGCTCACGCCTGTAATCCCAGCACTTTGGGAGGCCGAGGCGGGTGGATCACTAGGTCAGGAGATTGAGACCATTCTGGCTAACATGGTGAAACCCCGTCTCTACTAAAAATACAAAAAAAATTAGCCAGGCGTGGTGGCGGGCGCCTGTAGTCCCAGCTACTCGGGAGGCTGAGGCAGGAGAATGGTGTGAACCCGGGAGATAGAGCTTGCAGCGAGCCAAGATCGCGCCACTGCACTCCAGCCTGGGCGACAGAGCGAGACTCCGTCTCAAAACAAAAGGAGCTGCTGTCGGGACATGGAAGGTGATTTGTCTTTTTTTTTTTGAGACAGGGTCTTGCTCTGTCTCCCAGACTGGAGTGCAGTGGTACAGTCAGCTCGCTGCAGCCAGTAGCTGGGACCACAGGCACACATCACCACACTGCCCAGCTAATTTTCTTTTTTTTTTTTAATTTTTTTTGAGACGGAGTCTCACTCTGTGGCCCAGGCTGGAGTGCAATGGTGCGATCTTGGCTCAATGCAACCTCCACCTCCCAGGCTGAAGCGATTTTCCTGTCTCAACCTCCCAAGTAGCTGGGATTATAGGTGCCCGCCACCATGCCTGGATAATTTTCATATTTTTAGTAGAGACAGGGTTTCACCATGTTAGCCAGGCTGGTCTCAAACTCCTGACCTGAAGTGATCCACCCGCCTCAGCCTCCCAAAGTGCTGGGATTACAGGTGTGAGCCACCATGCCCAGCCACTATTTTTTATTTTTTGTAGAGACAGGATCTCACCATGTTGCCCAGCCTAGTCTCAAACTCCTGGGCTCAAACAATCCTCCCTCCTTGGCCTCCCAAAGCACTGCCGTGACAGGTGTGAGCCATGGCACCCAGCCAGGATTCGTTTCTCACCATAAGCAAGGAATGAAGCAGGGGGATCTGCTCTTCCACACACCCTGTGGGTCACAGGCTGCAGCTGTCTCTGTGGCCAGGAAGGAGCAGCCTGCTTTGGAGGTCCCTGGGTGATACGAGGAGGTGCCACCCTACAGTAGTGTGTGGAGGAGACACCTGGGGCAGAGGGGGAATCTCTGTGGATCGAGACAGAAAGGCCAGCCCTTCTTGGTGGTCAGAGGGCACTCCCGTGCAGCTTCATAGTCTGCTACATACATAACGAGGCTCAAAAAGACTGAGTTTGAGAAACGTTAAGATCCTCCTATAGTTCCTCAATGTGATGACTGGGTGTTCACACTCATCGGCGAGATGTGCCTCCCTCAAACCTTGTTAAGATGCTATAAACACATTACCCATCAGATGTAAAAAAAAAAAAAAAAAAAAAGGAGGCCAGGTGCAGTGGCTCACGCCTATAATCCCAGCATTCTGGGAGGTTGATGCAGGAGGATCACTTACTTGACCCAGGAGTTCAAGACCACCCTGGGGGCCGGGCACGGTGGCTCACACCTATAATCTCAGCACTTTGGGAGGCCAAGGCGGGCAGATCGCCTGAGGTCGGGAGTTCGAGACCAGCCTGACCAACACGGAGAAACCCCATCTCAACTAAAAATACAAATTTGCCGGGCATGGCCAGGCGCGGTGGCTCATGCCTGTAATCCCAGCACTTTGGGAGGCTGAGGTGGGCGGATTACCTGATGTCACAGGAGTTTGAGACAAGCCTGGTCAACATAGTGAAACCCCATCTCCACTAAAAAATTAGCCAGGCATGGTGGCACACGCCTGTAATCCCAGCTACTCAGGAGGCTGAGGCAGGAGAATTGCTTGAGCCCAGGAAGCAGAGGTTGCAGAGAGCCAAGACTGTGCCACTGCACTCTAGCCTGGCCAACAGAGCAAGACTCTCAAAAAAAAAAAAAAAAAAAAAAAAAATAAAAAAAAAAATTTAGCCGGGCGTGGTGGTGCATGCCTGTAATCCCAGCTACTCCGGAGGCTGAGGCAGGAGAATCGCTTGAACCTGGGAGGCAGAGGTTACAGTGAGCCAAGATGGCACCATTGCACTCCACCCTGGGCAATAAGAGCAAAACTCCATCTCAAAAAAAAAAAAATTAGCTGGTTGTGGTGGCACATGCCTATAATCCAGCTACTCCAGAGGCTGAGGTAGGAGAATCAATTGAATCCGGGAGGCGAAGGTTGCAGTGAGCCAATATCGTGCCACTGCACTCCAGCTTGGGAAACAAGAGCAAAACTGTGTCAAGAGAAAAAAAAAAAAAAAAAAAAGCGGCCAGGCACCGCATGCGGCTCAAGGCCTGTAATCCCGAGCACTTTTGGGAGGGCCGGAGGCGGCTGCGGATCACGGAGGGTCGAGAGATCGACAGACCACCCTGGCATAACACGGTGAAACCACTCTCTACTAAAAAATACAAAAAAAATAAAAACTAGGCCAGGCGACCCAGGGTGGGGGGGCGCCTGTATCCCAGCCTACTGGGAGGCTGAGGCAGGAGAATGGCTTTGAACCCAGGGAGGCGGAGCTTGCAGTGAGTGAGATCCGGCAACTGCCACTCCAGCCTGCGGCGATCAGATTTCAAGACATCCGTCTCAAAAAAAAAAAAAAAAAAAAAAACCAGCCTGGGCAACACAGGGAGACTCCATCTCTATAAAAAAAATTTAAAAATTAGCCGGAAGTGGTGGCATGCACCTGTAGTCCCAGGGACTGAGGAGGCTGAAGCAGGAGGATCACTTGAGCCTGGGAGGTCAACGTTGCAGTGAGCTGTGATTGCACCACTGCACTCCAGCCTGGGCAACAGAGAGAGACCCTGTTTCTAAAAAAAGAAAAAGAAAGAAAAAGAAGAGACGGTGGCCGATACCCAGCCGTGTGTGAAGGTGAGTCTGCCAGGAACAGGAGGGTGCTGGCCATAAAAAGAGTCAGCGCCATCACAAGCGACAGGTTACCAGTGACAGGTCTGTCGGCAGCCACGCCACTGGCCCACTGGCCGGCCCTGCAGGCTGAGACAGAGAGACAGTTGAGACCCCAGGCCACCCAGCGGACGGGGCAGGTGAGCTGCACAACAGCCCAGGGCCAGGTCCTCCCTCTGGCTCCATAATCCTCCAGACAGGAAAAAAGATTTTCGAAAGAGAAAAGCGTCAGGAAAAGCGACAACAAATCGCTGCTCCTCCTCCTCCCGCGCCCTGGGTGCAGAGTAGGGGGCGGGGCCTGCGGCCGGTTCCCGGGAGCCCCAGCGCCACCTGCTGGGCCCTCGGCGCAGCTGCAAAGGCAGAGCTGCAGGGCTGACACTGACTGCTAGGTCCATAGGTGCCCTGGGCTGGAAAGCCTGGGGAAGGCCAGTCAGACCCTGTCTGCAGGTCAGCTGGGACCTGCGGCTTGGGCCACACTGCTGTGATTGGGGCCAGCGTGGAGCCAGGCACAGGCACCGAGGCTACGAGGAAGCTGTGGCACAGGCATCTGTGCACGCGGTCTCTCCCACCTGGCTTTGGGGTGGTATCTGACTGCCAGCAGGGTGGGGAGAGAAAGGCTTTCAGCAGTCCTGGGGGAATCCAGCCTATGTGAGCACAGAGGTCCTTGCAATGCTGTGATCTGTGTCATCTGCAGAAGATCCTGACAGGGCCTCCCCAGCACGGAGCCTGGAGGTTCCCACGGAGGTCTCCTCGGCCTTGGATAGCCTGCACAGCCCCCGACATGGCCCATCTCCTCTTCTAGGCGTGAACTCCCATCCCTCCAGCACTCACTCCCTGCCTCATTGCTCAGATGGAGGCTGTTTCCCCATCTGTAAACCGGGGCTGACAGCACTGACCTCACAGGTGAGGCTTGAGCAAGAGGCAAGACGCAGTGCCTGGAGCAGACAGAATGCTCAGGACAGAGGCACCAGGGGGCCCAGGCAGGCACCCTGGAGGGGCACGCACGGGAGATGTACTGTGAACACGGAAGCCTCAACACCTTCATCCCACTCTGTTGGCAGCAAGTGCAACGTGGGTCCCACCACAGGCCCGTGCGCTGCGCCAGGTGCGGGACACAGGGATGGGGAGCGGGGTCACAGAGGGACTGGCACAGAGGGATGGGTACGGCTTCCGCCCAGCAAGTCCTGGGGCTGCTCTCAAACACCACACAGCAAGCATGGGTGATCAAGGGCTCTCCCAGGCACCTGCGTGTAACCAGCGCCCTCTGGGGTCACCTGCGAGCTCAGCGCCAGGCTCAGCTTGTGCCTGAGGACACAAAAACACCAAAGAAGAGCTATGGAGCACCAGCCTTCAAAACACAGACCATCCAACCGGAGAACGCAAAGAGCTTACTGCATCCACCTTAGATCATCAGACTTGCCTAAAAAACACGCAGGTGCAGGTCAACCCAGGCGGCCAGAGGAGAAGCTCCCCGCCTGCAAAGGGCGGCATGGAGCCGGCCACAGGCAGCAGTAAGTAAATGAAGGAGAGAGCAGCTCAAAGCAGGGGGCTGGCATCCGGTGCCACATCCAACCAACCCGCCTGCAGCGCCATGCAGAGAGGATTCTGAGGACCAGAAGGAAAAGCAGGCTCAACGGAGCAGGAGGCCTTCAAGGGTGGGGCCGGGGGCCGCCCCATCATGAGCGCAGCCGTCCTGAACTGCTTGGGGATCGTGGACGCTCTCCGCTGCAGCAAGGAAAGAGACAACTCCCAGAGCCAGTCCCCATCACTGCAGGAAAAGCCACCCACCCCTGCAGAGCTGAGACGGCCCCACATGGGCTGGGTCTTAGGGCCCCAGACTCACAGGCCACAGAAGACAGGCAACGCCCACTCCCAAGTCCCTTCAACAAAACACACCCACGCAGCAGATGGCGGCTCTGGGTGCACAGTCGCAGCCTCCCACTGGCTGGAGGGCGTGTGAGTGGAGTCCAGCCGCAAGCGCACTGAGGGAGAAGGTCCGAGGCTCTTCCCGCAGCTGACAGGGCAGAGCCAGGGCGGAGCTGCCTGCATCCGCCACACCTGAGAAAACCCAGCTTTGGCCTCTGGGTACCACAGCCTCACAAGGCACAATGTGCCCCTTCCCCCAACAGCTACCGCCTGTCCCCAAGCCCACTCGGCTAAGCCCTTTGGAGCCTGTGACCCACTCAGCCCTCCTAAAATGGGGCACACATCAGCAAGCGTCACATCCAGCTCACAGCACAAGGATGCTAAGGTGTGAGGAAGCAGAGCCAAGGGGCTAAACTGGAACATTCCGGCCACCACCCAGGCTGCTCCGCTGGTTCCACTGCAGGCAAAGTCAAGATCCAAAGCAAAGTCGAGGACACAGGGACCGTGTTTTCCATAAGAGCCATGAACCAGGGCTGACCACCCAGACACCCAATTGAGGGCCATCAGGCCAGCACTGAGAACAATCACTTAGGGCTTTATTTACTGACACAAGAAGACTCCACGGTGTAGTGTTACATTTTTAAAAATCAGATTACAAAATAACATGAGAACCCTATCTCCAGCTGATTCTCCAGGGAAAATTGGCAGCTTTCACTGTTGGGAAATCTTCACTTAAAAATAGGTTGATGTGGCCGGGTGCGGTGGCCCAAGCCTGTAATCCCAGCACCTTGGGAGGCCGAGGCGGGTGGATCACAAGGTCAGGAGATCGAAACCATCCTGGCTAACACGGTGAAACCCCGTCTCTACTAAAAAAAAAAAAACAAAAAACTAGCCGGGCGAGGTGGCGGGCGCCTGTAGTCCCAGCTACTCGGGAGGCCGAGGCAGGAGAATGGCGTGAACCCGGGAGGCGGAGCTTGCAGTGAGCTGAGATCTGGCCAGTGCACTCCAGCTTCGGTGACAGAGTGAGACTCCGTCTCAAAAAAAAAAAAAAAAAAAAAATAGGTTGATGTTGGCCAGGTGTGGTGGCTCATGCCTATAATACCAGCACCTTGGGAGGCCGAGGTGAGTGGATCACCTAAGGTCAGGAGTTCGAGACCAGCCTGGGCAACGGGTGAAACCCCGTCTCTACTAAAAATACAAAAATTAGGCCGGGTGTGGTGGCTCACGCCTGTAACCCCAGCACTTTGGGAGGTCGAGGCGGGTGGATCACAAGGTCAGGAGATCGAGACCATCCTGGCCATCACAGTGAAACCCCGTGTCTACTAAAAAAGAAAAAATACAAAATATTAGCCAGGCGTGGTGGCAGGCACCTGTAGTCCCAGCTACTTGGGAGGCTGAGGCAGGAGAATGGCATGAACCCAGGAGGCGGAGCTTGCAGTGAGCCGAGATTGCGCCACTGCACTCCAGCCTGGGCGACAGAGCAAGACTCTGTCTCAGAAAAAAATGTATATATACAAAAATAAGCCAGGTATAGTGGTGCACACTTGTAATCCCAGCTGCTCAGGAGGCTGAGGCAGAAGAATCGCTTGAACCCAGAAAGCAGAGGTTGCAGTGAGCTGAGATCCCGCCACTGTACTCCAGCCTGGACGACAGAGTGAGACTCTCTCAAAAA
>NW_016808231.1:284682-290281 GCF_001698545.2 Rhinopithecus bieti | reverse complement strand
TGGCGGGCGCCTGTAGTCCCAGCTACTCGGGAGGCTGAGGCAGGAGAATGGCGTGAACCCGGGAGGCGGAGCTTGCAGTGAGCTGAGATCCGGCCACTGCACTCCAGCCTGGGCGACAGAGCGAGACTCCGTCTCAACAACAACAATAACAACAACAAAAAAAAACCAAGTCGGCAGAGGGTGAAAAAAACCTTTTTTCCGCTAGATAACCACATCCACATTCTTCTGCCCAAGAGGAAGTCACCTGTCACAGGTGTTCAGGACGTGGCAGGCCCATAGGAGTGACTGGTCAGGCAAGGGGCCTGGCACGCCTAAAGCTTCTCAGGCTCCCATGGCACGCCACCTAGGGCATGGCACCCAGGACCGTGGCAGAGCTGACCTGACTCGAGTGACCGGCAGCATCTGCAGGGAGGATGGGGATGAGGAAAAGGCTCCCACTGCACCAGGCCACACCTTTGAGTGAGGATCCAGCCTCCCCATCCTGCTCCCCACGGGGCACCTGGGTCTCCTGGTGACTCTGTGGGCATGAAAGGCACCGAGCTCACAGTGCAGGGGCTCCCAGCTGGCCACCCACCACACGGGCCATGAGAGCAGCGCCCAGGCCTCTGAGGTGTCCCTGGGGTGGCTCCAGGGCCTGGCTCTGAAAAGGATGGTCCGCTTCTGCCCAGATGCTGCCCTGGTCCCAATCACAGCAGCCCGGGTGACTCAGGGTAACATGCTCCCCTGCCCTCCACCGCAAGCAGGGCTTAGTTGGTCTGGGGCAAGAAGGTACCTTTTCTGTCCAATTTGTAATCCCCTTACTACTGAGGTGTGTCCAAGTCCCAGCCAAAGCGACTCCTTCCTGCACCACCTCCTCTCTGCCAGGAGCCCCGGCAGGCACAAAGCTGGGGTCACGGTGTGGGCGCTGCCAGTGGCAGCAGCCGGCTGGCCTGGGATTCCAAGCTCTGCCACCAAAGAGACTCCAGCCACCCCAGGATGCAGCCTCGGCGCACCGTGCCAGCCTCCAGGGGTCCCAGCACCATTTCCTCTGCACAGCTCCTGCCCACGGGCAAGCGAGTGCCACCTGCTCCTTTCACTGCAGCGTCCCTGGGCTCCCTTGCCGCAGAAGGCAGGAATCCAGAGGAACGGGGCCAGCTGGCAGCGTCTGGGAACCGGCGTCTGTTCTGAACAGGCAGTACCCAGCTCAGAGCAGACGTGGTTCTCAGGGGCTGCTGGGCACAGGCTGGAGTTTGTGCACAGAGATGGCATTATGAGCAGGGTCGGGCTCTTAGGCTGGCCCACACAACCCACTGACCCTGGGGCCCGCGGGCCTCTCCACGCTGCCTCCATGGCCCTGCTCCTGAGGAAGGCCCTTGGCCCCAGGGATCCCGTCCCAGAGCCTGGAGGCCGTCGGGGACCATGAAATCCTGCTCACCCCAGGAGGCCGGAGAAAGCAGCCGTGTGACCTGGGCAAGTTCGTGCACTCTCTGGGCCTTCCTTTCTTCATCCATAAAGTGGGTACAACTGTGTTGACACTCATAGGTTGTTGAGAACATCAAAGGGGTCAAGACCTGGACGCCCGTGAAAAGTACCTGGCAGAGGTCACATGAGCCCAAAGGTCCCCTCCACCCACGGTGGCGGCCATCACCTCTGCCTCTTGCTTCCGGAACACCCCTCCCTCCAGCCGGTGCCTCCCTTGCTGACAGCCTCTGCTCGGTCTCCCTTCCACATTCTTCTTCCTCTTCCTGGCCAATCCTTGCCATGTGTGCCCCAGCCCAATCCATGGGCTCGCCTGTTTCCACAGCTAAAGGCCACCGATGAGCTGAGGACGCCAAAGCAACTCTCCCAGGCCAGACCTCAGCCTGGACTCAGGGCTTGGCTCAGGCCCATCAACTAGGAGGCCCTTAACAGACCCTCTGGAACCGGCACGGTGGCTCACACCTGTGATCCCGGCCCTCTGGGCAGCCCAGGCAGGAGGATCACTTGAGCCCAGGAATTGAAGACCAGCCCGGGCAACAGAGCAAGACCCCATATCTACAAAAAATACAAAAAAATAGCCGGGCATGGTCGTGTGTGCCTGTAGTCCCAGCTACTCAGGAGGCTGAGGTGGGAGGATCACCTGAGCCAGAGGAGGTCGAGGCTGCAGTGAGCTGTGATCATGCCACTGTACACCAGCCTGGGAGGCAGAATGAGACCATTTAAAGAAAAAAAAAAATGTGGGGAAAGTCCAAAATTTACATGCATTTTGAGTCAAATTTCTAAAGCAGGGAGATTCTGAAAAGTCACCAGTCTGGTTCTCAAAGCAACTGTCTCCAGGATGCCTGGGTCAGAGCATGAATAACCACCCCACTCCCCAAGCACAGAGCCCCGCACTGGCTCAAGCTGAGAATCAAAGCNCCGTGTTAGCCAGGATGGTCTCGATCTCCTGACGTGATCCGCCCGTCTCGGCCTCCCAAAGTGCTGGGATTACAGGCTTGAGCCACCGTGCCCGGCCTGCATAGTCTAAATTTTTAAAAAGTACTATAAACACAAGTTGTTTTTACAACCAGAGAGGGGGAAACCCCAACTAGGATTATTCCTGAGAAAGCCAGCGGCAAACCGCAAGGACAACAGACTGCTCCAGAGTCTGGCCAGCAGGGCTGTCGGGACCCAATGGCTACAGACCTCCTGGCTGATGGCTCTTCTCGCAACTCTGTGAACAGCTGGGGCCTCCTTCCTGTCACCTCTCCCCACCTGCAGGGACATGAACACTCAGGACATTCATGTCCTGCTGCCCCCTTGGCCGGGCGCACACCTTTCTCCGGAGCCCTGCTCACTTCAGCACTCAGCCCGTCCTCCTGAGAGGTCTTTAAATGCGTCACTCCCCAGATCGCCTGCGAAGCTCTAGCTCTCTCCAGGAACCGCCTCCTCCTGACTTGTGTTCAATTCTAGGTGCTCACCTGAGTTCCTGCTCAGCAGCAGAGCATCAAACTCCAGGATGCCCTGTCACGAGGGGAAGTGGAGATGCTAGCTAGCTCAGGCAAGAGGGGCCAGAGCACGTGGGCCTTCTAGAAAGGGTGGCGAGGAGAGCGAGAAGGAAGGGTTCTCCATTAAATCTACCGCTTTTACCCACAACTGCCCAAGTAACCACTGCTTCTAGATCTAAACAACATGCAGAGATGTGAAAAATCCAGAGTTAAAAGATGGTTGCAGGCCGGGCACGGTGGCTCACACCTGTAATCCCAGCACTTTGGGAGGCCAAGGCAGGTGGATCACCTGAGGTTGGGAGTTCGAGACTGGCCTGACCAATATGGTGAAACCCTGTCTTTACTAAAATACAAAATACACGCTGGTGGCACATGCCGTAGTCCCAGCTACTCAGGAAGCGGAGGCAGGAGGATCACTTCAACCCAGGAGGCAAAAGTTGCAGTGAGTCAAGATTTCACCACTACACTCCAGCCTGGGCAACACAGTGAGACTCAGACTCGAAAAAGAAGAAAGAAGAAGACTTTTGTACTTGTGGAAGAGGAGAGCTTGAACTGTCTAGAAAATTTACCATGTGGCTAGGGAGTGCTCAAAGAGGAGAGGCTGGGCCACGCATGGGAGACCAAACCCCTTGCTTTCACCCTGTCACTGCCTGGTGCTCGTCAATTCCAAGAAATCCCTGGTAGGCACTCGGTGAGGGCTGGGGACCAGGTCATAGGATGCTGGTGATGTCTGCAGGACCTGAAGCTGTAAGCAAACCCACATCACTCACCTGCGGAGAAGCGACTGCTGCAGGCTCTTGCAGGTGGCGAGGGACTCCCCGGTGAACAGGTGGCACATGACGACGTGTAGGCAGCGAGCCATGAAGGCCAGCACGGCATCAGGCTGGAGGGTGCCGCTGCGGGAGACCAGACACAGGCGCTGCAGCGAGGGGCACTGGCTCAGCGCCTGGAAGAACTGGGCGTTGGCGCTGAAGTAGGGCTGCTCCAGCCTGCGGGGAGAGAGGGCAGCTGTGAGGCCCGAGGGAGGGGTGGCAGGCCAGGCCAGCTGGGCGCCTGCAGATGCTGCCAGTGGAAGCTTCCTGGCCTGGGGCCCAGCCTGGCTGTTCCCATGGCCCCCCCCCATACCACTATCCCCTGGAGTACTGGGTGCCGACGCAGACCCCCAGGGTCCCCCTTGGAGATCTGATTTGGAGGTGACCCGATGGGCCTGATGCAAGCAGCCAGCCAGTGTCTACAGAGCCCAGCTTTGAGTCACCAGCCAAGGTCATCGGCATCTGTGTCCGCAGCCTGCCTGGTGCACCCCACTGACTCCCAGGCACCCCATCTTCCTCAAACGCTAGCATGCTGGGTAGCAGATGCAAAGAAGACCCCGCATATGGCCCCTGCCCTTGGGAAGCTCAACTGGACAGGGAGGCAGATGGGGACTGAACACTATGAGAGAGGGCGGTAATCCAGGAGGCGGGGGGCGGGAGAGGGCGGGAGATCTGGGAGGTGGGGGGCGGTGGGCAGGAACCTCAGCCAGGTGGGGGCCACTCCAGCTACAACAGATGGGAGGACAGCGCTGGGTGGCTGCAGGGCCAAAGCAGGAGGCCGAGGGGAGTGAGGCCAAGTTAAGAGGTTGGCAGCCAGGGCAGGGCCGGGTCACAGGGCAGGGAGGAGGCCCCACAAGTCCACACCAAGACTACAGTGACAGAGACCAAGATGGGAAAACCCAGGGGGAAGGGGAGGACTTGGGAAAGGGAAGTAGCGGACGACATTCTAGATCTTTCCTGGGGAGTCTGTCCATGCAGATGGAAAGCAGGATAGGCCGCGTCTCGAGGAGCAGTGGCAGATGTGGGGATACGGTGCTGCCGAGGACAGGTCCAGGGGCCCTTGGAGAACCAGGCTGTGGGACCGGACAAGACCTGGACTGTGGCAGGCTGTGGGGTGCAGTGAGCCCCTGAGATAAGAATCAAGAGGGGGCCGGGCGCGGTGGCTCAAGCCTGTAATCCCAGCACTTTGGGAGGCCGAGACGGGCGGATCACGAGGTCAGGAGATCGAGACCATCCTGGCTAACACGGTGAAACCCCGTCTCTACTAAAATACAAAAAAAACTAGCCTGGCGAGGTGGCCGGCGCCTGTAGTCCCAGCTACTCGGGAGGCTGAGGCAGGAGAATGGCGTAAACCCGGGAGGCGGAGCTTGCAGTGAGCTGAGATCCGGCCACTGCACTCCAGCCTGGGCGACAGAGCAAGACTCCGTCTAAAAAAAAAAAAAAAAAAAAAAAAGAAAGATAGTAATAAAGTGTTTTCATTACAATGTATTTTAAATACCACCTCTGCCTAAAAAAATCCTAAAGTAAACATCCCTTTGCAGACCTGAAGGTGGGAAACGGGGAGGTGTAAAAAAGATGGTGCAGGCGCCGCATCTGCTGGGCTGCAACGTCACCTCTGGATTTCTCTCCAAAGCAAAAGCAGGAGGCTCCGGACAGCAGGAGATGGAAACAGGGCGTTGGGCAAGGACGGCTGCCGTCGTGTGGTCACTAGGTGGCGATGTGGATCCGCGCTACCCGCCCCAGGGCGACTCGAGCCTCTGGGGTTAAAAACCAAGTTGAGCCGGGCGCGGTGGCTCAAGCCTGTAATCCCAGCACTTAGGGAGGCCGAGACGGGCGGATCAC
>NW_016808231.1:269513-284303 GCF_001698545.2 Rhinopithecus bieti | reverse complement strand
GGCCGAGACGGGCGGATCACGAGGTCAGGAGATCGAGACCATCCTGGCTAACACGGTGAAACCCCGTCTCTATACAAAAAATACAAAAAACTAGCCGGGCGAGGTGGCGGGCGCCTGTAGTCCCAGCTACTCGGGAGGCTGAGGCAGGAGAATGGCGTGAACCCGGGAGGCGGAGCTTGCAGTGAGCTGAGATCCGGCCACTGCACTCCAGCCTGGGCGACAGAGCGAGACTCCGTCTCAACAACAACAATAACAACAACAAAAAAAAACCAAGTCGGCAGAGGGTGAAAAAAACCTTTTTTCCGCTAGATAACCACATCCACATTCTTCTGCCCAAGAGGAAGTCACCTGTCACAGGTGTTCAGGACGTGGCAGGCCCATAGGAGTGACTGGTCAGGCAAGGGGCCTGGCACGCCTAAAGCTTCTCAGGCTCCCATGGCACGCCACCTAGGGCATGGCACCCAGGACCGTGGCAGAGCTGACCTGACTCGAGTGACCGGCAGCATCTGCAGGGAGGATGGGGATGAGGAAAAGGCTCCCACTGCACCAGGCCACACCTTTGAGTGAGGATCCAGCCTCCCCATCCTGCTCCCCACGGGGGCACCTGGGTCTCCTGGTGACTCTGTGGGCATGAAAGGCACCGAGCTCACAGTGCAGGGGCTCCCAGCTGGCCACCCACCACACGGGCCATGAGAGCAGCGCCCAGGCCTCTGAGGTGTCCCTGGGGTGGCTCCAGGGCCTGGCTCTGAAAAGGATGGTCCGCTTCTGCCCAGATGCTGCCCTGGTCCCAATCACAGCAGCCCGGGTGACTCAGGGTAACATGCTCCCCTGCCCTCCACCGCAAGCAGGGCTTAGTTGGTCTGGGGCAAGAAGGTACCTTTTCTGTCCAATTTGTAATCCCCTTACTACTGAGGTGTGTCCAAGTCCCAGCCAAAGCGACTCCTTCCTGCACCACCTCCTCTCTGCCAGGAGCCCCGGCAGGCACAAAGCTGGGGGTCACGGTGTGGGCGCTGCCAGTGGCAGCAGCCGGCTGGCCTGGGATTCCAAGCTCTGCCACCAAAGAGACTCCAGCCACCCCAGGATGCAGCCTCGGCGCACCGTGCCAGCCTCCAGGGGTCCCAGCACCATTTCCTCTGCACAGCTCCTGCCCACGGGCAAGCGAGTGCCACCTGCTCCTTTCACTGCAGCGTCCCTGGGCTCCCTTGCCGCAGAAGGCAGGAATCCAGAGGAACGGGGCCAGCTGGCAGCGTCTGGGAACCGGCGTCTGTTCTGAACAGGCAGTACCCAGCTCAGAGCAGACGTGGTTCTCAGGGGCTGCTGGGCACAGGCTGGAGTTTGTGCACAGAGATGGCATTATGAGCAGGGTCGGGCTCTTAGGCTGGCCCACACAACCCACTGACCCTGGGGCCCGCGGGCCTCTCCACGCTGCCTCCATGGCCCTGCTCCTGAGGAAGGCCCTTGGCCCCAGGGATCCCGTCCCAGAGCCTGGAGGCCGTCGGGGACCATGAAATCCTGCTCACCCCAGGAGGCCGGAGAAAGCAGCCGTGTGACCTGGGCAAGTTCGTGCACTCTCTGGGCCTTCCTTTCTTCATCCATAAAGTGGGTACAACTGTGTTGACACTCATAGGTTGTTGAGAACATCAAAGGGGTCAAGACCTGGACGCCCGTGAAAAGTACCTGGCAGAGGTCACATGAGCCCAAAGGTCCCCTCCACCCACGGTGGCGGCCATCACCTCTGCCTCTTGCTTCCGGAACACCCCTCCCTCCAGCCGGTGCCTCCCTTGCTGACAGCCTCTGCTCGGTCTCCCTTCCACATTCTTCTTCCTCTTCCTGGCCAATCCTTGCCATGTGTGCCCCAGCCCAATCCATGGGCTCGCCTGTTTCCACAGCTAAAGGCCACCGATGAGCTGAGGACGCCAAAGCAACTCTCCCAGGCCAGACCTCAGCCTGGACTCAGGGCTTGGCTCAGGCCCATCAACTAGGAGGCCCTTAACAGACCCTCTGGAACCGGCACGGTGGCTCACACCTGTGATCCCGGCCCTCTGGGCAGCCCAGGCAGGAGGATCACTTGAGCCCAGGAATTGAAGACCAGCCCGGGCAACAGAGCAAGACCCCATATCTACAAAAAATACAAAAAAATAGCCGGGCATGGTCGTGTGTGCCTGTAGTCCCAGCTACTCAGGAGGCTGAGGTGGGAGGATCACCTGAGCCAGAGGAGGTCGAGGCTGCAGTGAGCTGTGATCATGCCACTGTACACCAGCCTGGGAGGCAGAATGAGACCATTTAAAGAAAAAAAAAAAATGTGGGGAAAGTCCAAAATTTACATGCATTTTGAGTCAAATTTCTAAAGCAGGGAGATTCTGAAAAGTCACCAGTCTGGTTCTCAAAGCAACTGTCTCCAGGATGCCTGGGTCAGAGCATGAATAACCACCCCACTCCCCAAGCACAGAGCCCCGCACTGGCTCAAGCTGAGAATCAAAGCGGCCGATCCAGGGCCTGGTGCCTCCACCAGACAGGAAATACAGAGGCTTCTAGCAAAGGGGCCGATCCAGGGCCTGGTGCCTCCACCAGACAGGAAATACAGAGGCTTCTAGCAAAGGGGCCAATCCAGGACCTGGTGCCTCCATCAGACAGGAAATACAGAGGCTTCTAGCAATCTGCTCTGCCATTTGGAGTCCTGGGTTTGATCCTGGGCTTCTCAACCCAACCCTAACAGGTCTGCAGTGGGAGGAGGCCAAGAGGGAGGGCGGCGCCCACCTGGCTGCAGGGCCCTGGAAGGCTCCAGGGTGTGAGCCTCCAGCTCTGCTGCTCGCCAGCAGACCCGGCCACTTCCTGCCACGCCTTCTGCGGGACCGTGGAGATTTACAAGAGGCCCCTTATCTCTACTCTGCATGGCTCCAGGGCCAAGGTCAAGCTCTGGTGTTTGCGAGAGACTCAACTCCCCCTGAGCTCCCACAGCCCCATCTGGGAAACGGGAATGATCAAGGCTGCAACCTCAGCAGATTATGGCAGGGAAGATGGGCTCAGTGCATGGCTCTCAGCAAAGGCACAAAGTGAACGCTAACTATTCTGGAGAGAATGACACGTGCCCACATGCCCCTTAGGCTGGAGCATGACTTCATGTACCCGCCACCCACCCCACCAGCTAAGGAATCACAGAGACACCAACTCACTCATCTAAGTCCTGCCTCCACTTTCTCCCGAACCTAGTCCCTTGCAGTACTGAGGCTCAAGGCCTTCACTACCTTTTGGGTAATTCTCTTTTCTTTTTATGACAGAGTCTTGCTCTGTTTCCCAGACTGGAATGCAGTGGCACAATCACAGCTCACTGCAGCCTCAACCCAACCTCCCAGGCTCAGGCGATCTCCCACCTCAGACGCCTGAGTAGCTGGGACTACAGGCATGCACCACTACACCCTGCGAATTCTTTTTATTTTTTGTAGAGTTGGGGTCTGGCAATGTTGCCCAGGCTGGCCTCGAACTCCTGGGCTCAAAAGATCCTCCACTTGAGCCTCCCAAAGTGCTGAGATTACAAGTTTGACCCACTACAGCCAGCCCATTTGGCCCAGGCTGGAGTACAGTGGCGCAATCTCGGCTCACTGCAAGCTCCGCCTCCCGGGTTCATGCCATTCTCCTGCCCCAGCCTCCCGAGTAGCTGGGACTACAGGCGCCCACCACCATGCCTGGCTAATTTTTTTGTATTTTTAGTAGAGATGGGGTTTCACCATGTTAGCCAGGATGGTCTCGATCTCCTGACCTCGTGATCCACCCGCCTTGGCCTCCCAAAGTGCTGGGATTACAGGCGTGTGCCACCGTGCCTGGCCCATTTTGGGTAATTTTTCTTTTCTTTTTCGTTCTTTTCTTTTCTTTTCGAGAGTCTCGCTTTGTCACCCAGGCTGGAGTGTAGTGGTGTGATCTGACTCACTGCAACCTCTGCCTCCCAGGTAAAGTGCAATTCTCCTGCCTCAGCCTCCTGAGTAGCTGGGACCACAGGTGCCTGCTGCCACGCCTGACTAATTTTTGTATGTTTCTGGTAGAGACAGGGTTTTACCATGTTGGCCAGGCTGGTCTCCAACTCCTGACCTGAGATGATCCGCCCACCACGGCCTCCCAAAGTGCTTGGATTATAGGAGTAAGCCACCATGCCCGACCTCATTTTGGGTAATTTTTCAAGGTCAGATTTATCGGCCAAGATTCTCAAATTCATCTCAAGTTAACGAATTCTTATTCCTTAAATTCTAGGAATTGACAAGAACACTGTTCACTCCACAGCATAATTCAGCATAAATTCATTTCGTGCTTGGCTCTGGAAACGCCATGGGCCCCTGACACTGTCTGGCATGGAGCTCTCCCAAGCCCACGGTTCCACCTCCTCCCTGCTCTGGGGCAGGTCCTGCTCCTAGTCCCAGGGACCATCACCTCCCAGGAGTCTGTGGTCCCCCTTCTGAGCCGACCTCTCTTGTCTCCTCCATCCCAACCCCTGCAGTCCATGTGGGGTGCCCAAGGAGGCCGCTCCCTCTCCCAGGTGAAACTCCATGGCACTGGTGCCCACCTGCCTTGTCTGCCCCGTCTTCCCTACTCCCTCCCATCTCCCATTGTGCCTTGGACCCTCTGAACCGACTGCTCCCTGCAGTCGGTTCAGAGGATCCAAGGTACAATTTCCAAGTCTCTGGGATTTCTTCACATGGTGCTTACTGACCCAGAAAGCATCTGCCTTGCCAGGCGTGGTGACTTATGCCTTATAATCCCAGAACTTTGGGAGGCCAAGGCAGGCGGATCACCTGAGGTCAGGAGTTCGAGACCAGCCTGGCCAACCCAGCGAAACCCCGTCTCTACTAAAAATACAAAAAAATTAGCCAGATGTGGTGGTGCACACCTGTAGTCCCAGCTGCTCGGGAGACTGAGGTAGGAGAATCGCTTGAACCCAGGGGGTAGGGGTTGCAGTCAGCCAAGATCGCGCTACTGCACTCCAGCCTGGGTGTGTAGAGTGAGACTCTGTCTCAAAAAAAAAAAAAAGCAAAGATAGAGAGGCCAAGTGCAGTGTCTCACCCCTGCAATCCCAGCACCAGCACTTTGGGAGGCCGAGGTGAGGATTGCTTGAGCTCAGGAATTCGAGACCAGTCTGGGCAACATAGTGAGACCTTGTCTATACAAAATTTTAAATATATATATATATAGCCAGGCATGATGGCATATGCCTGTAGTCCCAGCTACTTGGGAGGCTGAGACAGCAGGATTGACCCCATGAGGTTGAGGCTGCAGTGAGCTATGATGGCGCCACTGCACTCCAGCTTGGATGACAGAGCAAGACCCTGTCTCAAAAATAAATAAATAAATAAAATTTAAATTAAAAAAAAAAAGAAATTGCATTGCAAAGTCAGGTCAGAAAGACCTGGGTTCGAATCCTGACTCTCCCACCTACTAGCTCTGCTGAGTGGCAACAATGACGCACCTGGCAGGCTCGTGAGAAGATTACACAGGATGACTCACAGTAGGACCGGGCAATCACTCAAACACCATCGGGAATAAGGACGCTAAGCTCAGACATCCGCCTCCGGCACCTCCGGCTCCTCTAGAAGCCGCTCTCCCCCGAGCCCCCAGAGACCGACGTGGCACGTGGCGAGGCCCCGCCCCAGCCTCTGGGCTCCTGGAGGGCAGGCCTGCGGCAGTGCTGCCTGCAAGCTCCACGTGAACGCCCCACTTCCCTCCGCCAGCCTTCAACAGAGGCCCGGGAGGTCCCCGCGGCCCCCTCACCTGAGGTCCCTCAGCCGCTTGCAGTGCTTCAACATGTCTGAGAGCGCGGGCATGTACACCACCTTCCCCATCATGCCCAGGTTGGCCAGCGACAGCGACCGCAACTGCTGGCACTGCAGGCCGATACTGACCAGCCCGGAGCCCGTAAGGACGCTGGGCAGCTGTGCGAGCGTCAGGTGCCGCAGGAAGGCCAGCTGGCCAATGGCGGCCACTTCCGAGTCCCCGACGCTCTGCGCGCGGCTGCAGGGTGGGAGCGAGTTGCGGATGGCGGGCTCGTTGCGCGGCATGGCGGAGGAGAAGTTGGACCCGATCAGCTCGAGGTGTTCCAGGAAGGGCAGGTTCTTCAGCAGAGACCAGAACACGGAGGAAGGCTGGGGGCCCGCCTGGCCAGAGAAGGGGCTGGGACAGGACTGCACGCCCACGCGCACTTTCTTGCCAAAGCCGCGCGGCACTGCGTGCATGGCCGGCTGGGCGGGCGCACGGTCCGCGCGCGGCGCGGAGTCTGCGACGGAGCAGACAGGCAGGGAGAGGGAGCGCAGGTGACGCAGCCGGGCCAGGAGCTGGCAGAGGTGGCGGCCCAGGCCCTCTGAGCTGTGGTGGTGGGCGGCCGAGAGGTTCAGGTGGCGCAGGTTGCAGCAGGACGCCACCAGCGTCTCCAGGATGCTGCTGTCGATGTCGTCCTCCGCCTTGCGGAGCAGCGAGTCTGGGGACAGGCAGTGGACGCAACCGCTGAGGTTCAGGCTGGCCAGGCTCCGCAGGTCCTTCCCGCCGTTGATGACCTGCTGGATCAGATGGCCGCCCGACAGGGTGCAGCGGCTGAAGCTGAAGTAGAAGGGGTTGTTGAATTTCATGTGCTGCAGGAGTGAAGAGCCGTTCAGCCAGGACTTGGGCAGCTGCAGGGCATCCAGCGCGACGTTGCGCGCCATGGAGTCCAGGAGGTTCTTGGTGGCTCCGCTCTCCGCGAAGCTGCCGGGGACGGAGATGAGGAAGGCGTGGAGGTTCTGAGGCGTACGGTCGCTAAGCACAGCCAGGTAGAGCCGCACCACCTCCTGGTTGATGTAGCCAGGGGCCAGGCGCGCATAGAATACCCGTAGGTTCTGGTAGTGGGGCACGTTGCTCTGGCCCACCATGAGCTGGCCCGAGAGGATGGCGCCCTCCCGTGTGCGGTCCAGAATCTCGAAGTAGAGCAGTAGCTTCTCCAGGCTGGTGCAGCAGGGCACCACGCCGTAGGAGGGCGTGAACAGCGTCTGCTTGAGCTCCCGCACGCGGCTCAGCGTGGCCTTGCACTCACTGCTCAGCTGGCTGGCGTCGAAGCCGGGGCTCACGTCGATGGCCAGCGAGCGCAGGTGCTGCAAGGCCGAGAGCATCTTGGAGAGGCGCAGGGAGGTGAGGTGGCAACCGGAGAGGTTCACCTTCACCAGGCTGCGGCAGCGGGCCACGTGTTCCACGGTGGAGCCAGGCAGCCAGTAGCAGCCAGCCATGCTCAGCTGCTGGATCTCCCGGCCGATCTCCTTCACCAGCTGCCTCACCTTGTCCTCGCTCGCCTGTGGGACAGGGGCGGGGCGGGGAGAGGAAGGAAAGGGCTGAAGGCACCTAGGGGTCTCCAACCCTCAGTGCGCACACTCCTCCTAGGGCAGCAGCTCCACCGGGAGGGAAGCTCCCCACCTCTCCCTGTCTACCTGCCCGCACACTGACCTGGAGCCAAGAGTCGAGAGTCCCCAGCTAAGTGGGACTGGTAGAGGGGTGCAGACATGGTAGAAAACGGTTTGGTAGGCAGGCACGGTGGCTCATGCCTGTCATCCCAGCACTTTGGGAAGCCAGGGCAGATGGATCACCTGAGGTAAGGAGTTCGAGACCAGCCTGGCCAACGTGGTAAAGCCCCATCTCTACTGAAAATACAAAAACTAGCCAGGCGTGGTGGCGGGCGCCTTTAATCCCAGCTACTCCAGAGGCGAAGGCAGGAAAATCACTTGAACCTGGGAGGTGGAGGTTGCAATGAGCCAAGATGTCACCACTACACTCCAGCCTGGGCAACAGAAAGAGACTGTCTCAAAAAGGAAAAAACAAAGGCCGGGCACGGTGGCTCACACCTGTAATCCCAGCCCTTTGGGAGGCCAAGGAAGGTGTATCACCTGAGGTCAGGAGATCGAGACCACTCTGGCCAACATAGGGAAATCTCATCTCTACTAAAAATACAAAAATTAGCTGGGTGTGGTGGCATGTGCCTGTAAGCCAAGCTACTGGGGAGGAGGCAGGAGAATCGCTTGAACCCAGGAGGCGGAGGTTGCAGTGAGCCAAGATAGCACCACTTCACTCTAGCCTGGCGACAGAGCAAGACTCTGTCTCAAAATAGAAAAAAAAAAAAAAACGGTCTGGTGGTTCCTCAAAAAGCTAAACACAGGGCTACCACATGACCCAGCAATTTCACTCCTAGGGACAGACCCAAAGGAACTGAAAACTGAGACTCAGCCTCCCGACTCTGTGCCTGTTCACTGTGGCAGATTCACAAGAAGCCACAGGTACAAACAGCCCCAGTGTCCATCAACAGGTGGACGGACAAAGTAAATGCCAAGTCCACAAGGGGAAATGTGATCCAGCCACAAAGAAGAAGGAAGGCCGGGCGCTTCAGCGCATGCCTGTAATCCCAGCACTTTGGAAGGCCAAGGCAGAGAGATCGGTTAATCTCAAGGGATGGAGACCAGCTTGGGCAACATAGCAAGACCCCGTATCTACCAAAAAAAAAAAAAAAAAAAACATTAGCCAGGCGTAGTGGTGCACACCTGTGGTCCCAGCTACTTGGAAGGCTGAGGCAGGAGGATGGCTTGAGCCTGGGAGGTGGAGTTTGCAGTGAGCTGTGATCGAGCCACCACGCCCGGCCTGTTTCTGTTTTTTGAGACAAGGTCTCATTCTGTTGTCCAGGCTGGAGCACAGTGGTACGACAATAGCTGACTGCAGCCTTGACGTCCTAGGGTTCAAGAGATCCTCCCACCTCAGCCTCCTGAGTAGCTGGAACTACAGACATGTGCCAACATGCCAGGCTGGTTTTCCTTTTTTTTTTTTTTTGTTCAGACGGAGTTTTACCAAGTTGTCCAGACCAGTCTTGAAATCCTGAACTCATCTGATCCACCTGCCTCGGCCTCCCAAAATGCTGGCATTATAGGCATGAGCCACCAGACCTGGCCAAAAAATTAAATTAAAAAAAAGCTCCTGGCCAGGCACGGTGGCTCATGCCTGTAATCACAGCACTTTGGGAGGCAGAGGCAGAGAGATCACGAGGTCAGGAGATCGAGACCAGGAGATCGAGACCATCCTGGCTAACACTACTAAAAGTACAAAAAATTAGCTGAGAGAGGCTGGACACGGTGGCTCACGCCTGTAATCCCAGCACTTTGAGAGGCCGAGGCAGGCAGATCACCTGAGGTCAGGAGTTCAAGACCAGCCTGGCCAACATGGTGAAACCCTGTCTCTACTAAAAATATAAAAACTAGCCGGGCGTGGTGGTGGACACCTGTAATCCCAGCTACTCAGGAGGCTGAGGCAGGAGAATTGCTTGAACCCAGGAAACAGAGGTTGCAGTGAGCCGACACAGTGCCACTGCACTCCAGCCTCACGGCAGAGTGAGACTCTCTCTCAAAAAAAAAAAACTTACCCAGGCGTGGTGGCAGGCACCTGTAGTCCCAGCTATGTGGGAGGCTGAGGCAGGAGAATGGCATGAACCCAGGAGGCAGAGTTTGCAGTGAGCCGAGATCACACCACTGCACTCCAGCCTGGGCAACAGTGCAAGACTCCGTCTCAAAAAAAATTAAAAAAAGAAAAAAACAGGCCAGGCGCGGTGGCTCATTTTGGGAGGCTGAGGTGGGCGGATCACAAGGTCAGGAGATTGAGACCACAGTGAAACACTGTCTCTACTAAAAATACAAAAAATTAGCCAGGCGTGGTGGCGGGAGCCCGTAGTCCCAGCTACTTAGAAGGCTGAGGCAGGAGAATGGCGTGAACCCAGGAGGCGGAGCTTGCAGTGAGCCAAGGTCACGCCACTGCACTCCAGCCTGGGCGACAGAAGGAGACTCCGTCTCAAAAAAAAAAAAAAAGAAAGAAGGGCTAAAACTTAAAAAACTGGCAGTACCAAGCGTTCACAAGGCTGCAGAGCAACTGGAATTCCCACATCCTGCTGGAGGGTGCAAAATGGTGTCCTCCCACTGCACCACTGGAGAGCTGCATATTTAACTTTATAAGAAACATCCAACACCTCTCTCTATTATAGCAATTCCACTCCTAGGGATCCATCAGAAAGCAAGTCTCCAACCCCTCTCCCTGACTCCCAAGGCCCTAGGTTCCCTCCCAGAATGAGGTCCACATACATCTATGCCCTCCTCCCCAGGCAGCACAGCACTCACACTTTTCTGCCCCTTGCTTCTGTCCCTCAATGCATCCTGCAGACAGCACCAGTCAGGACTTGGAGTGACTGCCACCTTTCCATCAGCACACAGGGTTCCACTGCAGGGCTGTGCCCAGTCCTCAAAGACTGAGATCTAACTTGTTTCTCATCTCCTGCCCCCACGCCTACTCACCTGATAGTCCTTTTGCAGCAACACGGTGTGGATGAGACTCTTGTCAAGGCACAGGGCTGCGAGCTTCCGACAGGTACGCCGGACGTTCAGAATCAGGTCTGTGCTGGGGACGTGACTCAGGATGTGAAGGAGAATCTCATCAGAGAACCCCAGGAGGTGGACCCCGTCCGCCATCCCGGCTGCTGCAGGGTGCATGTCATCATCATCATTGGATATGTCCTAAAAATAAGGGGGACACCAAATTCCCACAGGATCCCCAAGGATGGCTGTCAGCCCAGCCTGCAGCTAGGGAGAGGAGCAAATATAAGCTCTTATCCATGGGAAAGAAAGTGCTTTCACTAAAAATCTCAACTGCATAACAAAGAATTCAAAATCCTTCAAAACCCCATTATAGAGCTGTAAGCCAGAGTCTCTCTTCAAAAATGAAAGATTAGAAAAAAGATCATTGGCCGGGCGCGGTGGTGCAGGCCTGTAATCCCAGCACTTTGGGAGGCCGAGATGGGCGGATCACGAGGTCAGCAGATCGAGACCATCCTGACTAACACGGTGAAACCCCGTCTCTACTAAAAAATACAAAACTAGCCGGGCGTGGTGGCCGGCGCCTGTAGTCCCAGCTACTCGGGAGGTTGAGGCAGGAGAACGGCGTGAACCCGGGAGGCGGAGCTTGCAGTGAGCTGAGATCCGGCCACTGTACTCCAGCCTGGGTGACAGCGAGACTCCGTCTCAAAAAAAATAAATAAATAAATAAATAAATAATAAAAAATAAAAGAAAAAAGATCATTATGTCTTTATTTATGTATTTATTTATTTTGTGAGACGGCAGTTTCACTCTTATTGCCCAGGCTGGAGTGCAATGGCATGATCTCACCTCACTGCAACCTCCACCTCCCAGGCTTCAGCGATTCTCCTGCTTCAGCCTCCCGAGTAGCTGAGACTACAGGCGCATGCCACTTTGTCCAGCTAATTTTTCTGGTTTTTTGTAGAGACAGGGTTTCCCTATGTTGCTCAGGCTGATCTCAAACTTTTGGGCAAGTGATCCTCCTGCCTTGGCCTCCCAAAGGGTGTTTTGTTATAATAGAGACAGGGTCTTGCTATGCTGCCCAGGCTGGTCTTGAACTCCTGGGCCTCCCAAAGTGCTGGGATCGCAGGTGTGAGCCACCATGCCCGGTCTCTTTTTTTATTTTTTTTTTTTTGAGACAAGGTCTTGCTTTGTCGCCCAGGGTGGAGTGCAATGATGCAATCTTGGTTCACTGCAACCTCCGCCTCCTGGGTTGAAGCAATTCTCCTGCCTCAGCCTCCCAAGTGGGATTACAGGCAACTGCCACCACACACGGCTAATTTTTGTCTTCTTAGTAGAGACAGGGTTTCACCATGTTGGCCAACCAGGTCACGAACTTCTGACCTCAAGTGGTTCGTCGTCTGCCTCAGTCTCCCAAAGTGTTGGGATTACAGGTGTAAGCCACCATGCCCGGCCTTTTTTTTTTTTTTTTTTTTTTTTTGGAGAAAGAGTCTCACTCTGTGGCCCAGGCTGGAGTGCAATGGTGCAATCTTGGTTCACTGCAAACTCCACCTCGAAGGTTCAGGAGATTTCCGTGCCTCAGCCTCCTGAGTAGCTGGGATTAAAGGCATGTGCCACCATGCCCAGCTAATTTTTATGTTCTTAGTAAAAACAGGGTTTCGCCATGTTGGTCAGGCTGGTCTTGAACTCCTGGCCTCAAGTGATCTGCCCTCCAAAACGCTGGCCTTTCAGGCATGAGCCCTGCACCTGGCCACGCACACTTCCTTTTGCATTGCTGTAGTTAATATCTGGCAAATTACAAGGTGTTCTTCCCTAATGTGGGCCTGAGTCAAAATGCCTGATGCCTTTTTGGTTTATACGATGAAGAGGGAGAAGAGCTGGACCTAATGCGACATGAAGTCCCCAAATCAGGGACAAAGGAAGGCAGAAGGCTTTACCAAGGGGAGCCTCTCAGAGCAGCTGCTCTCTGTAAAGACCATGCCGAGGAGAGAGTGCCCGGGATCATCTCGACTGCATCATTTTTCCGGGGAATGTGTCTACACGACCCTCTGGCTCCAGCCTGCTCCTGCTTCCTGTACATATTTGCCTGGATGGAAGCTCTGAGTTTTGCAAAGCCTGGCTGCTGCCATGGCAACCATGAAGGCTGTGGAGGAAGAGCTTGGCTGCACACCCCACACAGGAGTCGGAGGTTTCCTGGGAACTCTGACCACAACCGTCCTCTCACCCTCTCCAGACAGGCTTCCCATCCCGCTAAGCCCTCGCCAGGCCCTAGACGGGTGTCCTGAAATGTGTCCCACCTGTTCCTCCCTGGGAAGAAAGTAGTACCCTCCATCCTCCAAAAGAGAAAGCCACACGGAAACCAAAGGACTTGGTCCATAAGGACCCATGAGGGTCATGAGGGTCAGAGGTTCGAAACTTACTTCTGCCTTGCCTCTTAATATTTTAATAGTTAGCAGGACAAGGCCGGGCGCGGTGACACACCTGCAATCCCAGCACTTTGGGAGGCCGAGGTGGGGAAATCACAAGGTCAAGAGATCGAGACCAGCCTGGCCAACATGGTGAAACCCCGTCTCTACTAAAAATACAAAAATTACCTGGGCATGGTGGCAGGCGCCTATAGTCCCAGCTACTCAGGAGGCTGAGGCAGGAGAATCACATGAACCCAGGAGGCAGAGGTTGCAGGGAGCCACGATTGCACCACTGTACTCCAGCCTGAGTGACAGAGCAAGACTCTGTCTCAAAAAAAAATAAGGACAGGCTGGGTGTGGTGGCTCACGCCTGTAATCCCAGCATTTTGGGAGGCTGAGGTGGGCGGATCACGAGGTCAGTTCTCGAGACCAGCCTGGCCAACATGGTGAAACCCCGTCTCTACTAAAAATACAAAAATTATCCAGGCTTGGTGGCGCGTGCCTGTAGTTTAAGCTACTCGGGAGGCCAAGGCAGAAGAATCACTTGAACCCGGGAGGTGGAGGTTGCAGTGAGCAGAGATAGTGCCACTGCACTCCAGCCTGGTGATAGAGCGAGACTCCGTCTCAAAAAAAAAGAAAGAAAAAAATACAAAAATTCTCTGGGCCTGGTAGCAGGCGCCTGTAATCCCAGCTACTCAGGAGGCTGAGGCAGGAGAATTACTTGAACCCAGGAGGCAGAGGTTGCCGTGAGCCAAGATCACGCCATTGCATTCAGCCTGGGCAATAGAGCAAGACTTAGTCTAAAAAAAAAAAATTAGTGGGACACAGTGGCATGCGCCTGTTGTCCCAGCTACTCAAGAGGCTGAGGTGGGAGGATCGCTTCAGCTCAGGAAGTTGAGGCTGCAGTGAGCTAGGATCTTGCCACTGTACTCCAGCCTGGATGACAGAGAGAGACCTTGTCTCAAAAAAAAAAAAAAAAGATAAATAAATAAAAATCAGATTCTTAGAACCCACCCCAGACCTGTGGGGCCCATCCCCAAAAGACAGACTCCCAAATCAGGGACAACCTTTACCAGAACCAGAGACAATCTTTATCAGAATCAGAGACAATATCAGAATCAGAGACAATCCTTATCAGAACCAGGAACAATCCTTATCAAGGAATGAACTGTTTCCTTGAAATTCCAAGGAATGAACAATTCCCGATTTGCAGATTTATGAAAGAATGCCATCGCAGAGCTCACGTGGTAAGAGTGAGAACTTAGGGCAAAATACTCTTAAAAACTCCAGCATTGAACCAGGCACTGCAATGCTGTGCTCACACCTGTCATCCCAGCACTTTCGGAGGCTGAGATGGGTGGATAACCTGAGGTTAGGAGTTCGAGACAGGCCTGGGCAACATGGTGAACCCTAGTCTCTACTAAAAATACAAAAATTAGCCGGGCGTGGTGGCGGGCACCTGTCATCCCAGCTACTTGGGAGGCTGAGACAAACTCCAGCATCATATGGATTCCACAGTTACACTACCACACTGAATTTTTCTTAAAACCGCATAGAAATCACAATAATTGCCCGGGCGCGGTGGCTCAAGCCTGTAATCCCAGCACTTTGGGAGGCCGAGGCGGGCGGATCACGAGGTCAGGAGATCGAAACCATCCTGGCTAACACGGTGAAACCCCGTCTCTACTAAAAATACAAAAAACTAGCCGGGCGTGGTGGCGGGCGCCTGTAGTCCCAGCTACTCGGGAGGCTGAGGCAGGAGAATGGCGTGAACCCGGGAGTCGGAGCTTGCATTGAGTTGAGATCCGGCCACTGCACTCCAGCCTGGGTGACAGAGTGAGACTCCGTCTCAAAAAAAAAAAAGATCGAGACTGCAGTGAGCTGTGATTGCGCCACTGTGCTCTAGCCTCGGTGACAGAGCGAGACTCTGTCTTAAAAAACAAAAAAGAAAAAGAAAGAAAGAAAGAAAAGAAAAAATGCTGTAATTTTACAAAACCTGCTCTCCTTGTACCCCTCTCTACCTTCCTTAAAATGAACACTG
>NW_016808231.1:264445-266877 GCF_001698545.2 Rhinopithecus bieti | reverse complement strand
AAAAAAAAATTAGCCGGATGTGGTGGCTGGCGCCTGTAGTCCCAGCTACTTGGGAGACTGAGGCAGGAAAATGGCGTGAACCCAAGAGGCAGAGCTTGCAGTGAGCAAAGATCGAGCCACAGCACTCCAGCCTCCATTTCAAAAAAAAAAAGGATCTGGCCGGGCGCGGTGGCTCAAGCCTGTAATCCCAGCACTTTGGGAGGCCAAGGCGGGCAGATTACAAGATCAAGAGATCAAGACCATCCTGGCCAACATGGTGAAACCCCGTCTCTACAAAAATACAAAAATTAGCCTGGCGTGGTGGCAGGCACCTGTCGTCCCAGGTACTTGGGAGGCTGAGGCAGGAGAATCTCTTGAATCCGGGAGGTAGAGGCTGCAATGAGCCAAGATTGTGCCATTGCCCTCCAGCCTGGGTGACAGAGCAAGACCCTGTCTTGACAACAACCACCACCAACTGACCAGGTACGGTGGCTTACACCTATAACCCCAGCACTTTGGAAGGACAAGGTGGGAGGATAGCTTGAGTCCAGGAGTTGGAGACCAGCCTAAGCAATACAGCAAGAAATTTGAAAAGTGTTCAATCGCAGGCATGATCTAAAGGGATAAACAATGTTAAGGTCTTTACTCTTTCTCCAGTGCCCCTCTTCTTAGGGCTTTGCTTATCTACTTGGCATTTTCTTTTTTGTTTTTTTGAGATGGAGTCTTGCTGTGTCACCCAGGCTGGAGTGCAGTGGCGCGATCTCGGCTCACTGCAAGCTCCGCCTCCCGGGTTCACGCCATTCTCCTGCCTCAGCCTCCGAGTAGCTGGGACTACAGGCGCCCGCCACCACGCCCAGCTAGTTTTTTTTTTTTTGTATTTTTAATAGAGACGGGGTTTCACCATGTTAGCCAGGATGGTCTTGATCTCCTGACCTCGTGATCCACCCGCCTCGGCCTCCCAAAGTGCTGGGATTACAGGCTTGAGCCACCGCGCCCGGCCTCTACTTGGCATTTTCTAGGCCATCCCTTCAGACACAGCACTGCTGCCACCCAGTCTATGCACAAGCTGTCCCGTTGACCAGACATGCCACCAAGCAAAGGAAACTGCTATACTCTCAAACTTCAGCTCAAAAGCTCCTTCCTCAGGGAAGCCCTCCCAGTACTCTCCAGGCACACTTAACTCACTGCCTCCCACAGCTGACCAGGTCTCCCCTTCCAGTCTCATCAGACAAACTGTAACGATTTCCCCACCACTGCAGGAATGCCTTTTGAACAGGGAGCATTTTTTATTTACTCTTTTTTTTTTTTTTTTTTTTTTTGAGACAGGGTTTCACTCCGTCTCCCAAGCGGGAGTACAGTAGCACAATCATAGCTCATTGCAGCCATGGCCTCCCGGGCTCAAGTGATCCTCCTGCCTCAGCCTCCTGAGTAGATGGGACTATGGGTGCATGCCCCCACACCAAGCTAATTTTGTAATTTTTGTAGAAATGGGATCTTGTTATGTTGCCCAGGCTGGTCTCGAACTCCTGGCTTCAAGCAATCTTCCTATCTTGGCCTCCCACAGCACTGGGATTATAGGCAAGAGCCACCACGCCTAGCCAGAGAGTTTTTGTGGGGTTTTTTTGGTTTTTTCATTTTTAGGGAGAACACAGTTTTACTCTGTTGCCCAGGCTGGAGTACAGTGCTATGATCTCGGCTCAGTACAACCTCCACCTCCCAGGTTCAAGCAATCCTCCCACCTCAACCTCCCCAGTAGCCGGGACTACAGGTGCACGCCACCCCACCCAGCAAATTTTCGTTTTTTTGTTTTGTTTTGTTTTGATACGGAGTCTCGCTCTGTCACCAAGGCTGGAGTGCAGTGGCGTGATCTCAGCTTACTGCAACCTCCATTGCCCGGGTTCAAGGGATTCTCCTGCCTCAGCCTCTCGGATAGCTGGGACTGCAGGCATGTGCCACCACGCCTGGCTAATTTTTTTGTATTTTTGGTAGAGATGGGGATTTCACCATGTTGGCCAGGCTAGTCTCGAACTCCTGAACTCGTGATCTGCCCACTCGGCCTCCCAAAGTGATGGGATTACAGGCGTGAGCTGCCCCGCCCAGCTAATTTTTGTAAAGACAGGGTTTCCATGTTCCCCAGGCTGGTCTCGAACTCCTGGGCTCAAGCAATCTGCCCACCTTGGCCTCCCAAAGTACTGGAATTACAGGCATAAGCCACCATGCCCTGACAGGATCATTTTTAATACTCGAGAAAAAGAGGCACTGAGGCTGGGCATGGTGGCTCACGCCTGTAATCCCAGCACTTTGGGAGGCCGAAGCAGATGAATCACAAGGTCAGGAGATTGAGACCATCCTGGCTAACACGGTGAAACCCCGTCTCTACTAAAAAAATACAAAAAAGGCCGGGCGCGGTGGCTCAAGCCTGTAATCCCAGCACTTTGGGAGGCCGAGACGGG
>NW_016808231.1:262076-263625 GCF_001698545.2 Rhinopithecus bieti | reverse complement strand
AAAATAAAATAAAATAAAATAAAATATTAAAATCATTAAAAAAACAAAAACAGTAATCCCAGCACTTTGGGAGGCCGAGGTGGGCGGATCGCGAGGTCAGGAGATAGAGACCATCCTGGCTAACACAGTGAAACCCTGTCTCCACTAAAAATACAAATAATTAGCTGAGTGTGGTGATGGGTGCCGCTGTAGTCCCAGCTACTCGGGAGGCTGAGGCAGGAGAATGGTGTGAACCTGGGAGACGGAGCTTGCAGTGAGTCGATATCATGCCACTACACTCCAGCCTGGGCGACAAAGCGAGACTCCGTCTCAAAAAAAAAAAAAAAAAAAAAGAAAGAAAGAAAAAAGAACTGGGTTTGAATACTGGAACTGACTTCTGGGGTGACCCTAAGCAAGTGTATTCATTTTCTAGAGCTGGTTTAAACAAGTATCACAAAGGGATAGGGTGAACAGCAGAAATGTCTTCTCTCACAGTTCCAGAGGCCAGAAATTGGAAATAAAGATGGCAGTGGATCATGCTCCCGTCAAAAGCTCTAGAAAAGGATCCTCCCTCGCTTTTTCCTTTTAATTTTATATTTTTTTAAATAGAGACAAGGTCTTGCTGTGTTACCCAGGCTGGTCTTGAACTCCTGGGCTCAAGTGATCCTCCTGCCTCAACCTCCCAAAGTGCTGGGAGTACAGATATGAACCACCATGCCAACCTTTTTCGTAGCTTGGGTGGTTCCCTGCAATCTTTGGAGTTCCTCAGCCTGCAGCTCATTACTCCAACGTCCTTCTCCGTCTTCAGGTGGCCGTCTCCCCACTGTCTCTCTCTCTGTCCTCTCCTCATCTTCTAAGGACACCAGTCATGTTGGATTTAAGGGCTCATCTTAATCCAGTATGATTTCCTTTTTTTTTTTTTTTTTTTTTGAGACGGAGTCTCGCTCTGTCGCCCAGGCTATAGTGCAGTGGTGCAATCTCGGCTCACTACAAGCTCCGCCTCCTGGTTCACGCCATTCTCCTGCCTCAGCCTCCCAAGTAGCTGGGACTACAGGCACCCGCCACCATGCCTGGCTAAGTTTTTGTATTTTGTTTAGTAGAGACGGGATTTCACCATGTTAGCCAGGATGGTCTTGATCTCCTGACCTCGTGATCCGCCCACCTCGGGCTCCCAAAGTGCTGGGATTACAGGCGTGAGCCACCGTGCCCAGCCAATCCAGTATGATTTCACCTTAACTAATTACATCTGCAAAGACCCCATTACAAATAAGGCCATATTCTAGGCCGGGCTCAGTGGCTCATGCCTGTAATCACAGCACTTTGGGAGGCTAAGGTGGGTGGATCACCTGAGGTCAGGAGTTCAAGACCAGCCTGGCCAACATGGTGAAACCCCATCTCTACAAAAATTAAAAAATTAGCCAGATGTAGTGGCAGATGCCTGTAATTACAG
This sequence comes from Rhinopithecus bieti, assembly GCF_001698545.2. Lineage (NCBI taxonomy): Eukaryota > Metazoa > Chordata > Mammalia > Primates > Cercopithecidae > Rhinopithecus > Rhinopithecus bieti. The sequence continues at coordinate 262,196 of NW_016808231.1, read as the reverse complement.
CTACTCGGGAGGCTGAGGCTAGAAGAATTGCTTGAACCTGGGAGGCGGAGGTTGCAGTGTGCCAAGACCGTGCCACTGCACTCCAGCCTGGATGACAGAACAAGACTCTATCTCAAAAAA
>NW_016808231.1:242290-260879 GCF_001698545.2 Rhinopithecus bieti | reverse complement strand
CAGGAGATCGAGACCATCCTGGCTAACATCGTGAAACCCCGTCTCTACTAAAAAATACAAAAAACTAGCTGGGCGAGGTGGCGGGCGCCTGTAGTCCCAGCTACTCGGGAGGCTGAGAATGGCGTGAACCCGGGAGGCGGAGCTTGCAGTGAGCTGAGATCTGGCCACTGCACTCCAGCTTGGGTGACAGAGTGAGACTCCGTCTCAAAAAAAAAAAAAAAAGAAAAAAAGAAAGATGAAAACCACTGAATGTTGGGTGTAAAGACCCCAGGGGCAGAGTTGGTGCCAGCGCCTGGCTGCTCTCACTCTCACACAGGCCATTCTGGGATTGGAGAGGCTGGATCTGGGTGACAGTTCCTCACAGAGTCCCCACAGCTCAAGGTGTGAGAGCCCCCTGGAGCACCTGGCTGACTGTGGTGGGCAGTGGGACTCTGAGGCCAGGGCAGAGTACTAGGCCCTGTGAGTTCACTGAGAGCCTGGCACAGGGCCTGGAAATGAGGCAGGCTATGGTAGTGGTCTGTGACTGCCCCACTCTCCACTCCTTTCCAATTCATCCACAGTGGGGTCCGAGGCCAGGCACAGCAGCTCTTGCCTGTAATCCCAGCACTTTGGGAGGCCGAGGTGGGAAGATTACTTGAGTCCAGGAGTTCGAGACCAGCCTGGGCCACATGGTGAAACCCCCCTCAAGAGAAAAACTAGTCAGGATGGTTACATATGCCACCATCTATCTTTCTTTTCTTTCTTTCTTTTTCTTTTTCTTTTGTTGAGATGGAGTTTCATTCTTGTCTCCCAAGCTAGAGTGCAATGGCATGATCTTAGCTCACTATAACCTTCACCTCCTGGGTTCAACTAATTCTCCTGCCTCAGCCTCCCAAGTAGCTGGGATTACAGGCACCTGACACCACACCCACCTAATTTTTTTGTATTTTTAGTAGAGACGGGGTTTCGCCATGTTGGCCAGGCTGGTCCCCAACTCCTGACCTCAGGTGATCTAACTGCCTCAGCCTCCCAAAGTGCTGGGATTACAGGTGTAAGCCACTGTGCCTGGCTGCCATCATCTATCTTTCTTTCATTTTCTTTTTCTTTCTTTTTTTTTTTTTGAGACAGAGTCTTGCTCTGTCGCCCAGGCTGGAGTGCAGTGGCTGGATCTCAGCTCACTGCAAGTTCCGCCTTCCGGGTTTACGCCATTCTCCTGCCTCAGCCTCCCGAGTAGCTGGGACTACAGGCACCTGCCACCACGCTCAGCTAATTGTTTGTATTTTTTGTAGAGACGGGGTTTCACCATGTTAGCCAGGATGCTCTCGATCTCCTGACCTCGTGATCTGCCTGCCTCGGCCTCCCACAGTGCTGGGATTACAGGTGTGAGCCACCACGCCCAGTCTCTTTCTCTCTTTCTTAAAAAGAGACAGAGTCCCGCTATGTTGCCCAAACTAGTCTCTAAACTCAAGAATGAATTCTAGGCTGGGCGCTGTGGCTCACGCCTGTAATTCCAGCACTTTGGGAGGCCGAGGCAGGTAGATCACGAGGTCAGAAGTTCAAGACCAGCCTGGTCAACATGATGAAACCCCGTCTGTACTAAAAATACAAAAATTAGCCAGGCTTGGTGGCACACACCTATAATCCCAGCTACTTGGCAAGCTGAGACAGGAGAATTGCTTGAACCCAGGGGGCAGAGGTTGCAGTGAGCCGAGATGGTGACATTGCACTCCAGCCTGGGTGACAGGGCGAGACTCTGTCTCAAAAAAAAAAACAAAAAAATAATGAATTGTAATGTAAACTGTGGACTCTGGGCGATACTGTGTCAACACAGTTTCATCAGCTGTAACATGTAGCCCTCTGGTGGGGGTGTGGATAGAGGGGAAGGCTGTGGGTGTGTGGGGACAGCGAGTACCTGGGAACTTCCTGCACTCACCATTCAGTTTTGTTGGGAACCTAAAACTGCTCTAAAAAAATAAAGTCTATTAATTTTTTTGGAACTGCATTTTTGTTTTTAAACCAGAGTTTCGCTCATGTCACCCAGGCTGGAGTGCTATGGTGCAATCTCAGCTCACTGCAACCTCCGCCTCCCAGGTTCAAGCAATTCTCCAGCCTTGCCTCCTGAGTAGCTGGGATTACAGGCATGTGCTACCATGCCCAGCTAACTTTTGTATTTTTTTTCCAATACAGAGTCTAACTGTCACCCAGGGTGGAGTGCAATGATGCGATTTTGGCTCACTGAAACCTTCACCTCCCGGGTTCAAGTGATTCTCCTGCCTCAGCCTCCCGACTAGCTGGGATTATAGGCAACTGTCACCATGCCCAGCTAATTTTTATATTTTTAGTAGGGACAGGGTTTCGCCATTTGGCCAATCTGCTCTTGAACTCCTGACCTCAAGTGACCCACCCATCTCAGCCTCCCAAAGTGCTGGGATTACAGGTGTGAGCCACCAGGCCAGGCTTGAACTGCATGTCTGGCCTTCTCACTCATGGGGATCCTCCCACTCATACCTAATGGCCTCAGGGTCGTTGCATGAGCTACTCACCTTGCTGAGTGGCCCTCACCCCACCTCCGGCTAATTTCTTTTTTTCTTTTTTTTTTTCTTTGAGACGGAGTCTCGCTCTGTCGCCCAGGCTGGAGTGCAGTGGCGCCATCTCAGCTCACTGCAAACTCCACCTCCCGGGTTCACGCCATTCTCCCACCTCAGCCTCCTAGTAGTTGGGACTACAGGCGCCCGCCACCACGCTCCGCTAATTTTTTGTATTTTTAGTAGGCACGGGGTTTCACTGTGTTAGCCAGGATGGTCTCGATCTCCTGACCTCATGATCCACCCGCCTCGGCCTCCCAAAGTGCTGGGATTACAGACGTGAGCTACTGTGCATGGCCAAGGCTAATTTCTCTTCATCTTCCTCACATCCCTTCTGCAGAAGCCCTACCCTTCCCTAGACCATGTCACCATTCCGTTGCATCCTCTGCCATTGTCCCTCAGAATATTCCTAGATGGCGTTTATCACTGTGGATAGTTATCACCATTCAGCGTTTTGGCTAAGATCAAGTGTACCATCACCGTGAGTAATTAAATATGCATTTTAAATTAATTATTTAAGTAATGAAATAGTCATATTTGATTAAATAGTTGCATTTAATTACAGGTGGCTTATACCTGTAATCCCAGTACTTTGGAAGGTGGAGGCAGGAGGATTGCTTGAGGTCAGGAGTTTCAGACCAGCCCAGGCAATATAGCGAGACCCCCATCTCTATAAAAAAATTTTAAAAATTAGCCAGGTAAGGCCAGGCGCAGTGGCTCATGCCTGTAATCCCAGCACTTTAGGAGGCCGAGGCAGGCTTATCATGAGGCCAGGAGATAGAGACCATCCTGGCTAACGTGGTAAAACCCCGTCTCTCCTAAAAATACAAAAAAATTATCCAGGCCAGGCGCGGTGGCTCAAGCCTGTAATCCCAGTTAGGAGGGGCAGGGAGAGAATCACAGAAGGTCAGGAGATCGAGACCATCCTGGCTATACGGTGAACCAGACACGTACTCCTACCTAAAAATACAAAAACTAAGCCGAGCAGAACGTGGCGGGCTGCCTTGTAGTCCGCAGCTACATACCGGAGGCGAGGCAGGAAATGGGCGTGACCGCGGGGAGGTCAAAGCTTGGCAGTGAGGCTGAGATCTGGCCACATGGCATCGCAGCCTGGGTGAGGCACAGCGAGACTCCATCATCAAAAAAAAAAAAAAAAAAAAAAAAATTATCCAGGCATGGTGGCAGGCACCTGTAGTCCCAGCTGCTCAGGAGACTGAGGCAGGAGAATGGCAGGAACCCAGGAGGTGGAGCTTGCAGTGAGCTGACATCATGCCACTGCACTCCAGCCTGGGCGACGGAGCGAGACTCTGTCTCAGAAAAAAATAAAATAAAAGGAAAGCGTTGACCAGGTGCAGTGGCTCATGCTGGTAATCCCTCACCTCTAGGAGACCAACAGATGGAAGGATCGCTTGAGGCCAGGAGTTCAAGACTGCAGTGAGCGATGATCACACCAATGCACCAAGCCTGGGCAACAGAACGAGATCCCATCTCTAAAAATAAAACTAAAATAGCTGGGCACGGTGGCTCACGCCTGTAATCCCAGAACTTTGGGAGGCCAAGGCGGGTGGATCACCTGAGGTTAGTAGTTCAAGACCAGCCTGGCCAACATGGTGAAACCCCATCTCTACTAAAAGTACAAAAAAAAATTATCTGGGTGTGGTGGTGGTGCCTGTAGTCCTAGCTACGAGGGAGGATGAGACAGGAGAATTGCTTAAACCTGAGAGGCAGAGGTTGCAGTGAGCCAAGATCACACCACCGCACTCCAGCCTGGGCGACAGAGCGAGACTCTGTCTCAAAACACTAACAAGAAGAGTAAAATAAAATAAAATAAAATAAAATAAAATAAAATAAAATAAAATAAAATAACAAAATAAAATAAAAGGACTGATGCAGTGTACCTGCTACAGTCACCCCTCCAGTTGTTACTGATATGCCCATTTCTCAAATGGGGACATAAGCAGTGATGTGACTTCCTAAAGCCACATAGACAACGTGTTTGACAATCAACCGATGCTCCATTCTGTCTTGGAGGTTGTATCTCCTCTTTGGGCCTCTGTCCCCAATCAATCCATGCCTCTGAGATGCACACGCTACACCACCCCCCCAGGTGACTCCTCTGGCCTCTGGAGGCAGCTCAAGCGTTCTTCCTCCAGGAAGCCCTCTGGGGAAGCCTACTCAAGAGTGATGGCCCAGTTAGCCAGGCACAGTGGTACACATCTGTAGTTCCAGCTACATGGGAGGCCGAGGCAGAAGTATTGCATGAGTCCAGGAGTTGGAGGTTACAGTGAACTATGATCACAGCACTGCACTCCAGCCTGGGTGACAGAGTGAGCCTCCGATTGTGAAAAATGAAATAGGCTGAACGTGATCGCTTATGCCTGCAAACCCAGCACTTCAGGGAGCCAAGGTGAGTGGATGACTTGAGGCCAGGAGTTCAAGAACAGCCTGGGCAATATAGCAAGACATCATCTCTACAAAAAATAAAACAAGAAAAGAAAAAGAGTGACAGCTTCTCTCTCCTTGTTTCTCCCTATCCCCAAGTCTACCCATGTTCAATGATCTTTTGCTTTTTTTTTTTTTTTTTTTGAAATGGAGTCTCACTCTGTTGCCCAGGCTGGAGTGCAGTGGCACAATCTCAGCTCACTGCAGCCTCCACCTCCCAAGTTCAAGCGATTCTCCCGCCTCAGCCTCCTGAGTAGCTGGGATTACAGGTGCACGCCACCATGCCCAGAAAATTTTTTGTATTTTCAGTAGAGATGGGGTTTCATCATGTTGGCCAGGCTGGTCTCGAACTCCTGACCTCACGTGATCCAACTGCCTCGGTCTCCCAAAGTGCTGGGATAACAGGCATGAGACACTGCACCTGGCTCCTTTGCTGTTTGTGCGGGGGTACGGAGTCTCACTCTGTCTCCCAGGCTGGAGTGCAGTGGCGCAATCTTGGCTCCCTGTAACCTCCACCTCCCAGATTCAAGTGATTCTTCTGCCTCAGCCTCTGAGTAGCTGGGATTACAGGTGCACGCCACGCTGCCCGGCTAATTTTTTTTTTTTTTTTTTTTTTTTTTTTGAGACGGAGTCTCGCTCTGTCGCCCAGGCTGGAGTGCAGGGGCCGGATCTCAGCTCACTGCAAGCTCTGCCTCCCAGGTTCACACCATTCTCCGGCCTCAGCCTCCCGAGTAGCTGGGACTACAGGTGCCCGCCACCTCGCCCAGCTAGTTTTTTGTATTTTTTAGTAAAGACGGGATTTCACCATGTTAGCCAGGATGGTCTCGATCTCCTGACCTCGTGATCCACCCGTCTCGGCTTCCCAAAGTGCTGGGATTACAGGCTTGAGCCACCGTGCCTGGCCAATTTTTGTATTTTTAGTAGAGATGAGTTTTCACTGTGTTGGTCAGGCTGGTCTCCCTTTGCTTTTTAAAATCTGTATTTCTGGCCCTCTTCCTTTCTTTTGGAGTAGGGGGCAGCAGCAGAGGCTTGTGCAGCCATGCCCAAAATTAAGACTGGGACTTCCTTGACAAGGAGCAGGATCTGCTGAAGTCGCTGGTCAACCTATGGGTGAAGCTGTCCCAGCTGTGCGTCACCAATGTCAGCAGTCCCCAGTCTTTTGGCACCAGGGACCAGTTTTGTGGAAGATAATTTTTCCATGAATGGGGGCGGGGGGATGGTTTTGAATGATTCAAGCACATTATGCTTATCGCATACTCTATCTAGTATTATTACATTGTAATATATGATCAACTAATTCTACAACTCAACATGATATTGAATCAATGAGAGCCCTGAGCTTCTTTCCCTGCAACTAGACAGTCCCATCTGGGGGTGATGGGAGATAGTGACAGGTCATCAGGCATTAGATGCTCATAAGGAGTGCACAGCCACCGGGCGTGGTAGCTCACGCCTGTAATCCCAGCATTTTGGGAGGCCAAGGGGGTGGGTCACCTGAGGTCAGGAGTTTAAGAGTAGCATGGCCAACATGGCGAAACCCTGTCTCTGCGAAAAATACAAAAACTAACCAGGGGTGGTGGCACATGCCTGTAATCCCAGCTACTCAGGAGACTGAGGCAGAAGAATTGCTTGAACCCAGGAGGCAAAGGTTGCAATGAGCCAAGATCACGCCACTGCACTCCAGCCTGGGTGACAGAACGAGACTTCATCACAAAAAAAAAAAAACAAGACAAAGAAAAAAAATTGAGACAGGATCTCATTATGCTGCCTAGCCTGCATTTGGACTCAAATGACCCACCTGCCTCAGTCTCCCAAAGTGCTGCGATTACAGGTGCGAGCCACCATGCCTGCCTGGTCTATTTTAGTTTTTAGAGTCAGGGTCTTGTTCTGTCACCCAGGCTGCAGTGCAGTGGTGCAATCATAGCTCACTGCAGCCTTGAGCTGCTGGGCTCAAGCGATCCTCCCACCTCAGCTTCCCAAAGTGCTGGGATTACAAGCATGTGTCATCACGGCAGGCCCAATTAGGTAAGTTTTGAAGTATGTCTACACCCGCCAGACCACCACCAGAATGACATAATGAACATCACCTGATGCTCGTGCTTATCAAAGCCTCTGCTCTTTCTTCCCATGATCACAGCATGTCATTGTACACTCATTTGCCTTCATGCTTGTGATGTCTTCCCCATTAAACTGGGTGCCTGGTGAGGACAGGGAACACATCTAGTTGGTTCTCCTCTATACCTGCAGTACCTGGCACAAATAGTGATTGGATGGATGGACGAATGAGCGAATGAATGAAGTCCTCATTTCCAGACTGACAGCTCCTTCAGGGCAGAGTCCTTGTCCAGGTCATCTCAGCAGCCTCGGGCCCGCCATATAGTGGTCACTCAATGGATGGGTGTTTAAGTGGCCCAAGGTGGCCCAGGGCTCACCACTGCAGAAATCAGACCAAAAGAGCTGGAACCGCCCCAGACAGTCCTTCAGGGGACCTCCAAGATAACCCAGGAGGAAGGGGACCACCTTCCTCTCTGCCAGCAGCCACTGTGCACAGGTAAGGCAGTCCTAGGCCTCCTGGGAGGAATGAATCATTTCCAGAACAACTGCTATGCACCAGGTGGTGTTTTGGGTAAACAGCAATCCTGCAAGGGATCCTCACCCCCTTTTCTTCATTCTCTGCTTGTGTCAATCACAGCTTCTAGCAGAGGGAAGGGAGGCCAGGCTTGGTTTCTTCTTGCAAGAGTATTTAACTCAGGGCCCTGCAGAACAATGAGAATCTGACCTGCAACTAGCTGGGCATGCTGGGGCGTGCCTGCGTAGTTTCAGCTACTTGGGAGGCTGAGGCGGAATTGCTCGAGCCCTGAAAGTTGAGGCTGCAGTGAGCCAAGGTTGTGCCATTGCACTCCAGCCTGGGCAACACAAGACCCTGGCTCAAGAATAAAAAAAGAATCTGCCTGCAGTGCCAGGCAAGCCCTGCTGTCCAGGAGTCTGGATGTCTCCCTCTGCAGCATGGGTCACAAAGAAACTGGCCGAGGCCACGGGATGGCACCCAGTCTCCAGTCACAAGGCAGAATCCAGTCCTCAGCCCACAGCTAACCAGAGCTGTCTGCAGACCAGATATGGCCCCATGACTGTGATTCCAGGTTCTCCAGTCTGGGTGAATAGGCAGGAATCCCAGCCTCTCCTCAGCCTATGGGAGCCTGGGCCAGGCTGACTCTCAAGGGTGACCCCGACAGCCAACACCCCATATGGTGAAGGAAAAGGTGTGGCAGCTACGAACACCCACTACACCCCCACTCAAGGGAACACCACGCTAAAATTGACCCTCAGGGAGTTCCACTCCCAGGAAATGCAGGTGCCAACCAACCCCAATGAGGAATGGCACCTGGGCCAACAGACACCCCAAAATAGCCCATTCCCACCTCAAGCATATGCAGAGTACCACAGAAATTAGGGTACGTGGGAATGGGTGGAAGAGCCAGGCCAGGAACTCCCCAGTAAGCAGGAACAGAGACCTGAATCCTGAACCTCCCCCACCCTCTAAGGGTGCTTAATGTTGAGGCAGAAGGGACCTTGGCCCACCTCCACTCTAGGTAAGGACAAGTTGGCCCCCACCGCCCCACCCTTCTCCAGGGTTCACCCTCTGCTGCCCACAACCCAGTCACGCCACAAAGTCACGCTTGGCCTCATTTGTAAGGTGTGCACTTTTATTCAACTGGTCTCAAGTCAGTGTACAGGTAAGCCCTGGCTGCCTCCACCCACTCCCAGGGAGACCAAAAGCCTTCAGACATCTCAAGTTGGGGGACAAAAAAGGGGGGCACGAAGGCTCATCATTCAAAATAAAACAAAATAAAAAAGTATTAAGGCGAAGATTAAAAAAATTTTGCATTACATAATTTACACGAAAGCAATGCTATCACCTCCCCTGTGTGGACTCGGGAGAGGACTGGGCCATTCTCCTTAGAGAGAAGTGGGGTGGCTTTTAGGAGGGCGAGGGACTTCCTGTAACAATGCATCTCATATTTGGAATGACTATTAAAAAAAAGAACAATGTACAATCAAAGTCCTCGGCCACATTGTAGAACTTTGGGGGATGCTCGCTCCAACCGACTGCTGTCACCTTCACCGTTCCAGTTTTTAAATCCTGAGTCAAGCCAAAAAAAAAAACAAAACAAAACAAAAAAACAAATAAAGCCATGCCAATCTCATCTTGTTTTCTGCGCAAGTTAGGTTTTGTCAAGAAAGGGTGTAACGCAACTAAGTCACAGTCCGCCTAGAAGCATTTGCGGTGGACGATGGAGGGGCCAGACTCGTCATACTCCTGCTTGCTGATCCACATCTGCTGGAAGGTGGACAGCGAGGCCAGGATGGAGCCGCCAATCCACACGGAGTACTTGCGCTCAGGAGGAGCAATAATCTGAGAAGGGAAGGGAACAGGCAGTGAGAACTCTGGATGTGATAGCTCCCCACACACCACAGGGCCCCATGGCCCACCTGCCCAGGTCAGCTCAGGCTGGAAGGACACCCACCTTGATTTTCATCGTGCTGGGCGCCAGGGCAGTAATCTCCTTCTGCATCCTGTCAGCAATGCCAGGGTACATGGTGGTGCCACCAGACAGCACTGTGTTGGCGTACAGGTCTTTACGGATGTCCACGTCACACTTCATGATGGAGTTGAAGGTAGTTTCATGGATGCCACAGGACTCCATGCCCAGAAAGGAAGGCTGGAAGAGAGCCTCAGGGCAGCGGAACCGCTCGTTGCCAATGGTGATGACCTGGCCATCGGGCAGCTCGTAGCTCTTCTCCAGGGAGGAGCTGGAAGCCGCCGTGGCCATCTCCTGCTCGAAGTCCAGGGCGACATAGCACAGCTTCTCCTTGATGTCACGCACGATTTCCCGCTCGGCCGTGGTGGTGAAACTGTAGCCGCGCTCAGTGAGGATCTTCATGAGGTAGTCAGTCAGGTCCCGGCCAGCCAGGTCCAGACGCAGGATGGCATGGGGGAGGGCATACCCCTCGTAGATGGGCACAGTGTGGGTGACCCCGTCACCGGAGTCCATCACAATGCCAGTGGTACGGCCAGAGGCGTACAGGGACAGCACAGCCTGGATGGCCACGTACATGGCTGGAGTGTTGAAGGTCTCAAACATGATCTGTAAGGGAGAAATGCACCATGTCACACTCAGGAAGCTACTGGGGACAGCCAGGCGAGATGGGGGACATGCAGGAAGTGCAAGAAACACCGCTAAGTGTGCTGGGGTCTTGGGATGGGGATTCTGTTCAGACCTACTGTGCACCTACTGAATACACACTCCAAGGCCGCTTTACACCAGCCTCATGGGCTTGTCACACGAGCCAGTGTTAGTACCTACACCCACAGCACTGTCTGTTTTAGACACCTAGTCAGAGAGGCAAACACCAGAAAAAGAGCTCATCTCGGAAAAAAACAAATAGAACCTGCAGAGTTCCAAAGGAGACTCAGGTCAGAGAAGAGAGTCCTACGGAGAACGGCAGAAGAGAGAACCAGTGAGAAAGGGCGCAGCTCCGGGAGGCCAGGAAGGAGGGAGGTGGCCACCACAAGAGATAGCGGGCCACTTACCTGAGTCATCTTCTCGCGGTTGGCCTTGGGGTTCAGGGGGGCCTCGGTCAGCAGCACGGGGTGCTCCTCAGGAGCCACACGCAGCTCATTGTAGAAGGTGTGGTGCCAGATCTTCTCCATGTCGTCCCAGTTGGTGACGATGCCGTGCTCGATGGGGTACTTCAGGGTGAGGATGCCTCTCTTGCTCTGGGCCTCGTCGCCCACATATGAATCCTTCTGACCCATGCCCACCATCACGCCCTGGGAAGGAAACAACAAGGCGCCCTGAGCACGGGCGAGGCCCCCACCCCAGAAACCCGGAGACCGCCGTGCAGAGAAAGCGCCCTCGCCTCCCGCCCGCTTCCGGGGCCGCCCCACCCACCCAGCTGCCCTACCTGGTGCCTGGGGCGCCCCACGATGGAGGGGAAGACGGCCCGGGGGGCATCGTCGCCCGCGAAGCCGGCCTTGCACATGCCGGAGCCGTTGTCGACAACGAGCGCGGCGATATCATCATCCATGGTGAGCTGCGGGAAAGCCGGGAGCGCTGTGAGCCGAGGTGGCCCCGCCCTGCCCACTTCCGGCGCGCCGAGGCCTTAGGCCGCCAGGGGGCGCAGGCGCGCGCCCAGATTGGGGACAAAGGAAGCCGGGCCGGCCGCGTTATTACCATAAAAGGCAAACACTGGTCGGAGGCGTCCCCACCGCGCGCGGCAGGAAGCCAGGCCCCCACCCCCTCCCAAACAAGGAGCCCGGGCCCGCCTCCGCTCGGTTCAAATAAGCGCCGGGGTCGGCTCCGCGCGCGCCGCGCGCGCGCGCGCGGGCGGCCCACCCTCAGTGCGGGGCGGGCCGGCGCCGGGCAGGGAAGGCAGGAAGTGCGCGCAAGCGCCCCGAAGCCGCGGCGACCCCACCCCTTCCGGCGGGGCCATCCCTTGCCCCAGCACAGGCCGCGGCACCCCGGGCCCCAGAACGCACGCGCTGTTAGCGCCTTGAGTCCCAGCGCGCACGCGCAATTAGCGCCGATTCCCAGCGCGCACGCACAGTTAGCGCCCCAAGCCCCAGGACGCAGGCGCAGTGGCCCCCCCCCCCCCCCCCCCCACCAAGCCTGGCGGGCGCTCCGCCGCGCCCACCCTGCAGTCCCCACTGGCAAGAGGCCGGCTCGGACAAAGACCCCGCCGGCTGCCCCCGTCCCGAGAGCAGCACCCCCAGAGCGCGCCTCCCGAGCGCGGCCCCGCGCCTCCAAACTGGAGCGGGGTGTCCCCACATCTCTGGAGGCCCAGGGGCTTCTCCCACTGCAGTCCAGTCCCCACATGCGACCCCCGCTGCGGCGCAGGCGGCTCTGCACGGGCGAAGGGGCCGCGGCCTTAGGCGGCCGAGCCGGGAGCGGCCTACCAGGGTCGGCTGGCCGGGCTTACCTGGCGGCGGGTGTGAACGGGCGGCGAAGCGGCGAAGGCGAGGCTCTGTGCTCGCGAGGCGGACGCGGTCTCGGCGGTGGAGGCGCGTCGCGCCGCCGGGTTTTATAGGGCGCCACCGCGGCCGCTCGAGCCATAAAAGGCAACTTTCGGAACGGCGCGCGCTGATTGGCCCCGCGCCGCTCACTCACCGGCTTCGCCGCACAGTGCAGCATTTTTTTACCCCCTCTCCCCTCCTTTTGCGAAAAAAAAAAAGAGCGAGAGCGAGATTGAGGAAGAGGAGGAGGGAGAGTTTTGGCGTTGGCCGCCTTGGGGTGCTGGGCCCGGGGGCTGGGGGCGCGCGCCGTGGCCCCCGCACCCCACGCTGGGCAGTGCCCGGTTCGGCCCCGCATGGCCAGGCCTGTCCCCGGCCTGCCCGTCTCTCGGGCCCCCCACCCACCGCGGGACATTCTAGGTGTGGACGTCTCTTGGGCACTGAGCGCCCAGGTGGGGTGGACCAGGGTCTGCACGGGTGCCAGGGTCCTGGGTGCTGTGCGCTCCTGCAGAAGGAGCCCTTGGAGGGCATGGAGTGGCCAGGCAGTCACTCCCCCTTGCCGACTTCAGAGCAACTGCCCTGAAAGCAGGGTCTCGGGACCTCTGGCTGTGGGGTTCAGCTAGCGAAATGGGCTGGGTGGGTCGCTAGAGAGAGACTTGGGCTTGAGAGGTAGAGTGTGGTGTTGAGGGAGTCAGGGGGCTCGCGGCCACTTAGAAGTCGCAGGACCACACTGCCCAGGACAGGGCAGGCGCCAGCGGTCCAGTGGCTGGAGGTGGCCTGTGATGAAGGCTGCAAACCCACCCAGCCACGGCCCTGGGAAGGTGGGCTCTACACGGCCGGGAAACTTTCCCCAGGAGCTGCCTGAGGGTAACGCAGTCACGACCAGCCAAGACCAGGCCTGGGGCGTTAGTGGGTGACCCAGGCAGCTCCAGGCACTGCGGGGCATGGGGGCTGGGTCTATACAGCCTGGGTCTGCGCCCACCGTTCATTGAATGTCTGCTTTGCGCAGCCACAGCTGAACTGCCCTCCCAGACCATCTGGAGACCGCGGGGGGACTCTGGGGACCAAGACTCCATGTGCCAGAGAGGATTGGGGGCGGGGCGGGGTAGGAGCTCAAAGCCAGCCTGGGAAGACCCTCTCGCTGTCACCCTTTCTTGCCTTGGGTCTGTCCACTGAGTAGCACACAAGACCCGGGTGGCCAAGGTCGTTCTGCTCTGGGAATGAGAGACTGTATGTACCCAGCTGGTGGACATGCAGTGATCAGTGGCATGGGACCACAGAGGGGTATTCAGCTCAACCTAGAGGAACATGCCCTCCTCCTTCTCCCCCTCCTTAGAGGTGGTGACAAGAAGCTGGATTTTACACAAAATAGGAAGGGTGGTGAGGTGGGGGCACTTCAGGCCTTCGGGGGGCTTTGCAGCACGTAGTAGGTGTTCATTGAGTGTGTGTTGCAACAGGCAAAGATGACTCCATATAAGGACGTGGAACCTGTGGCCAGGAAGGAGGCGGCTTGTTCCAGTTCACGGTACAAGGCTGTGCTCAGTCAGTGGGACCCACTCCTCCCTTGAAGGTTGCAGAGACCACCGCCCAGCACACAGTGGCAGACACGGGTTCACAGTCCAGAAGGCTTGCTAGGCCTCCTCCATCACCACCCCACGCAAGGGCAAACTTTCCCAGCCTGTATACTCCCTGTCTCCTGGGGATGGGACTGTCCTGTGCCTGGCCTTGTATCTTTCAGCAGCAGGCGTCTTGCCAGCTGTCTCAGGACCTGCCAACCCTACAGTTCACCGGGCCAGTGTTGTGGGGCGATGGGCGGGGGGACCTTCTTGCTGCCTGTTGATGAGGGCTGGTTCTGGGGGTTCCTCAAAGGTTGAACTGGGTGGAGTGCTGTGGGAGGTGGGGATGGGACCGGATCTGCAGAGCAAGGATGGGAGGCTGTCGGGTGGGCGGCTCCAGGCAGCAAGGTAGGGTGCAGAGCAGACCTGATCCCCAGGCAGGACCTGTGCTGCCACTGGGCCTCCACTCAGCTGGCCAAGAGACAGGAGCTCCAGCCCCACCCCACCCCAGGCTGCAGCATTCCTGGCCTATCCTCCTGGCTTGTGGTTCCCTCTGTCTGCAGCGGCCACTTCTTGGTGCTCTCCTATGCACCCTTCAAGTCCCATCCCAGAAAGTCCGTCTTTAGGGAAACCTTTTAGCCTCTGTAACCACGCCTTCCTCCCTACCTCAGACCAAGGCTTGCAGCTGGCATTTAGAACTGGGCCTCACCCACCAGGCTGTGAGCCCTCCCAGGGTCTCCATCACCCCCACTCCTTCCCACCACACCCACCCCAGGGCTCCTCGCTGTTGAATGAGTGACTGCCTGGATGTCCTCAGATGGCAGGTTGGAGGTGGCCGAGCAGCCTGGGGTGAGGGGCAGGGAGGAGCTGAAGAGAGAAAGCAAGCAGCGGAGCAGGAAAAGAGGAAGTAGAACTGGCTGGCCAGGGGGCGGGCTGAGCAGGGGAGAAGTGAACAGGTTCTCTTCTGCGCTTGGGAACTTTGCCCTGGAAGGGAGTTTTCGGAGCTGTCACTTGGGTATGCACGCATTCCCCAGAGAACCCTCGGTTGAACTCAGCCAAGGGGACTCCACCTGCCTGGCTGGGGCTTTTGTTTTTTCCCCTCCAAGCCTTTGCTTTGGTGACGCCCCCACCCTGCAAGGCCTCCAGGCAACCGACTCTTACAGCCCAGACCCAGGGACCACTCCTTGGCCCTCCCGCAAAACCACCACCCAGCCACCTTGCCCTGGGCACTGAAGCCCCTTCCCTACCCTGCCAAGAGGGAATCCAACCTCCTTTTTATTACTTTTTTTTTTTTTTTTTGATACAAGGTCTTGCTCTGATGCCCAGGCTGGAGTGCGGTCACAGCTCACTGCAGCCTCGACCTTCTGGGCTCAAAGCCCTCACAAATAGCTAGGACTATAGGCACACACTTCCATGCCTGGCTAATTTTTAAATTATCTGTAGAGGTCGGGCTTCTCACCATGTTGCCCGGGTTGGTCTCCAGCTCCTGGGGGCTCAAGCGATCCTCCCACCTCAGCCTCCCAAAGTCCTGGGATTACAGGCGTGAGCCACCATGCCCGTCCTCAAGCTCCATTTTTTAGAGGAAGGAACTGAGACAAAGCTTCCCTCCTAGACTTGAGTTAGCTCCAGGAGGATGGGCACAGTTCAGCGCTCTGAACACAGTAGATGCTCATGAGAGGATGATGAATGAATGAGTGAATGATTGAAGGGGTGCAACATTCCAGGAGACACACCCCCATTCACAGACTAGGAAACTGAGTCAGGACTGGTGAAGTGCTCAAGTCCCCAAATGCAGTGGGAAGGACTCTAGGCTCAGGGCCCCAGAGGCGGCAGCCCCACCTCCTGTCTCACACTGCCCCTCCCTACTAAAGTGTCCCCTGGAATGTCCCCAAGGCCCAAGTCCAAAGGCTGTTTGAAAGTCTGAATTCCTGGGGCCCACCTCACTCCTCAGCATTTATCACCTGAGGCTCAGAGAGGACACCATCAGCCTGTGGTCACACAGCAACAAGTGGGGGCTCTCCGGCTGGGGTGTGATGGCTTATACTTGTAATCCAAGCATTTTGGGAGGCCAAGGAGGGAGGATCGCTTGAGCCCAGGTGTTGGAGACCAGCTTGGGCAACATGGGAGATCCTACCTCTACAAAATTAGCTGGGTGTTGTGGCACATGCCTGTACTCCCAGCTAATTGGGAGGCTGGAGCAGGAGGATTGCTTGAGCTTGGAAAGTCAAGGCTATAGTGAGCTATGATCAAGTCACTGCATTCCAGCTTGGGTGACAGAGGAAGACTCTGTCTCAAAAAAAAGAAAAGGAAAATTAAATTTAAAAATTGGGTGCTCCAGGCCAGGCGTGGTGGCTCACGCCTGTAATCCCTGCACTTTGGGAGGCCGAGGCGGGTGGATCACCTGAGGTCAGGAATTCAAGACCAGCCTGGCCAACATGGGAGATCCTACCTCTACAAAATTAGCTGGGTGTTGTGGCACATGCCTGTACTCCCAGCTAATTGGGAGGCTGGAGCAGGAGGATTGCTTGAGCTTGGAAAGTCAAGGCTATAGTGAGCTATGATCAAGTCACTGCATTCCAGCTTGGGTGACAGAGGAAGACTCTGTCTCAAAAAAAGGAAAAGGAAAATTAAATTAAAAAATTGGGTGCTCCAGGTTTATTTATTTAATTTATTTTTAGAGATAGGGTCTAGCTCTGTGACCCAGGCTGGAGTGCAGTGGCATGATCACAGCTCACTGCAGCCTTGACCTCCTGGGCTCAAGTGATCCTCTGGTCTCAGCCTCCTGAGTAGCTGGGACAGCAGGGATGCCACCACATCTAACATTTTTATTTTTATATCTTATGGAGATGGGGGTCTCTCTACAATATAACAGGGTCTCTCTCCCTATGTTGTCCAAGCTGGTGTCGAACTGCTGAGCTGAAGTGATCCTCTCACCTCAGCCTCCCAAAGTGCTGGGAATAGAGGTGTGAGCCACCACACCTGGCCTCAGTTTTTTTTTGTTGTTGTTCGTTTTCAGTTGTTGTTTTGTTTCATTTTATTTTATTTTGAGATGGAGTCTCACTCTGTTGCCCAGGCTGGAGTGCAGTGGTGCGATCTCGACCCATTGCAAGCTCCGCCTCTCGGGTTCACGCCATTCTCCTGCCTCAGCCTCCCGAGTAGCTGGGACTACAGGCGCCCGCCACTATGCCCGGCTAATTTTTTTTTGTATTTTTGGTAGAGACAGGGTTTCACCATGTTAGCCAAGGTGGTCCCAATCTCCTGACCTGGTGATCTGCCCGCCTCAGCCTCCCAAAGTGCTGGGTCCACAGGCATGAGCCACCGCGCCAGGCCTGTTGTTGTTTTGAGATGGAGTCTTGCTGTGTTGTCCAGGCTAGACTGCAGTGGCGCAATCTCAGCTCACTGCAACCTCTGCCTCCCGGGTTCAAGGGATTCTGCTGCCTCAGCCTCCTGAGTAGCTGGGACTACTGGCTCGCGCCACCACGCCCAGGTAATTTTTTTTTTTTTTTTTTTTTGTATTTTTAGTAGAGATGGAGTTTCACCATATTGGCCAGGCTGGTCTCAAACTCCTGACTTCACATGATCTGCCCACTTAAGTCTCCCAAAGTGCTGGGTTTACAGGCGTGAACCGCCATGCCTGGACAGTTTATTTTATTTTATTTTTATTTATGTTTTCCTTTTTTGAGACAGAGTCTTGCTTTGTCACCCAGGCTGGAGTGCAATGGCGTGATCTTGGCTCACTGCACCCTCCGCTTCCCAGGTTCAGATGATTCTCCTGCTTCAGTCTCCTGAGTAGCTGGGATTACAGGCACTCGCCACCCCTCCCAGCTAATTTTGTATTTTTAGTAGAGACGGGGTTTCACCGTGTTGGCCAGGCTGGTCTCAAACTCCTGACCTCAGGTGATCCATCTGCCTTGGCCTCCCAAAGTGATGGGATTACAGGTGTGAGCCGCAACACCTGGCCTTTATTTTACTGATTAATTTATTTTGAGAGGACATCTCGCCCTCTGTCGCCAGGCTGGAGTGCAATGGTGCGATCTCGACTCACTGCAACCTCCACCTCCTGAGTTCAAAGTATTCCCCTGCCTCAGCCTCCTGAGTAGCTGGGACTACAGGCGCGTGCCACCATGCCCAGCTAATTTTTTTTTTTTTTTCGTATTTTAGTAGAGACGGAGTTTCAGAGTTTCACTATGTTGGCCAGGATGGTCTCCATCTCCTGACCTTGTGATCCGCCCGCCTCAGCCTCCCAAAGTGCTGGGATTACAGGTGTGAGCCACCGTGCCCAGCCTATTTTATGTTTTTAAATAAAACAGAGTGGGATCTCTCTGCCTGCTGGCCACCTTCTCAGCCTTAAGGGCCAGCTTCAGGCTGCCTTCTCCAGGAAGCCTGCCATGACTCCCTCCCTCTTCTATTCTAACAGCAGGTTTCCTGCTCAGAAAGGGTCAGTGACCCAACCAGGATCACCCAGTAAGGGCACAGCCAGGAGCTGTGGGCTTGAAGGGCCTTTCACCTGCAGCAGCTCCTGGATCACACCGCTCCTGCATGCAGCACACCGTCACTGACCAACCAGACATGCTTCCAGAGTTAACTGGCACTATTTTGAGAAATGGGAAAAGCACCCCGAAGAAAGCAAGCACAATTCCCAAGACAGATCTCAAATGAGAGAGAGAGAGAGCAAGAGAACAAGTTGAATGGCGTCAGGAGGAAAAGCAACAGGTTTCCTTAAGAATGAGGGCGTTCTGGCCGGGCGCGGTGGCTCAAGCCTGTAATCCCAGCACTTTGGGAGGCCGAGACGGGTGGATCACGAGGTCAGGAGATCGAGACCATCCTGGCGAACACGGTGAAACCCCGTCTCTACTAAAAAATACAAAAAACTAGCCGGGCGTGGTGGTGGACGCCTATAATACCAGCTGCTCGGGAGGCTGAGACAGGAGAATGGCGTGAACCCGGGAGGCGGAGCTTGCAGGGAGCCGAGATCGCGCCACTGCACTCCAGCCTGGGCGACAGAGCGAGACTCC